>NW_022104341.1:15058969-15084140 GCF_000313985.2 Echinops telfairi | reverse complement strand
CATGAGATAGCAAATAGAGGGTTGAGGTATACGTGCCAGAAAATTCAACCACTTACATGAGCAATAAGGAAAAAGTCTGCAAAGATTGGTTTCTGGTATATAAACCTTAAATAATCAAAAGTAACTGGTTCTGCCTTCATTGCGGGTGCCACGGTTTTTTTTCTCTGAGTTAAGCACATTGATACATTTTTTTTCTCTGAGTTAAGCACATTGATACATCTGGGGCACTTCTCTGTTGTTGTAGGTAACTCGTGAAAGGCATCAGACTCGAGGTGAAGAGCTCAGTCTTTGAACTCAGATGAATTTAGTTACAAATATTTGAATTCGGACACTAACATGTACCTTGAGTAAATTAACTTCTGAGTATTGATTCTCAATAAATAGCTGGAAACATCTGTGTCCCGAATTGTTGCAAAGCTTAAAAGTAACACTTCTGAAATAGTTGCCTACAATGCCAGCCAAGTAGTTGTTAAGCCATCGAATAACTGCTAACTCATAGCAACCCAATATACAACAGAACAAAGTACTGCCTGCTCTTACGTCATCATTCCTACTTTGCAGCCTCTGTGTCAATGCATTTCATTGAAGGTCTTCTTATAATGTTGACCCTCTGCTTTATGAAACACGATGTCTTTCTTCAGGAACTGGTCCCTCCTCACTTCTAAGGAGCATTCACTACAGCATGCACTGCATAGTATTCTATCTCCTCATGTGCTTCTTGTTCCCACTAAAATGCTACCTTTGTGCAGAAAGCCTACGTCTTATTCATCTCTGTAACTCCAAGTACCTAGCAAAGTTCCCATACATAGCAGGCAGTCAATAAATATGTTGACTCTGTAAATAAGATGATTACCACATAGACTATTTATTTTGCCTTTTACAAACTAATTCAGTATGCACATGATAAAGACAGTAAGACCAGTTCTCACTGTTAGACCAAGTTTCTAAATGCTATTAATAACTTGCTTAAATGCCAAACCTCAAAATCATTTGGCTTAATAGAAAGATGAGTCTTATGATTCACTGGATGGCACACAAAAAAATCTCCCAAAAGAAATACTGAGTAGGGATTAGGGAAGGAGGGGAGAAAGGTGGAAAGCCTGATTCTAATTTACATTAAATATATATTGGTGATCTCAAGGGATATGTGAGAGTTTTAACTATGCATTTTTAGTGTAATTTTCACATGCACACAATTATATGCTGCAGGTATAGGAATGTGATGTGATATGATTAAACGCAGGAGACTTGATTCTATTTAGTCTTTCATAGTGGGAATGAAGTCTATAGGAAGCAGTATGGAATCTCATGCAGGCCACCAGGGTGCACTGCGTGGAAGCATTTTTCCAATCTATAGTAGAAATAAACTGAAAGGTTCTCTATGGGGCTCAATGACTTGTTGTGCTCTCAGCACCTTCTTTACTATTTGTAAGTTAACCGGTCTTGCAGGCAATGAGACTCGATTGCTTTTTGGTATCTTCAGATTCCTATGATGTACTCCGTGACATTTTACCTACAAGTAAATCCACTGATGAGGGAAATGAAAATAAATTCATCATTATTGAAATTTCATTCTGTCTCTTCGTAATCCATTTCTACCCTCTACTAATCGGCCGTGCATTTTGAAAGGTTTCTGTGCACAGCGAAGATTCTGTCGATGAGTCTTCCCATCTGTTACTGCATCGCATACGCGGGGAATATCCGTGTTGGTTTCTTCATGCTGCTCAGGCTGGCTGTTTGGATGCATGCAGAGGTGCCACAGAAAAGGCCTCGCAAACTGCTTCCCTAACCATACCTCCCAGTCAAGTAACCACCGTAGTCTCCATGCATGAGAAGCAGCCCAACAGCCACAGGTTCCTAGCAGTGGTCCTGATGTCCATTGACATCTGTTTTCTTACATGAACCCATAATATGCTGACATGAGGGTACTCATTTATGTAATAATATTAAGCATGCGGTTTAAAGTGTTCTTAAGGATATTTGGTGCAAGATATACCAATTCCCAGGAAGGAAGATTTTGTAAAATGTTAATCACATGGTTTCCTAGTATCATACTCAAAATTACTTATTTGATTTCTTCTGCAACCGTACAATCTTATCAGTAATTTTCTTTCAAATTGGAATAGTGATTTTTAAAAAATGTAAATATTGCAATTCATTTATTTATTACTTCATGGACCATGTAGATTTATGTGTCATTTTATTAGGACTGCATATATTCACATGTTTTCCACACAGTATTGGAGGGATGTGCCCAGTTGCTAAATATTCAGTCTACTCAGAAGATGCTTAGTAAGCAGTTTTAATTGATTAGCATAAATATCATATGATAGAGAAAAGTATCGATTTTGTAGGTCAAAATTGATCGACGAATTAAGATTTGTTGTGACCTTGACTGCTGGAATAAGTAAACAGTTAAGGGAGGGCTGCTGATAATGAAGGAGCGAGGTTACAACACGTGAGAGAGAACTATTTACAGTTTATATTCTCAGGAGCGACTGTGTAGCAGCTAACAGCAGCAGCAGTCACACCGTGAAACTCCAACAGCAACCATATCATCACCTACGCAAGTTAGATGCCGGTTTTATTGCCCTTCGGTATTTTTGTTCACTACTGTCCTTTAAGCTTTTGCTTCATCAAGACAAAAATTAATGTATTAATTAATGCAGTTGATATGTTGTGGATCATTACTAGAAGACCTAAATCCATCCCTACTCATGATTCAGTAAGAAAGAAAATAATGCATTGTATTCACTTAGATGTTTGTCCCGATATGTTTTCCATATCGGAAGAAGGCACGTGGGAGCAATTATGTGGTATCTGTGGATTAGGCAAGAATCAAAAAGTGCGGGGCTACGAAAGATATGAGAGGGGGATACAACCTAGTAACCGTGGAAACTATTGCCAGCTAAATAAAGCCAATATATATATATATATTGAAATAAAATTCACAGTTAAATTGATAAAAATCCTATGTGCTTTTCAAGTGCTAATTCCCAAAACTATAACAGCTACAAATTAAGACTTAATGCCTTTACTGGCTGGGGCCATCTTCCTACCTGTCCTGACTTAGTAGGGACTTTGCTGTTGTTGTTGCTGTAGAAGGAGGGCCAATGGATGGGAGAGGCCCAGGAACTGGAGGCACGGAATCTAGAGGTGAGTCTTAGGATAACAACTGTGGGATGTGGTATGTGGCTTCAACTCTGTTCTCCCTCATAGCAACCCTGTACACAACTGAAACACCACTGAGCCCTGCGTCATCCTCACAATTGTGCGGAGGTGGAGACCAGTGTCAGTGCATTGTATGGAGGGCCTGCCTCTTTTTCGCTGCCCCTCTATTTTACTAAGCCTGATGTCCTCCAGGCCCTGGTATTCCCTGACAGCACGTGCAAAGTCCATTAGACCATGTCTCATCATCCATGTCTCCAAGGAGCATTTTAGCTCTTCTTCCAAGACATATCTGTTTGTCCTTTTGGCAGTCCGTGGTACTTGGACTATTCTTTGTCAGCACCACAATTCAAATGCATTTGATCTTTGGTCTCCCTTATGCAATGTCCAAATTTCACATGCATATGAAGCAATTGAAAATATCATGACTTGGTTCAAGCATGCTCTAGACCTCAAAGTAACCTTCTTGCTTTTCAGGACTTTAAAGAGGCCCTGCGCTCAATTTACCAAATGCAATGCATCATTTGAACATTAGAATGCTGTTTTTAGGAGCAGTGACTATGGATAAAAAATCCTTTATAATGTCAATCTTTTCTCCATTTGTCATAGTATTTTCTATTGATCCTGTTGTGAGGATTTTAATCTTCCTTACATTGAGTTGCAATCCATGGTGAAGGCTACTATCCTTGATCATCATCAGCACGTGCTTCAAGTCCTCCTTACTTTCAGCAAGCAAGGTTGTTTCATTTGCATATTACAAGTTGTTAACAAGCCTTCCTCTAGTCCTGACCCCACATTCTTCTTCATATAATCTAGTTTCTCTAATTATCTGCTTACCATACAGACTAAATGAATGTGGTGAGAGGATTTCACAATGGCACACACCTTTCCTGGTTGTAAACCATGAAATATTCCTTTGTTCTATTCCTAGAACTGCTTCTGACTCACATACAGGCTCTGCAGGAGCACAATCAAGTGATCTGGAATTCCCATTCTTCTCAAGGATATCCATAGTTTGCTATGATCCACACAGTTGAATGCCTTTGCATAGGCAATACCACACAAAGGAACCTCTTTCTGGTACTCTCTGTTTTCATCCAAGATCCACAGGCATCAGCAATGATATCCCTTGTCCCATGTCCTCTTCTGAATCTGGCCTGAACCTCTAACAGAGACCTGCCTGTATACTGCTACAATTGCTATATTGTCTTCAGTAAAATTGTACTTGCATCAATAATATCAATAATATTTGTCTATAATTTGAGCATCCTGCTGCCTCACTGTTCTTCGGAATGGGTACAAACATGCATCTCTTCCAGTCAGTTGACCAAGTAGCTGTCATCTATTTTCCTCTCATAGATGAGTGCGTGCTTCATCAGCTTGTTGAAATATTTCATTTGCTTTTCCATGAATTCCTAGAGCCTTGTTTTTGGCCAATGCTTTCAGTGTAGCCTAGACTTCTTCCTTCTGTACCATCATTTGTTGTTGTTACCTCTGGAAATAATTGCATATAGACTACTTTTGGCACAGTTAATCTCTGTATTCTTTCCATCTTCTTTTGTTGCTTCTTGCACAATTCAATATGTTGCCCAAAGAATCTTTCAATCTACAACTTGAGGCTTGAATTATTTCTTGAGTTCTTTCAGTTTAAGGTATGCTGAGAGTTTACCTCCCTTGGGGTTTTCTGAGTCTGGGATAACAACTAGAGATGAAAAAAGTGTGGATCTTATTTAATGAGGAATGAAATTCCTCTACATGTGTTTGGCCTTAAGCTTTATGACATTTTTTTTTCTTATTGATTTTGTTTAGTTCTCTGGGAAATTCTGCAAGTGCCTGCAGTGGGGCTCCTGATGTGATGGTTCCCCACATTGTTTTGAATCGGTGATAAATGGATGTGGCATTTTTGTATTTAGCCCTGTTTTATCACTTGCATTTGTAAAATAAATAACCTCCATATTGCTTTTAAAATTTCTTTCTAATGTCACTTTACAACTTACATTTATTTATTAAAGATTTATTCACTAGAAATGAATGATTATCTTAGATTCCTCTTTCAAAAATGTCTACTACAGATGACATACATTTTCTTTACTTAGAGAAAATGGTTTCTATGATTATTGAATTGCCCTTCTTATCACATCATGTCATGTCGACAAGTAAAGTCCTATCCCTGAATTACATCAATCCTGATTCAATTCATAAACATCATTTGTGTGTGTGGTAAAAGGGATTGACAAATAGATAGGCAGGCAGACAGACAGACATATATAGATATACATGTATCTATAGTTACTCATACAGTGAAACTGAGAGCCAGAACTCAAGAGGGCTGCTTTGTTTTTCTGAATTTCACAAAATATCTACCTTTAAAAGGGTGTAATTTTACTATTTTTCAACTGGAGGAAAACATTAGTTTTCTTCTCTATCAAGTTTTTAATGATGTATAGTTTCCAGCTGTTAGAGGTAATTATATATGTATATGTATGCATAGGTATAGGAGCCCTGGTGGCAAAGGGGTTGTGTGTTGGTCTGTGATCTGCTAGGTTAGCAGTTCAAAATCACCAACTGCTGTGGAAGACCAAGATGGGACTTATTACTCCCATAAAGATTTAGTGTCTCAAAATCACAAGGGTAATTCTATACTGTCCTATAGGGTTATTATGGGTCAAAATCAATTCGATGGCAGTACGTTTGATGTGTATGTGTGTATGTTTAAACACACATGTATGTGTATGCACACACACGAAGGGACTTCAAACTGTTTTCAAAAATGTTCCATTGTCTTTTAATTCCATTTCCTCATGAGCCTTTTGGAGCCCCATTGTATATAAATTAAAAAATTCATTTTTCACTCCAATCCTTATTATCTCTACAATCCACTGTTGTTAATTATATTCACCATGCATGCCACCATCACCAGTATCTATTTCCATATTTTTAAATCACCTTTAAGAGAAACTCAGTGTTATTTTGTATTTAAGTTGCAAACTTGTGCCACGATGACCTCGATTGAGGAATTATCTCAAGATGCAGTCGAACAGTGTGTCAACTTAGATCAGCTTGAACTAAACCTTTCAGAAGGCAAGACCTACAGTAATGTGCTTGGCCTTTGCAGAGTGGGCAAATCTGTTAGAGTAACTTTCCTCTCTGTTCCTCTAGTCTCCCTGTCTGTCTGATACACTCAGTGTTGCCATGAGTTGAAATCAGTTTGGTGGCAACCAACCGGTGGTTGGCTATCGGAAGAGCTGATGGTGACTTTGCACAGGGCAGTAGCAGTTTGGCTTGGCCTTAGTCATTGCTTCACTTTTGGTCCCAGGGTGATTTCCCCTGGCTTTCCCTGCTATCAAAGTTCCCACCCCTCTTTCCTAGACAAACAATGGCTGAGTAGCATGGACGATGTATGTTTGACAAAATTTATTTCCATTAGTGTAGCTGTTTGTGCCAGATTATTTATTTCAACTCTGCAAACGGTAACATGGTGTTCTGAAATCAGCAATCAGTTCATCAAATAATAAAATAATTCAGAAATCCTTTCCACTTAGAAAAAAGCAGTTTCCCTACAATAAAGTACTTTATGACTGTTTAAAAAATCATTAGCATGCAGTTTTCATTGAAACTCTGTAAGAAGACAACTGAGAAAAACAAATGAGACTGTTTTACTTACTTAGCTTTTTCATGCAATCACGAAGTCTGGTTTCTAAGCTCAGCACCCTTTGATGCAGCTCCTCGTAATCGTAGGCACCAATTTCCTCCTGAATCCCAGTGAGCACAGCTGACAGATTCCGAATCTCCTCCTTGAAGTGGGTGATTAGCTTGGCGTCGGTTTTGTACTGTTCCAGCACGGGGATCAAGGGCAGGAGCTCGTCCATCTTCTCTTTCAGTTCCTGGGAAAAGGAGCCAATAGTCCCCGAGGGTCACTTACAACAAACCAAGCAGCTACATTCTTTTAAATATGGTGCTTAAAGAAGAGGATTAAAATAGTTTCCATATTCCGCATGGATTTGTGTTTGAAATTATGTATTTTGTAAAAATGCAAGCAGCCACACCCATCGTTTGTGATAAATCCACTCATCTCAGCTTTTCAATACAAGGACTTCCCTTTAAATGGTTGAACACGTTTCTGTAAAACAAACTGATCCTTATCATAATTAGAATAACTTCTAGTTGGTGTCAATTAAAGTTTTTTTGTGTTATCTCACTCACTGGTATTATCTTATAATGTGAACAATATAGGAGACTTAAGCACTGTCCATCTTCTATGAATGGAATTTGAATGAAGTTAATGGATACAGGTCAAATATGTCTGTTTAGCTAAGTCTAATTACTTCCCTGCTTATTATTCCTGTTAGAGGGGGTCCTTACCAGAAATTACGGATCCTAGGTCAGCTTCTCTCTAACAGAATGTGTTTGCAATCATCAACTCTTCTACTCTAGCATTTTGTTATACACTTGCTCAGGTATTCCGAGCTCTCTTTAATTCCATTTTAGCACAACATCATTAGGAAGGTAAGCCAGTTATAATAAATTTATTATAGCCAGGTATAATAAATCATGCAAAGCCTCCCAGAGGGCAAAGAACTATATGCTCCTGTTTACCATTTTGAATTATTCTCCACATTCTGACTTTCTTTTCCTTAGCAGAGACCATTTAGAGGTCAAAGTCAGGTGGAGTTGTTTACTCGTATTGTAAATGAACACTCTCAGGGACCAACATGCTCATTGTTTATGTAACTGAAAAGCCACTTGCACAGAGGTGGGTGAAACTGAAGCAATGCTTTTTCAAGAGCGTGAGAAGCTTATGCCAAAGCCGCGTCCCTAGTCTTACCCACTCCAGGACTGAGTCACACCTGCAGTCTCATCAGCAGTGTTCAGACATACTGAAATCGTAGGGTCAACACAAGTATTTCATAAGTTTGATTCCCTTGTGAATTTGTTATAGGTAATATAATTTGTGGAAAGAACTGTCACTATTATAATCATTTGAGAATAACCCGTAGATACTGTCAGAAGCCATGCTGTACACTAACTAATTTAAGGAGCTGAAAATTGCATTTTTAAATTACATTTACGAAATGTTATTACTGTAAATGCATTAAAACACCAAGAACTCCCATTGCTGCCTTGATTTATGGGCATATGTTTCTTAATGGGGAAGTTGTCACTGCTCTGTAAATTCAGAAATCTTGGAGAGTGCATGGTGAGTAGAAGAGCGAAGAGTCTTAAAAATGAGAAATACTTGTAATTATCACCCTCAAAAGGCAGAATTGCAGAACCTCTCTCATTTTGGTGGCTCAATTTGAAACAAACTTATTAGGCTGAGCATTTTATGGCCTCCTTAAAGAAAACAGGGTTGCTTCATTAAGACGACACTGAGAATCGTTCAGCTGATACCATTTGCTGCATATTGCAACAACTGTCACAATGAAAGATCATATGCCCTCTTAAGGATGTATGGTAGAGTCTGGGTAGCATAAATGGGTAAGCAACCAATTAACAGCAGTTTGCTATCTACCAGAGACACCTTGGAACAAAGTCTTGGCATTCTGCTGTGGAAAGTTCATGGCTATTGACCACCCCAGATAGGAGTTGCAGCTCTACTCTGAAACTTGTCCCCTCACATGAGTCAGAATCTATTCCATCAAAACTGTTTGTTTTATGTTTGTTGTGGGTACATTAAAAAAAAAGAGCAACCGGACATCAAATTTGGGTGTTTCTTTCCTCCCTGGAATGAATCTTTTAAAAAGTTTGCAATTTAATAATTGGTGATCATTCTTGAAATTCTGGCAACTTGCTAGAAAGTTGCTGGAAAGTTCAGCCAGGGCACATATAAAGTACTTAAAAGGTTAATGTAGGATGGCACAGATCTTGCTTGCTACTTCCCTTTATAATTTCATTTTCTAGTATGTGACTTGATTTAATAAGGTAGACTTGTAATAACTTGCACAACATGGATCACTTTATGTAAGGATGACAAAGCTTTTAAAAGGCATCGAAAACAAAACCTGCTTTATGGTGTTGATGAAATAAAAACTGTGAACCAGAGGAGGATTTTCTTTGGATATAAAAGTATTTCTCAACACCAAGGTTATTTTTTGATGTTCCATTTCTTCTTCTTAAATAGACCAAGTATCTAGCACAAAATCTAATTCATGGTGGGATTTCAGGAATAATGAATTCAACAGATATTTATTATATAATTAGTTATATACATATTTGTGCATATATGTGTATATACATGACATAACATAAAAAGAGAGGTCATTTTTTATGATTATTTGAAAATAATCAAGCTATTATATATATCATATTATATATTTAATTCATAGAGTTAAAGTCTACTTGGAGAGAGTGCCACACTGGGATTATGGATGGTAACTATGGAGATGAAATTTCTAGGTTTCAGTTTTGGCTGTGTCACATATTAGCTTATATATGATGGTTAGTAATGACAAACTCTTTGTCCATCAGTCTCTTTTTCCTGATGCTGTATTGGAGTAAAAATAGTACTACCTTTGATTATTGTTTAATAATTTAGTAAGTATATATAAAATGATCAGAAGTGGACTGAGCTATGTATAAATACATAAAAAATTAGCTACTTGTATTATTATCTGGGTTTTGAAATATAGTTTCAGAATTTACTTTCCTAGCTTAGATTTTATGTACTAGGTAAATCCAAAAAATTGTTTCACATGGTGATACTGAAAATAAGTTTTCCTATTGGGAGCCTGACTGCTGCTAGGGAAAGGTATGTAACTGGCACGTTACTTTCTTGGTTCTCACTCCACCTGGCTTTGTTTCCCTTGTATTTCTGGTTCTTCTCAAGAGTTTTCATAGGTGTACATGCTTCATCCTGTGTTCTCAGCCTTGCCTGCACTGACCTCGCAAGCTGTCCTCTGCTTCACATTGTACTTATTGCAGCACCCAGCTGGGCTTGGTGGACTTACAGGTTGCTGCGCAGACACTCTCAGCAGTCTCCCTCACTGCCCCAGCACCTCATCCTCCTGGAAATGCGTTCCAGTCGCCCAAAGGGCTCGCTTCCACATTCTATGTCTTTGATGTCTTCAGCATTGAACCCACATGGTCCTAAAATATTTATCCTAACCCTCTTCTCAAATGTTTATAAAATAGTGTTTGTTTGTCAGGTTTTTTTTCAGCGGGGGGGGGCACGAATACAAAACTGCTTTCTTGAATATTGTCCAATCTTGTAATCTATCCCCATACTTTCTCTAGATAAAATTAATTCTTCTTTTCATGTGTGTCTGTATGCTCAAAAAACACCTGATAGGAAGTCAATTCTGATCAAATCAAGAAGATCCCACGTGTGTCAGAGCAGCACCATGCTTCCATAGGTTTTCAATAGCTGATGTTTGGTAAGGAGACCACCAGGCCTTTCTGCTGAGGCACCTCTCCTTGGACACAAGTCACCAAATTGTCTGTTAGTAATCAAGTAGGCTAAATGCTTGTACATCCCAGAGCCTCCTTGTCGTCTAAGGTAATGTCTATGCTTGTATTTAATATCAACTTCACATGTCTATTTGTGTCTTTGAGAGAAAAGATATTGTGTAGCTGATGGCCTAACACTGCCCTGTGTTCATGTATGCGCTTAGTACATAATGACTAACCTAAAAAAATGAGTTTAAAATGTTCTATACACAGATGCTTTGCACAGTTCCTTCCTTACTGTACATTATAATCCATGACCAAATGCTGGAACTCAGGGCCCCTTCCCACCATCAACAGTGAATTTTGCTTCCTAATTGGCACAGAAAGCAGAGGGCATTAAGTGGCCAGCCGCAGCATGATTTATAAAGTATAAAGTTCTATGCCTTTGCAAGGCAGATTTTTTTCTTTTTCATCAAGGTTCAAATGACATTTAAGGGGCATTTTTTTTCCATCCTTGACAATGTCATGCATAATTAACGAAAGTCCACATAATATGTTAATAGTAATATTTACCTATTTTCATTGTTTTCAGACTGCTTAAAATCTAATTCTAAAAACAGAATTTTTAATATGAAATTGTGAAACAGCCCTGTATTTACATGTTGGTATTAGTGGTGTTATTGCACATTTTAATGACTTATGACTTCTATATTTCTCCTTATATCACCAAGATGTAAAATCATCAGAAAAACTTTAATGACTAAATTATTGATTTCCCTTGGATGTTCGCTTGGAAGAGCCTACACAAACTTCCACCTTGCTCTTGCAGGATGGGGATCCATTTATAGCAAGTCCTCTATGCACTCCTACCAGCTAGCGGTCAGTTTCAGTGGATAGATGATTGGCATCCCCAGTGAGTCTGTGACCTTGCATGAACAGGGCAGCACACACTTATTTCTAGCTGAGTGCCATGCTGACTCTCCATTGTAACAGGGCCTCATTTGGATTGACAAGATTGCAGAAGTCAAACCTACTTGAAAATGCTTGGTCATTAGTGTCTTCCGATCATCTTCAATCTGCCGAAACTTGGCCTTCAGCCCTTTCATTTGGGTTTCCATTTTTAAAACATACTGAAAATCTCTCTGTGTTCTCAAGTTTAAAACTTCAATAGACTGGGACATGTTCTGGACCTGTTAAACAAAAAACACTGGCTGTACATTATTGTCAGTTTACCATTATATGCCATTACTTCTGAAGAGCAGAAAAGCCATTCACATAAAAATCCAAAAAATGCTAAATTCATAACTGTCTGTCCTGATTACACATTTTAAGGAAAATTCTTCACTATGGGCATTCATAATCTTAGCAGTAGGAAATTGTACTAGACAATAAATGACAGAAAGGGTTATCCAGTATTAGAAATAACTGAATATAAATAAGAATTAAATATATCATAAAATTAATTTTAAAAATTTATGAAAATAAGATCTTACAAGCTTAGAATGACCAATTTGTCAAAATAGTTTCTGTAAGTACTAACTTTGACTTTTTAAAGCTTTTTAATGCTTCGCAATGGTGGATGGTAACGAGGTACCACCAGAACCAGAAGCACCGATTCCAGGGCAGTTACTTCATGATCGGTCTAGAGAAGTCCCTGGCATGACACTGAGAGCAGTGATGGCAGTGGTGGAACATTGACATCAAGGACTACACTGTTTAAGGGACCTAACAAATGACAATTCTGTTGGATGCAAAGTACATATGTTATGCTGATAGCAGCATTTTTGTACCATTGCTCCCTGTGCTGTTAAGAGGTAGCCAATAGTCATGGATGAGTTTTAAAGCATGTAGGCATGACAATAAAGAAAACTTAGTCAATTTGTGTGGCATGAAAGTCCTGGAAACAAAGTGAAGACTCGCAGTAAGAGGATGTCGCATAAATTGAAAAATGAAATGTCAATAAACCATGACAAAGAGTAAGGTGGATCCCTGCTATGAATACCAAAAGTGTGGTCAACAGAACAACTGGGCATCAACCTGAGAGCTTGTCAAAAATGCAAAATCCCACCCTTGCCTGAGAATAATTGAATCAGAACCCCTCCACTTTCTAACGAAATGCTCTAGAGTTCTCATGCCTATTAAAATTTGCAAATAACAGCTTGCTCTTCAGCTTGCTTCATAAAGGGTTTTCCATAAACTGGTGTAAAGTGAGCACAACAGAATATAAACCCTTTCTATAATTTTTATTATAATAAATTTATATATAATAAAACCTTTTTATTGTAAATAAAATACCAACATACAATGTGTGTGCCTCTCTCCATAGGGTGTATAAAAGAAAATAGCATATATGAATAAAGTGTATGGAGAAAGGTATAGGATTAAAAGAATATATAGTAAGAAGAATTCATATTCCACTTTCGAAATCTTTGGATGTAATGTTAAAGCTTAATGTACAAAATTTAAAATATTTATTAATATGCACAGCAAAACAAAATGATACATATTAATGCAGAATATATAAAACGTAATACTGGTATTGATGTTGTAGAATAAAATGTAGGAAGAGAGGTAGAGAAATAAATTTTACAGAAAGGAGTGCCTGTTAAATATATGATGTTTATATCAATAAGCAACACAATTATATGTTATATATGCATAAATACATACATCAAAACTTAGCCACATCCCCAAATATCATGATAAGATTTTAGTTGTTTATTTTATTTCATGTATTTTTTTATATAACTACATTATTTTACAATGAGGTTGTGTTATTTAGGTAATCAAGAAAATGTAACATTAACTAAAAAACAATTCAGAGTTACAAGTAAGGAAAATATGAATTTGTCCAGAAAGACATTTCATTAGTAAGTAAGATCACAAAGATTATGGGGTCAACCAGTTATTGAATCCTTGATTGACCCTTCCCTCGGAACTGAGACACTCAGTAAAGGCCATGAACTCTGCCATGGCCTCCTGGGTCCCTTCACTTCCATTGTCAGACAAGGTCACATCTCCCTCCTTGGTCTCCCTAGGCGAGTCTTGTCCTAATGATTCTGTATTTGCAGGACACTTACAGCCGGTTTGTATTCAAACTGATTGTGCAGTGTGTGTGCTGGGGTTGGGTACGAAGACGTTTTCCCTTCAGGAACTCCACGAGGTTAGAGATGGGTCTTATTTATCTTTTACTTCCAAGTCCTTGTTCAAAAACATGCACAGAGTAAGTGCTCCATAAATATTTTTGAATACGGATTTATATTTATTGAACATCTTTTGGTGTCTAATAGTAGTAATTATAAATTTATTATTTTAAGGAAGGTTATTTTCTAACAAATAGCTATAAGATGTTTTTTTAATTTTTTACTATCATTCCTATGTTCTGAAAGTTTCATCTTTGTTTTTTAAATGTTCATGCAGCACAAAATTACTGAGATCACATTGAAAGCATGATATCTATATGTTGGATACATGCAATGCTTTCAAAATAATTTTCTAACTTCATGTATAATTAAGCATGGATAGAGAAAAGTCAATTACATATATATTTAAAGTGTCTTACACATTTGAATATGAGTATTCACCAATGGGGACATGCATCATTTGTATGGCTAATTTCTCCTAGAAATTAGCACGTGCCCATGCGTTGTCCAGACTCTGAGAAATGACAGGCAAGATACTCCATAAAGCTCCAATAGCTGCTTTCTCATTCTTTGTCCCTATATGCTTTATTTCTTATCTGAGTAACGCTACTAAGAGAACTTTTCATTTTATTTGTATCATGGGAAACTATGCTAAAAGGAATTTTGCTGAGATTCAATTGTGACCTTCTACAGTGCGGAATCATGCATACTTTTAAGAGCTACATTTGGGGTAATGACTGGAGACAGGGTTGTCTAGTGGGAAAAATCTTGGCTCTGGGCTGCCCTTGGTTTTTCCTGCGGGTTCTGCCTGAAATTGTTTAGCGTCTTAATGATAATGGAGACCCACAGAACTCGTTTTACCCTCACATTCCCTGCTGATGCGGCGGACTGGAGAACTGCATTAGTCCGTGCAAAGGAGACCTCTCTGCTGTGGCGCTCCTTCAGGCCATGACTGGTCCTGTTCTGAATTTCTTCTTTCTGTCTGTACCCTTGAACCTCGATCCTCTTGAACAAGTTTACTATAGGGTCTGATATCCTCCTTCATGGAAAATTTGAACTCTTTATTTAATCTAGTTTTTGCATAATAAAATGGCCTCAGCTTTTCCAATATTAAACCCAAAGTTAAACGAATCTAAAATCCACTGACTTGCGTGGCATTGGATAGTATTTTATCCCCCAAAAGCATTTGTTTCTTTTTCAACTAATTTAGGGAATTTCCTTGGCTCTCAGGAATGACTACAAGGGATAAAATTATGTGAATTCATTATTATTAATTATAATTTTAAATTGTTGTTAGGTGCCATAGAGTGCGTTCCGACTTAGAGCGATACTATGAGCAACAGAACGAAGCACTACCAGGTCGGGTGCCATCCTCAGAATTGTTCTTCTTTTGAACTCATGGTGTAGCCACTGTGATGATCCATCATGCAGAGCGGTGCTTCTCAACCTTCCTAATGCTGCTGCCCTTTCATACAGTTCCTCATGTTGTGGTGACCCCAAACCATACATTTATTTGTGTTGCTACTTCATATCTGTCATTTTGCTACTGTTATGAATCATCATGTAAATATCTGATATGTAGGATGTATTTTCATTGTTGCAAATTGAACATAATTAAAGCATAGTGATTAATCACAAAAATGATATGTAAGTACATATTGTGAAATATTGATTTCTAATGACAAATCAATGAAATTTTGTCTTGAAGCATGGTGTAGCATGGGTAACAGTCTTCACACCGGGTACTTGTATGTGGGTGCATCTGCATGTGGGCGGGCCCGCCAGGAGATGGATAGAGGAGCGGTGTCTTGGTTCCTAAGACCATCGGAAATATGTGTTCTCCGACAGTCTTAGGCGACCCCTGTAAAGAGGTTGTTCGACCCCTCAAGGGGTCGCACCCCACAGGTTGAGAACCACTGAGGTCGAGTGTCTTTCTCTTTTTCATTACCAACTCCTTTACCAAGCATGAGGTCCTTTTCCAGGGTCTGTTTTCTCCTGATACAATGGCCAAAGTAGATGAGATTAAGACCCACCATCCTTTCCTCTAAGGAGCATTTTAGCTTTACTTCTTCAAAGGCAGACTTTTCTTTGTTCTTCTTTTAGCAACCCATGATATCTTCAGTATTCTTAACCAGAACCATAGTTGAAATGTGTCGATTCTTCTTTGGTCGTCCTTGTTCAATGTCCAAATTTTTTTTCTTATTAATAATCATTTTATTAGGGGCTCATACAACTCATCACAATCTGTACATATGTCATCTGTGCCTAGCACTTTAGTACATATGTTGACTTCATCATTCTTACGACACCCACTTTCCACTTGAGCCCCTGGTGTCAGCTCATTTTCCCCCTCCCTCCCCACTCCCCCCTCCTCCCGATTTATAATTTATTATTATTTTATCATATCTTACCCCATCCCACGTCTCCCTCACTCACTTCTCTGTGTCTGTCCCCCAGGGAGGAGACCACATGTAGACTTTGTCCTCTGTTCCCCCTTTCTCCCTCTCCTTCCCTCCACCCTCCCGCCATTGCCACTTTCTCCACTGGTGCTGGGGGGTTCATCTGTTCTGGGTTCTCTGTATTTCCAGTTCCTATCTGTGCCAGTGCACCTCCTCTGGTCCAGCCGAATATATAAGGTAGAATTGGGATTATAGTAGTGGGGGGAGGAAGCATTTAAGAACTAGAGGAAAATTGTATATTTCATCGTTACTACACTGCACTCTGATTTGCTCCTCACCTCCCTGCAAGGCGATGTCCAATTTCCCCCATATGGGCCCTGGATCCCTACTCTGCACTCCCCCTCATTCACAATGTTATGATTTTTTTTTTTTTTGGTCTTTGATGCCTGATACCTGACCCTTTCGCCGCCTTGTCATCTTATAGGCTGGTGTGCTTCTTCTTCCATGTGGGCTTTGTTGTTTCTCAGTTAGATGGCCCCTTGTTTATCTTCCAGCATGTGGGACCCCAGATTCTGTGTAATTTGACAGCTTGGCACAATCAGCTTTCTTCACCGCATTTGCATATGTACCCGCTTTGTCTTCAGCAATGTCCAATTTTTACATGCATATGAGGCAATTGAAAAATATCAAGTCTTGAATAAGGTGAACCTTAATCTTCAAAGTATCATCTTTGCTTTTCAACACTCAAAGAGGTCTTGTACAGCAGGTTTACCCAATGCAATGTGTCTATTCATCTCTTGATTACTGCTTCCATGACCACTGATTATGGATCTCAGCAAGATAAAATCCTTGACAGCTACAATCTTTTCTCAGTTTCTCCTGATGTTGCCTATTGGCCCAGCTGTGAGGATTTTTGTCTTCTATATATTAACTTGGACCCTTACTGAAGGTTGCTGTTCTTGACTTTCATAAGCAAGTGTTTTAAGTCCTTCTTGTTTGCAACCAGCAAGGCTGTGTCATCTACATATCGCAGGTTGTTCACAAGGCTTCTTACAGTTCCCAAACCACATACTTCTTCATATAATCTAGCTTCTCTAATTGTTTTGTCAACATACAGACTATAGAAGTATGGTAAGATGATGTAACCCATGTCACTCCTGATTTTAAACCATTCAGCATTCCCTTCTTCTCTTGGTACAACTGCCTCTAGATCCATGTACAGGTTCTTCATGAGTACAATGTTGTATTCAGAATTCTCATTCTTCTCAAGGCTAGCCATAGTTTGGCATGAAGCACACAGTCAAGTGCCTTTGTATCATCAGTAAAACACAAGGAAACATCTTTCTGGTATTCTCTGCTTTCAGTCAACATCCATCTGACATCAGCAATAGCTCTTGTCCAGATCCTCTTCTGAACCTTGCTTGAATCTCTGGCAGCTCCTTGTCGTGTAATGCTGCTACCATCTTTGGATGATCTTCAGCAAAAGTTTACTTGCATGTGATATTATTCTATAATTTGAGCATTCTGTTGGGTCACTTTCTTTGAAAATGGGTGCAAATATGGATCTCTTCCAGTTAGTTGGCCAAGAAGCCGTCTTCCATATTTCTTGGCACAATGAGTGCTTCTAGTGCTACATCAGCCTGTTAAACCATCTCAATTCATATTCCACCAATTCCTACAGCCCTTTGTTTTCAGCTAATGCTTTCAGTGCAGCTTGGACTTATTCCTTCAGTACCATTTGTTCTAGTTCATATGCTATCTCTTGAAATAATGTAGTGAAATTTTTGGTATAGTCTTTTTGGTACAGTTAATATATACTCGAGTATAAACCAACCCAAATATTAGCCGAGGCACCTACTATACTCTGTGTATTCTTTTCATTTAGTTTGACAATTTCCATACTATTTAATATTTTGCCTGTAGAATGCTTCAATATTGTAACTTGAGGCTCGACTTTTTTCTTGAGATCTTTCAGTTTAAGATATGCTGTGAATGCTCTTCTTTTTCAGTTGTCGAACTCTGGGGCTTTGAACCTTTCATTATATTACTTTGTCTCCTTGAGCTGCTCTTTGAAATTTTGTTTAACTTTTTGACTTCTTATTTCTTCCATTTGCTTTAGCTACTTTACCATTAAGAGCACATTTGAGAGTCTCTTCTGACATACACACTGCTCTACTTTCCTTTCCTGTCTTTTTAATTACCATTTACTTTCTTCGTGTACGATGTTCTTGATGTCCTCCAGCAGTTCACCAGGTCTTCTGTAGTGTTTAATGAATCAAATCTGTCCTTAAGATGTTTTTGAACTCAGGAGGGATATACTCAAGGTGGTATTTTGGCTTTCACAGATTTGTGTTAATTTTCCTCAGACTGAAACTGAACTTCCACATGGGAAATGGATGGTCTATTCCATAGTCAAGCCCTGGCTTAGTTTTAGGTGCTGCTTTTGAGCTTCTTCATAGTGGCTTCCCACAGATGTCGTCAATTTGATTTTGTGTATTCCATGTGGAAAATCCCACTAGTATAGTCATCTTTTATATTATTGAGAAAGGTATTTTCAATGAACAAATCATCGGTCTTATACAATTGTATCTGCAATCACTGGCTTCACTCCATCACAAAGACTATTTTCCAACAGCTGTTCCTTCTTCTTTGCTTCTAACTTTTGCAGTCTAACTTATGCCAATAATTACTGATTGCATGTTGATCAATTTGATTGCATGTTGATCAATTTCACACTGAAGATGGTGGTAGAATTCTTCAATTTCATCCTCACTAGCTTTTTTGGTGGTGCATATATTTGAATACTAGTTGTACTGAATGGATTTCCCTGTATAGGAATAGATATAATCCTATCACAGAAAACATCGCACTTCAGAATAAATCTTGAAGTGTACCTTTTGATTATGAATGCAAAGCTAGTCCCTGTCAATCTGTCACTCTGGCAATAGTAAACCAAATGGTGTTCTGACATTAGTCTATTTCAGCTCACTAACGCCTAGAATGATGATCTTTATGTGTTCCATTTCATTTTTGGAAGTTTCCACCTTTCCTAGATTCTTACTTTGTAATTCCAAGTTCCAATCATTAATTGATGTTTTCAGCTTCTTTTCATTTTGTTTTGTGCTCCATCAACAAGCAAAAGTCTTGAAGGTTTTTACTCCTACAAACTTTAGCACGCCATTATGGTCGAGTCTACTTTGAGAAGGTAACTCTCTCCAGTAATATTTGGAGTGCTTTCTGACCTGGAGCTTCATATTCCGGCACGATCTCTAACAATGTTTTGCTTCAGTTCATGAGGTTCTCAGTAATGGATAATGTTTTGATGCTGTCCAGAGGGTTCACGAAATCTAAATCATCAGACGCAGAGAGCCTATTCCTTTTGGGTAGTTTTTTCTTAGTCTGGAAGTTCTGCTGAAATCTATTGACTTCGGATGACCCCACTGGGATTTGAAATAGCAGTGGCATAGCATCCAGCATCACAGTACCATACAGGTCACTTCAGTATGTCAAACTGACAGGCAAGTGGTAGATAATTATAAATAGTGTTTCATCATTACATAGCTATGTTATTGATAATAGTCTTATTTATTGTATTCACTATTATGTAATTATAGTCTCTGTGTAGTACAAGTGACTTATGTTCAATCAGTAACCTATGTTTGACTATTTGAATCCACCTAGTAGTGCCTTTCATAATGATTATAAATAACATAATTATGTCATAGATGTTCTCTCTAACACATGAATTTTCCATGATTTGGAATTCATTTAACTTCAGCAGATTTAGTTTTTGTATTATATGACTTAATCGATCCTTTGGTTAATAGCCAATGAACTACTTGAAGATCATATTGCTGTCTTTCATCTAACCAGTTGCCATGAATTAATTCTGACTCATGCTAACCCCACGTGGTCAGAGTAGAACTTTTTAGTGGTTTCAATGGCTGATTTTTTCAGATGTGGATTGTCAGGGTCTTTCATCCAAGATTCTGCTAGCTGGATTTGAAGAGTCGGCTTTCAGTTAGCAATGCAGCATATTTCACCACCCAAGGACAATTGCTGTCTGCTTTCTTGACTATATGTGAAGCTCTACAGGTGTGCGAGAGACTGTTCAACCTAAGTAAAGAATGTGTACTCCACATGTTCTGCCCCCTCCCCCTTTAGATCAGTGCAGTAAATCAATGCTTCTTACTTCCATTGGATCACTGTAACCTGGCACACACAGTTTACTATTCCCTTGTTGGCTTCATCCTGCCTAACAGGAGATTTGGTCAATCTAATTTGTGGTGGCCTTGATGTTGCTAGTACATTTTATTTTTGGGGTTTTTAGCTTACTAATGGGTTTTTAGAAATATATTTTGCTATGCTAACCTCAAAATATTCAAACACATTATGCATTGGTTAGGGTAGTTCTCATGGTTGCTTTCAAGTGAACTGCATTTTTTGGCTTACTTCATCCTTAGTTTAATAACTTATTTTATTAGAGCACTGGAATGCATTCACTTGGGAATATATTTCACTTTGGACCTATAGAGATTATTATCCCTTTTCTACAATACACAATTCATTTGAATATTTACAATTGATTTTTTGAAGAAATGTCTGTGGATGTGTTCACACGCGTGAGTGGGCGTACTCAGCACATACACACATGTGGACATGCTGTACTCTAGTGAAAAACAAGGCCAGAGTGTCTACGAATCATCACTGAGGTGGAGAAAAGGTCATTCTGTATGGCATATGAGTGGGATAGAAATTCAGTAATCTGACGGGAAACACAATTTAATAAACTGGAAAAGGACTAAATATTATTACTAACATAATTAATTTCTCTAGTAACAAAATTCTACATTTGGGTTTTTCCCCATAGCAATAAAGGAAATTCAGATTGGAAAACAATACTCAGGACTAAGGAAAATTACTTCATTCCTAAGAGCACATTAGCTGGAGTCATCACATTTTAATGGAAGGACACATGCTGTTGTCTAGGAGACAGATGTCAAAGGAGTGACCACAATGGGATCTCATCCGAAAAAGAGGCTTAAAAAGAAAGAGCAAACAGATGATGGTATCTCAGAAGGGAAAGGGACTGTACACAGATGAATCTCTGTATCAGAAACATGAAATGAAGGCTTGGAAAACGACTTAAACCTTGGAAAGTCACGAGATTTCCAAGTAATGCATACAAGTAATGTAACAATGGATGACAGCTACTATGACTGTCTAGATTAGAAATTGTGTAAATGAAGAGTGTCTTTTAATTGCTTCTCTTAATTTCCTCATACAATTTTCCTACTTAATTATTTCCTACTTGATTATGTATAAAGCTTTGTAGAAATGACATTGCACAGAAGTAAACTATTGAATATGATGGCTTCCAAAAACACATACTATCGAATTTATCCTATTTTATAGGATATTAGATCAGTATGCTGGCATTTCTCCATCAATCTAAACATTGTATCTAACTTACTATATCTAGAGCTCAACACAGCAATTCTGAGTGGGTATATTTGAAAAAAATCATTCATAGAATTTTGGGTTTTTTTTTAAATCCCAAAGTAATATAAATAACCTTTCATGAGCTGACTTTTATCTGTAAAGCAGAACAAATCAAGGGCACTCTGTATTTGATTGTTATGGATCTGGCTTAAGTAGAATACATATAGAGAATGCTACCGAATTAAATTGAAGAGCTTAATGTTCAAAGGAATGACTTAGAGAATGATGATGAATACTTGGAATTATTCATTATCTGTCTTGATAGCTTGCATATTGCAAGCCATTATTTTAACTTCACTGCAAGGTTGCTAATGAGATCCAAAACCATGAGCTCCAAGAGCCAGATGTTAGGCTCAGCATTCTGGATGACTTTCTGGCATTAGGATAAGATTTCACAATTGAAATAGTTTCCCCTTTGAAGAGTGGATATTAAGATATATACTTGACAGTCTTCAAGAGAATGAAGTTGGGAATAAAAAGCAATCATATATCATTGAGTGCCACTAAGTCTATTCCAACTCCGAGTGACCGTAGAGCACAGAGTAGAGCTGCCCTTTGTGGTTCTGAGTTGAAAATCGTTACAGGAACAGAAAGCCTTGTCTTCTTCTCATGGGGCATCTGGTGGATTCAAACTGTTGACCTTGCAGTTAGCAGTCCAATATGTAACTCACTGCACTACCAGGACTCCTAAAACGATCTTATACTTGACTAATATATCAGGAAAAGTAGCACACCCCTTTGAAGGAAATGAGTAAGCTTAGCTGAGAAGAGAAAACAACAAGAATAACAATAAAACAAAAAGAGATGCATGCTTTTTTTATAGGAGTTTCTTTTAAAATGGTAAATGTCATTAGAAATACACACAAAAATTTGCTACCTTTTCCAGAAGTTGGCGAAGCTGCCTGCTTTTGGCATCACGAGAACAAAGGTTCTGTTCTGGAGCAACCACAGTGCAAATGCATCGTCCATCGGGATCCTGTGCTGAACTGTACACTTGCCACCCTTCCTTGGGGCTAATCTGAGTCTGACAAAAAACACACAAACCACAGATCACCGTGACAGGATGAAGATCACCATTGGATACATTTATAGCTCTTAAAACAAAAATATCTTTCCTGATAGTTTGTCTTTTCACTCTTTTACATTCAAAGAGAGTGTTTAAACAATATTCATACCAGCATAGTTTCATTTAGTTACACTTTCTTATCATTATCCCTAAGAAGAATATTTCTTTCATGCTTTACAGTCCCATATCATAACTTCCTAATGCTTTTTAACACAACTCTCTAATGGTTTTTGGTCAGATTTTGCCATGTTAATACCACTGTAGAAGCATCATATAACTGCTCCACCACACAGGACCAGGCTTTTTGCAAAATATCCATTAGCTGTTCCTTGTCAACACTAGGGATTAATGAGTAGGTTTTTCTTTTCAGATTACTATTTATGGATGGTATTTTAAAGCAATTCCTGGTTTCAAGAAGCTTCAAATGTATTGAAGGGCCAATTACTTACAAAGCATTAAAGATATTGTATGAAGATAGAGGATAAATATAATTAGATCAACACTGTTTTGCAAAGGATGCAGGTCCACAGAAGGACTAAAGAGAATCTTTTAGCCTAGTCTGCCAAAATGATCTTCCCAAATTACCACTGGGCACATATCACACTACTTCCTAGAACACTAGCTCAGTGTGGCAGTCACATTCCACTGCAATCTGACTCCTTTATTTTCTTACTAGTTGTGGTAATGACAGGATATTATGTAATTGCCACACTAGTCTTATCGCCTATGCTTTCCTACGGGCACCTTCTTTCTAGGTAAACTGTTCTATGTGTGTCTTGCAAACATACCTCATTAATTCATGTCTTTTTAGGGCACTCATTTTAGTTCTTTCACTTTGATTCTGTCCTTCATAAACCATTAATTTTACCCAGATTTTGTCAAATTCTCCCTGATCTGAAGAATTGTCCTACCATTATTTTGGCATTCAAAGTGTATTGTCTTCTTGTTTTATTCTATATCTCATTCCAAAGTTTATGCCGAGGTAGTCGAAGTCTTGGATGTTTCTTACCTGTCCTACTGTTACCTGAAAACTGGACTTAGAACCTGGAGCAACACAGCCAATAAGTTGACTCCACGGTAGAGTAGAAAAGAGAGTTTATAATGAAGTGATACCAACGGCGAATCTGACAGAGCCTAAATTAGCTCACACCAGTTATGTTTCCATAAAAGCTAAAAATCACATCTACCATTTAATTTCTAAGGATGAGTATTTCTCAAGTAAGTTTGCTTAATTAGATCTAAATGTGTGACGCATTTGGCTGCTGACCACAAGCTGCACTGCGGGAGAAAAATGAGGCGTTCAGGTCCTGTAAAGATTTACAGTCTCTGAAACACATGGGGTCATTCTACTCTGTCCTTTCGGGCTGTTATGAGTCAATTAACTCCACAGTAGTAAGAGTAGCATAATTTTTGAACTGTTATCTAGCAAATGTTCTGCTGCAACTATAAATTTTATCTATAGTCAAGGGAGAGTCAAGTTTTTCAAAGTTGACCCTTTTTGGAATATTACATGTTAGCATCCTCAATTCTTGGACTTCAGGATTTTTATTTTTAATATATTTTTATACATTGAGACATCAAATATCAAGTGTATTATACAAATTGTACAGATATGCATCCCTGATGTTTGACTGTGATCAGCAAGTTCCAAAGTTCAAAACCATCATGACACTTGGAGAAAGAAAGATGAGGCTTTCTACTCATGCAAACTCAGAAACTCACAGGGGCAGTTCTACCTCATCCTATAGACTCAATGGCAGTGAGTGTTCATTTTTTTGGTCTAGAACTTTTTCAGGCAGCTTGGCACAAATGCTTATCATTGTATAAACAGAAGTTATGTGGATACCACAATGATTTCAACTCATGAGGACCCTATAGGGCACAGCAGAACTGCTCCCTGTGGGTTTCCTAGAATGTAACTCTTTATTGGTGTAGAAATCCTTATCTTTCTCCCTTGGAGTGGCTGGTGGTTTCGAACTGCTGAATGTGTGGTTAGCAGCCAAGTGGGTAACAGCAACTACTCCCTAGGCTAAAAAAATGCAGCCTACCTCAAGATCAGGCTCCTCCCCAGAGCAGTCCATGTCCATTGACCTAATGGAATAGGGCCGAAAGGCCTGGCTGTCTTTCCCCTGTGTGGACATGTAGTAGAGTCAGCTCAGCTCCAGCACATCCTCTGTGTTGTTGTTTGTTTGTTTTTTTACGAAAAGAAGTAAATATTTTATTTGTACACAAAGCAATTTGGTCTGAAGACACATGGTGTATCTGGCTAACTCATGAAAGTCGCCCTAAGTGAGAGGAGGGTGTTTACAGCTGTTTGTATCAATTTGCTAAGCAGGGAGGGGCCTGGAACAGACACTGATTCGGTGTGGGGACACAGTGGACAATTGGACATGGGCTCCCTTGCTGGGTTGAAGCAGTGGGGGGAGTGGTGGGGGACAGGACAGCCACAGCCTCCCCTTCAAAGGCGGCTCTGTACAAGAGAGCACTTTCATCACAGGATTCCAGGG
>NW_022104341.1:15044932-15058375 GCF_000313985.2 Echinops telfairi | reverse complement strand
ATTGCTTGTTTTCAGAGTTCCTCTGGCTGGAGGGTTACTAGGGGGTCTGGGGACCGCAGCTGAGGACAGAGCCTGGGGACCCTGTGGTCTCAGGTCTGCAGGACGCTCCAAGGAGTGCTCAAGAGCTCCAGCTCGAGTCCGTGTCTAGTGATACAGCTGGTCCTCATGCCTCCGAGGCCCTGGGGAGGAGTCATCTCTTTGTGCTGGCCTCTCTTCTTGGTCCCGAGAGCTGGGACAGTTCAGAAGGACCTTCTGCATAGGAGGAAGGCCTCTCACACTGCCTCCAGGTAGGGGCTGCCCAGGTCGAGCTGGCTGCACCACTTGTTGGTAGGCCGCCCGAGGGTAATCGTGGCCATATGGCACCTGGTGGGGGTCGGGACCTCCAGGACAATAGTACTGGTAATTCCAAGGCACATGTGGGGAAGGTTGTGGAGGCAGCATCTGTGGATACCGCTGTGGCACAAGCAGGTGGAACTCCCTGGAGCGGAGAGGTCCGGGGAGGTCCTGGGGGTAACACACGGAGGTGAGGGGCAGGGGTCTTTCCAGCTGCCGGAGGCCCAGGACATCCTGGGGCTGAGAGTCATAGCCGGTGTCTATAGTAGGCAGGTCTGGGTGTTAACCACGGTGGCTTCACATGAAAGCTAAAGTCTTCCTTTTCCCCCTGTTATTCTCATCTACTCTCCTCATGGGTATTGACAAGGCCATTCCTAAATAAACCTTCCAAAATCTCTGTATGCTAGTCTCAGTTTCAATGCTTATAACCTGGAGAAGCTGATTTGTAACAAAGGTATTAAATAATCCCATTCAGCTGATCCATTTCTTGGAATGTAATTTATATTTGACAACTTGGTGACCTTCAAGGGATACAATTTCACTCAAATGAACATTCAAGGGACAGACTGCTGTTCTTTTATAGCAACCAGTACATGACATCATCCTTTTTTTCCCCCAGATAAACATCCTCCCCCCCCTCTTTTTTTTGGCTCAGAATTTCATTTTCTCCTTTAAGCTTCTGTGTTCATTTAAAATCCGTCTTCCAGAAAAAAAATTAGGCATATATAAATGTATCCATGAATGTAATTTTGCTGCTTCCTTCCTAGGTAAAGATAGCATGAAGCTCCTAACTTTGAATTGCTGCTGGTAAGACTCAGGAATATTTAGGATCGAATAACAAGGATCCTACTAGTGGAGTAAGGAGGCCTGGTTGTGTAGTTCATTGCTTACCTGCAAATTGCTCCACAGAAAAAGGGAGACTGTCTGCTCCCATAGAAATATAGAGTCTGGTAAACCAAAAGAGACACTTCTGCTGTGTCCTATAGAGTCACTAGGAGTTGGAATCAGCCCAGGGGCAGTGAGTGGCTAAGTGCTGCATTGTTTACAGAAAGGTTAGCAGTTCAAACCTAACAACTGCTCTACAGGAGAAAGATGCAACCATCTGATTCTGGGAAACTCTATGTGGACAATCTTCTACCACACAGTCAACTTCATGACCATGCTTTTTTTTAAATTAACAATTGAGATCCTTCTTTAATCCATACAACAGAATAAAAAGACTTTTCAGGGGACTGTAAGAAGCAAGCAAGCAAACAAAACATCTGTAAGCCATTACGGTCTAGTTAAAAATTAACAAGGAATTTTGACGAATAATCGGGTATTTAAGAAAGCCATCTACTCAATATATTAATGCATAGCTTGATCTCTGGTTTGTTGTGTTCTGCATGAGTTTAGCTCTGTGCAGCTCTCTACATTTATGTAGAGCTATACTTTCTATAGTTGATTGATATAAGAAATTATTCATCAAATTCCTTGTCAATTTTCCAAAATATTTTAGAGGCAGAATGTGTCTACAATGTTCAATTTCTTTTGTAGTTAGGTGCTGGTGAGTAGGTTTTAACTATGTACAGCATAAAAAAAACACTGCCCAGGCCTACATCACCTTCACAATTTTTGCCACGCTTCAGTCTGTTGTTGCAACCACTGTGCGACCACTGTAATTGAGGTATTCATCTTTTTCACTAACTCTCTCCTTTGCCAAGCACAATGTCCTCAGGGTCTGGCTCCTCTAAACAACATGTCCGAAGAAGTCCAAGAACCATTATGGATATGTTTCATCCAAGACAAATTGTTCACTTTCCTGGTAAGTTGAGGTACATTTAATATGCCATAATTCAAAGACATAAATTCTTCTTTTGTCTTCCTTATTCGTTGCCTAGCTTTCATATATATATAGGACTATTGAAAAGATGAAGGCTTAGGTTAAGCACATCTTAATCCTCAAAGTGACCTCTTTGCTATTTAACACGGTAATAAAGTACTTTACAGCAGATTTGCCCAGTGCAATACACTAATTGTTTTACTCATGGTTCCCTGGGGGTTTATCATGGATCCAAGTGATGTAAAACCCTTGATAACTTCAATATTTTCTCTAGTTGTCATGATGTTGGCTATTGATCCAGTTATGAGGATATTTGCTTTCTTTATTTTCAGGTGAAATCCATACTGAAAGATGTAGTCTGTGATCATCATCGGTAAGCACTTCAAATACTCTTCACTTTTAGCAAGAAAAGTTGAGTCATCTGCATATTGCAAGTTGTTAATGAAATTTCCACCAGTCTTAATGCCACATTATATTTCATATAGTCTAGTTTCTTCTTCTTCTTTCTCAAAAAAATCATGTTATTGGGGCTTGTACAACTCTTATCACAATCCATCCATCCATCCATCCATCCATCCATCCATCCATCCATCCATTGTGTCAAGCACATTTGTACATTTGTTGCCATCATTTAAAAAAAATGTTCTTTCTACTTGAGCCCTTGGTATAAGCTCCTCATTTTTTCTCCTTCCTCCCCATCCCTCCCTCCCTCCCAAACCCTTGATAATTTGTAAATGATTATTATTTGTTAGTGTCTTACACTAACCGATGTCTCCCTTCACCCACTTTTCTGTGGTCCATCCCCCAGGGAGGGGGCTATATGTAGATCCTTATGATCAGTCCTCCCTTTCTCCCCTACCTTCCTCTTCCCCTCCTGGTATCACTACTCTCATTATTGGTCCTGACGAGTTATTCTTTCCTGGATTCCCTGTGTTTCCAGCTCTTATCTGTACCAGTGTACAATCTCTGGTCTAGCCAGATTTGTTAACATAGAATTGGGATCATGATAGTAGATGGGGGTGGGGGAAAGCATTAAAGAACTAGAAGAAAGTTGTATGTTTCATCAGAGGTATACTGCACCCTGACTGGTTTGTCTCTTCCTTGTGACCCTTCTGTCAGGAGATGTCCAATTGTCTACAGGTGGGCTTTGCGTCTCCACTACGCACTCCCCTCATCCACATTGACATGATTTTTTGTTCTGGGTCTTTGATGCCTGATACCTGATCCCATTGACACCTCATGATTACACAGGCTTATGTGCTTCTTCCCTGTGGGCTTTGTTGCTTCTCAGTTAGATGGCTGCTTGTTTATCTTCAAGTCTTTAAGACCCCAGTTGCTGTATCTTTTAATAGCCGGACACCACCGGCTTTCTTCATGACATTTGCTTATGTACCTGCTTTGTCTTCAGCTGTGTGTCAGGGAGGTGAGCATCATGGAATGTCAGGTTATTAGAACAAAGTGTTCTTGCCTTGTGGGAGCATTTGAGTAAAGGCCCAATATCCATCTGCTACCTTAATTCTTAACATATAGCTATGAGTAATAGATCTCTTCTCCTCTTGTTATACATAAATATATTTACATGTACATGCCTGTATTAGACTTCTATAAATGTCCTTTGCCTCCTTGTTCTTTCCTCTATTTCCTTTTACTTTCCTCTTGTCCCACCATCATGTTCAGCCTTCATTTGGGTTTAGTAATTCCTCACTGCTACATTGCTCTTGATTAAGCCCCATTAGGCATCTTGTGCCCTTCTCT
The DNA here is from genome assembly GCF_000313985.2 of Echinops telfairi. Lineage (NCBI taxonomy): Eukaryota > Metazoa > Chordata > Mammalia > Afrosoricida > Tenrecidae > Echinops > Echinops telfairi. The sequence goes on along the minus strand of NW_022104341.1, from coordinate 15,054,465 downwards.
CCATTGATTTTAGTTCACTTGCTTTTCCTTTGTCCCTGGTTGGTTCCCACCCTGCCCCCTCTTCCTTTCTCCTACCTGCTCTTCTCCCGTATCTAACCTGGAACAATTGGTGCCTTTCATTTCATCTCCGGATTGTTTATTCTGCCTTCCTTATCTAGATAGACATACAGAGACATTGATAAGCACAAAAACCAGGCAAAGCCAAACCAAACAACAAAGGAAGTCAAGACCAACAAAACAAAAACCACAACCAAAAAAAACCCCAAAACAAAATAACAACAAGAAGAAAGCCACTGACAAAAATGGAAACGCCTCTAAATAGTTCAAGGTCTGTTTTTTGACCTTTCTGAGTGTTTTCCAGTTAAGGCTGATGGGGAGCCATCCTCTGTCTCCAGTCTATTTTTGGTATTTTTCGGGGATTTCTTCACTTTGCTTCCCTTGCTGCTTTCTTGCATGCCTTTAGTGTTTTGCCCCAGTGTGATGGGGTCAGCTTGTGCACAATTTCCACATTGTGTCTCTAGTGTCCCCATAATACAATGGTTTAGTGAGGAACATCATGCCTGGTGGTAGGTTTGGCCCTATGGTCCTCTCTGTGCATTGTCTCTTCTGAGCAGGAATATTGTCCTCGGGGCTTGGTTGGCCAAGATATGTTCTGTTCCCTCTCCATCCCTCTTAGTTTCTCCTGTGTGCTCTAATCAGACGTGTCCCTTTCCCCAAGCTGTAGCTTCAGTGCTGTCCTCTGAAGTGCAATCTTTCAGGGAGGGAGGGGGGAGTCTAGTATATTCTTCATGTAGTCTGTGTAGCATCCAGAGCATCCAGATTGGATAAGAGTAGTGAAAGCATACAACCCTGACATACATATTTTCTGATTTTGAATGCATTGTCCCCCCCCCCCCATTTCCTGCTCAAATGATTACCTCTTGGTATATGTACTGTATCAACAAAATAAAGTGTCCTGGAATTCTTATTTTCACAGTTATTCATAATTCGCTACTATCCACACTGTTGGGTGCTTTGTGGTACTCTCTGCTTTCAGACAAGTTCCATGACAATTTGTCATGCTAGTGTCTATAACAGTGTCTGGGAACCCAGGAGGCATCTGATGAATGTTTAATACATGAAAGAATCAATACCTATAATAACTTCATAGTATCTGATAATCTTCTGAATGAGTCTGTGTCCAGATTATTCTCAAAAAATATTTTATTATGGATAATGACATATTATCTCATTCCCTTTCAGAATTAGAAAATAATTTTAATAATAGTAACATTATCAATTATGCTAATAATAACATATATATCTTATTACATGTCAATGACTCTTATTAGTATTTTACACTTAGAATAAAATTTAACCTCATAACAACTCTAAGACATGGGATCTATTACTGTACCCATGCACACATGAGAAAGTGAAATTAATCAATATGTCTGAAGACATGCATCTTGTAAGAGGTGAGACTGAGAATTGAGACCGGGTATTATGCTCAAGAAAGGAACATTGGTGGGGATATGGGTTAAATGTGGGACTGCAAACCATGAGGTCATATGATCAAATCCATGAGCCATTCTGTCAGAGAAAGATGTACCTTTTTGACTCCATAAAGATCTTCAGTCTCAGAAACCTTATATATATATGAGTTGGAATCCACTTGACAGTGTGTTTAGTTTTGGTCTGCGTTCCAGAACAATAATGTCCAATTGAAATATAATGAGAGTCACATATATAATTTAAAATTTCCCAGTAGAGTGTTTTGAAATTAAGTGAAATGAGACAAGCAAAATTAATTGCAATGTTATGTTTTATTTATCATACTTTATCCAATATATTATCATTTCAGTGTGTGTGGTCAATGTGGAAATTATGAGATACTTTACATTCTGTTTTATTTTATTTCGAATATCTGAAGAAAGCTACAATCCAGGGCACATTTTCCTTTTTGGCATATCTCTTCTTGGATAAGCTATATCTCAAGTGCTTGAGAGCCACAATCCAGGTACTATGGCTACAGTAATAGGACTGTACTTCTAAATAATCATTTCTGAAGTTTAATCATATGGATATAAACAAATTGTACCCAACATATACTACATAAAGAATGCAACTATTGTGAATCTGAATTTATTTTTCATTGATGAGCTTCCTTCTGATGAAGCTTTGGGCCACAATCTGAATCTGCAAAAAACAAACATTGTCCTTCCTGCTAGAATTTCTAGCATGAATCAGATAGGGGAGTGCTTCCTGTATAGTGAGGAGAAAGAAAAGATAAAATTAGAATCTAATGGGGAGAAAGTGTCTGCACAGACTACTCTGAGAAAGGATGAGAGAAAAGCTGGCGCTCAGTGGGTGAGACAAGCTTAGTGATGGTAAGATGGATGAAACCTAGCACAGAGCTCTCTTGCAAAAATGTTACTCTCATTGGGCTGCTCTTTTTACCTATACAGTAGAGGGAGTGCTCCGCTGGATTAGGGGCACATTACTAAGGGTCTGAAGCAAGTATGTGTCTCTCACCAGGTAGACTCTGTGAGCACTTCGCTCTTCAAAATCCTTCGCAGAACAGATATTATCGCATTCATTTTGTCCTATATCCCAGTTTATCATACATCTTAAACTAATAAATGGGACTCTTTTCATTTTAAAGATTTTAAGGATAATGGATGCAGATTGCTGACTGTCATTCAATAACAATGCTGAACAAGTATTGAGAAGTTATAAATTGCACCCCTTCCTCACTAACCAGCATGATTAGGTCCAAAGAACAAGTAATTATGCTAAAATTAGCATTATGAAGACATGCAGAATGACCACATTAGATCACAAAATGAAGAATGATTCTATTGTTATATAACTGCCAAATTACATAATTACCTAGCAGCCTCACCACTGAGAATCATGGCCCAGCCAAGTTAAAGCAAAACCTTAACTATTACAACCACTATCACTCGTGTCTTGATCCTGAGCATTCATTACTGTGGAAAATAGCCAGGGAGCAGATTCTTTCTTTATTGTCATTCTCACTGCTCTTGAGTCGATGCGGACTTTAGGATAGGGTAAAACTGCCCTGTGGCTTTCTGAGACGGTAACTTGTTCCTAGAGTAGAAATAGGTAGTTTCAAACTGCTGACCTTACAGTTAGCAGCCCAATGCATAACCACTGTGCCATAGCAACAACATGGTGGATACAAAGAGGTCTGTAAGCGAGGAGAGGGTGTGTCAACTCAAGAAACTCATAAAGATGCCTGGGTCCTTTTCCTTGAGCTTTAATAAAAAGCTAGTGGATTTGAATTCTGTGGTTAGTAGCCCAATGTGTGACTTACCATGCAACCAGGGTACAATACATGTCACTGGAGGGTCATATGTGACCCTGCCAGCCTGCCTGTCACTCTGTGCTACAATTCCATAGCCTCAGATGAAGAGAAGCTACCCGTTAATCTCAGTGCTGCTCATCTGCGTCTCCTACATCACACCTTGGCAGAAGTCAGACATGCTTCCATAGTCCCCTGTTCTTTACCTATTCTGACACCAACCGTCCTGCCCACACCACTCTACAACTGAGCTCGGTTCAATAACTCATTGCTATGGCTGCACTCACTGACAACACTCACATTTAAGGGGGTTATTATGGCCGCTGATAGGTTATATTATCAGGATCAACCAACCATAAGGAGACAGTTATTAGTATCCTCAACCCGCAGCCTCTCTGGTTGTCAGCCTCTCAGCCACGTGGTCACTTGGTGTTGGCCTCCATAGGCCAGGAAGTCAGCCTGCCTGTCATTTGGTCCTGCAATTCCATAGCCTCAGATACAGAGAAGGGACCTGTGAGTCTCCTGCATCACAATCTGGGATGATCTGGTCTCAGAGGGTTTCACCACTTCTGAAAGAGACCTTCAAGGTGATCTCCCAAGAGCTTCGGGCTTTCTCGTATATTTTCAAAGAAGGCTCATCTTTATCGCCAGGCGGGTGGCCTTGAAAACTGACCAGTCCCCTTTATTAGTGTTACACACACCAGTTTTTATCGTCTCACCCAATCATTTGATTTGGAGTTACAGAGATTTAGGTAGAAAAGCCATTTTCAATTTCACTCCGTCACAGGATTTTCCTTCAAAATGCCTTTGGTGGGTTCAACCTGCCAGTTTGGGGCTGCTAATTGAGCACTAGATATCTGCGCCCCCTAGAGCCTCACCAGACAGTTCCTAGAACACATAAGTTGACTTTTCTTAGCACCCCACCCCTTTCCATCTCTGGTTCCTATCGTCCCTGTCTGCATATTTAATTCGGAGAGAAAATGTATTGTTAAAGTTGCATGTTATTATAGTCACATAGATCTCAAAGATTATTGAGGCATCGTATTTGTATTAAAGAAAAAAAGTACAAAGATTACCTACAGAGAAGCAGCTGAACGAAGTAGTTTCAGTGATATAATTCTAATTAAAGATTTATGGCTAGTAACTATAGGATGAATATATCTAAATGAAGATCTTATAGTTTCAGCTAGATTTCCTTACCTTTGGAGACAAATATCAAATATATCAGAAATGGAGGCTTGCCACGGGATGCATTTAGCTTTGGGGTAAAAGAGCAGGGGCCACCCAATTATAATATTAAAATGTTTTTAACAACAGCGCAATGATTATTAAACCTGCCAGCATTAATATTGATGTTCACTTGCCAAGTATTTGGCTAACCAGTGAGTGGATTATCAGGATTGGGCAAGTTGCCAGTTGCTGTCGGGACTGAAGGAAGCAGGGAAGGTGAACAAGGTTTGATGTTCATTTAGAATTCTCCCCTGAAGTGTCAGCTTAATAAAAGTAAAGACTCCAGCCTTGTTTGCTCTTCCAATTGTCTTCCGGTAGGAAACATTGAAAAGAGCCATGACCTTCTCTAGTACAGAGTTAGTTTGAATGATACAAATTAATATATACATATATATATTCAAGCCATGACCTTCTCTAGTACAGAGTAGTTGGAATGATACCAATGAATATATATATATATATATATATATATATACACACACACACACACACACACACACACTTACTCTTTGGCAAGAAAAAGTAACTCAAAAGAATAGGGGGCAAAAAGGCTAATATGAAAGAAGAGTCCTTGGCAGGCCTGTGGGTTTTGATGCGGACCTTTATGTCTGGATCAACGATAAATAAAGACAGCTATATGAGTGTCTCAAGTGCTCTTTTTCAGGCCACCAGTGCTGGCATTGAAAAGAGGATCAAAATAAAACCAATTGAAACCTTAGGTGGAAGGTTACATATAAATGGTTTTTTGAATAGTTAGGAGAAAAGTCCTGCTCCCATGTAAGCTGACCCCTAATCAAACCCACTGCCTTTGAGTCAATTCGGACTCATAGTGGACCAAGACAGGCTTTTGTAAATCTGTAAATATTGAAAATCTCTATGAAACTGACCACCTCACCTTTCACTCTCTCAGTAGCTGGTGAGTTCAAATATTGACCTTATGGTAGCCACTAAGCATAACCCACTACAGCACTATGCAATAGTGACAGCAAAAATTTAGGAGCTCTAGCCTGGCAGTATGGAGACCTGGTGGTGTAATGGGTTGGACTACTAATTGAACTACTAACCTCATGCTTAGCAGTTCAAAAGCAACACTCTCTAGGAGGACGAAAAATGGAGCTATCTGTTCCTGTTCCGTTTTCCAGCCTTGGAAACCCAGGGGACGAGCTCTGCTCTGTTCAATAGCATCAAGATGAATCAGATTTGAATCAATGCTGTCAACCCTTACTGTCATTCACCATCTCAATAATCTTGTGGCCTCGGTGCTGTCATTCTGCCTGTTTTAAAACTGAGGAAACTTGAGACTTACAGAAAATTAAGCACTAATTTAAAATCATCCAGGTAATAATCAACAAAGCTTGGATTTGTATTCAGCAATCTGATTTCAGAGCCACCACTTTACACAGTCCCTGATCTGACACCCCCTTCACACACCGTGACAGAGAACTTCAGTCAAGCCCTGTCCTTGGAATTGCAGGGTGCATTCAGTTTATTACTACCAAAAACATTGCTAATTACACTGATTACCATTGGAATTCTCTTTGAACCATTTGCGTTAATTAGAAGTAAATGAACTATTTAACAGTTTTTAATATTAAGAAACTCGTGAAATATTTATGAATGCTCTAAATAGGAGAATTTAAATGATAATTTTAACAATTGGATTTCCAGTCTGGGTTTTTGCTTAAAATTTAATTACAAAGTGATGATTTATAAATATAAAACTGCTGTATGAAATTCTCTGCAGAACCTCGGAAGCTTTGTACAATAAGTGAAAGATATTGAGGACTGAATAGACATAAATAAGAGCAAATAAAATTAAGTTGTGTTTCTATAGACTTTTCTGTTTATAAAATCACTTTATTTATTTATAGTTCTTTCTGATTAGAAAATTCTTTCTTAATTCTTTTGAAATAACTACCTTAAGAAATGGAGTCTTTGAGTGATACAAATGGTTAACATGCTTGGCTGATAACTGGAGCGTGGGTGGCTCCAGTCCACCCAGAGGCACCTTGGAAGAAAGAACTGGTACTTTACATCCATAAAGTCAGAGAATCGAACTTAGGAACCTGAAAGCCTAGGGACTGCAGCTCTGCTCTGCAACGTGTAGGGTAAAATCTACAAACAGTTGCTGTTAATGAAAGGAAAACTTTTCCCTCACCTTTTAGGAGAGGGTTGTCAGAATTCAAGACACTGGTTCTAGCAGAATCTTCTCTCTATCGCCCTTTTCTCTACATCTTCCCTGCCTGGGGGAAAACAAAAGAAAACAAAAGACAAATCTGGTCCCAATTTCGCTGGACCTGGTATTGCTTAGTTCTCATTTCTCTCATCTCTATTTGTGCTTGCTTTCTCTCTAAGCCTAATAGATCCCCTCCCCCAAGCGAGCAGGTCTGAGACACCCGACACTGATATAGTCTCGTTAACAAGGAATGTTATGTTATAGTCTCATGTATCAGCCTAGATAGTCTGATTAGTCTCATAACATAACAAGGAAACCCCTATTTCCAAATGAGCATCCACTCATAGGTAACGTTGTTGTATAGCATCAAGAAAATTTAGCACATGGAGACTCTATATGACAGAGCTGTCCCATAGGGTTTCCTAAGCTATAGTTTTTTATAGGAGCAGAAGGCACAGGTTTTTTCCCCCCTATGCAGTCTAACTATAAATGTTTCGGTTAGCAGTTGAATGCATTACCATTTTATAACTAGGACTTCATAACCCGACAATAACCATAACCCCAAATTCACTGCCACTGAGTTGTAGGGTTAACACCCTGCCACTGTTGGATCAACTCCTAATGACTGCACAGGAAAGAGAACCGCTCCCATAGGTTTCCAGCACCATCGAAGCCTCTCCTTTCTCCTGCTGATGTCAGACTGCCAGTTTTCCCCAAGCTTAAACAGAACTCTTTATGTAGCTTGCTATGACTTGGAATAACTTTCTGGCTGTGAACTAAGCAATACTGATGAATGCAGATAGATGGTCTATGTCCACATACCAATTACCATACACAGTACTTTAGAGGAGCAGGTCTCTCTGGCAATGATGGGTGGTGATGCCCCCAGGCAAGTGGAGGACATTGTCCACGATGTATGGAGACAAGTAGGTACTGGAACCCCAAAGAGATTAGCAGTAAAGACTCAACTGGCTCTTCCTCTGGAAGACACAGAGCTCATATATCATCCCCCAGTGAAGAGGAAGCCAAAAATTGAGTTCCAATCTTTTAAACAGAACAAAGCAAACTGGTTGAATAGTTTTATGTTTCAAGTTGAGTTTCTGAGACTTTCATAGAAATAAGGACTGAGAAGTACAGGTAGCAGTGGATACTGCGACTGGTAGACAAGGTGAAAATAATGAAGCAGAAAGAAATCCAGCTATTAAAATCCATATTATTTAGAGTGCAAATTCCTGAGTGATGAAAACTCCTTATACATTTTCTGTCAGAGATGGGTTTGGTCCAGGGGAGTGAAATGTGGCTGAGCATGCTAATAGGTTTATTTCTGGAGAGAGGAGAAATGTGAAAATGGGGATTAGAGAGATGGTGACAGACCACACGAAAAAGAGACTGTGTTCTGGGGGATGTGTAAATAAAGATGTCACTATATAAGAGTTTTCTTCCTCTTTCATATAAGTCTACTTGGAAGTGAACTAAGAGACCTGTATTCTTCCCCCAAGATAACTCCAGACTCCAAGAAAAAAAAGCCAACACATTGAACGTCCTAAGGCACAAATTTAGATCAATCACTTCAGATTATTAATGTTGGAAACCATAATAGCATAGATTTGGAAAGGATCTTTGGAATCATGGCTAGTCCTAGTTTATTTCCAGTCCATGTGATTCTCCAATATATGGCTTGTGTTCCCTTTGGAAATCTTCCAGTGATAAGGAAGTCACGGCCTATAGTCTACCCCTTCCAACGACGGAAAGCTTAGGAACTTGATCTGAACTTCACTCTGATTTTTCTCCTTTGACTTTACTTCTGCTTTAGGCACTTAAGCAAGGGGATAAAGTCTGTTCCCTGGTTTATTTGACAATTCTTCCAAAAAGCAAAGATCACATTCTTTGTCCCTGTCAAGATTCATCATTCTACTCTCACATTCAACTTATACCATAATTTATCTTGTTGTCTTATATAATTGGCAATGCCTGGGACTCTGGGAAATACATAACGGTGAAGTCAAATATCTAGGAATAAAAATGAGGCAGTTGGTTGAAGCTATGAAATTTACAGGGCAATTAGAGTTTGTTTCAGTTTATACCACTTATTTTATGGGATTTTAAGTTGACTAATGTAATGAAGTATTTATGAAGAAAAGTTGCTAGATATTTGGAAATGTAGCAAAACAAATAGCTTATGCTCATGGGGTCCTTCAAGGCCTCTTCCCACCACAGCCGTAGAATGGAATGTTTGTGAACAGCTGGTGCCTGCTGAATGTTTTCTCTTTTTTTAATTTCCCTTTTTTCCAGGTGCTTCCTGTAGTGGAATCCACATCATGGGGGATTCTCAGAAGCTCGGCATCAAGAGGAAGTTACTGTGCATCAGAGAGAAATGCTTGAGGGATCCTGAGCCTTCTGAGAGCTGAAGTTCCAGTCTCCTCATAAGCAGACTCTTACAAAAAGCAGATGGAACCAGTTAATAGATTACAGAGGGATAAAAGTTAGAAAGAAAATATGCCACAGTGGAGGTTAAAGGAATGTTTCAAGATTCTAAAACCAAACAAAATTAGCTTATCCCTCTAGTAAGAAGTTGGGTTTAACTATTTGCTGATAAAAAAAAAAAATTCTCCTGGATATAAACACCTCTCAATTCTTGAAATAATAAAAGTTATACCATTCATTAATGAGACATCATGGATGGTAAAGGAGAAGGCTAGGAAAAAAACAAAAACAGAACAAAGAACAGGAGGACTGTCAACAAGATGATAGAGTGGCTGCAGCAATGGGCTCAAACATAGCAACCATGAGGATAAACAGGACCAGGTAGGGTTTCGGTCT
>NW_022104341.1:15042923-15044832 GCF_000313985.2 Echinops telfairi | reverse complement strand
ACTGTCAACAAGATGATAGAGTGGCTGCAGCAATGGGCTCAAACATAGCAACCATGAGGATAAACAGGACCAGGTAGGGTTTCGGTCTGTTGTACACAGCGTACTCTGTCAGTCAGAACAGACCAGAGGGACCCAACAACAACACAGTTCAAGATCTGATGCACACCATAAACAAATTACCTGCACTAAAATGATTCAAACATGATTTATCTCTGGCCCCATGCCCCTACTCATTCAAAAATACCATTCCAAAGAAAGACTATGTTTGGGTTTTTGTAAATCTAACTCCTTGCCAGTTGCACATGCTACACAAAATCATAAAATATTATGAGAGCTGTGTATTTTTCGTTTATCTACTCTTTTTACAATCTCTCGTGGAGAAGCACAGACATAATTGCCAGCTTCTTTCATTCATATTATTTTAAGTGTGAATATAGTGAAGGAACTGGAGGGAAAGGGTGGCTTACAACTTTATAGCTATGTCTACTGAGCCAACCCAAACCAAAATCAAACGTATTACCATACAGTCTGCCTCATCATGATCCTATAGGACGGAGTAGAACTATCCAATACAATTTCCAAAGCTAGTCTGTCTAGGGAAAGTGGCATCATGGGCTAGATGCTGGGCTTCTAAGAACAAGGTTTTGAACCACAAGTCACTCTTCAGGAGAAAGAAGAGACTTTCTACTCCTAAAAAGTGCGACAGGCTTGGACACTCATAGAAGCAGTCTATCCTGTTCCGTAGGGTCACCGTAGGGTCATCAGAATTGACTTGATGACAATGAGTTTGGTCTGCTTTTGCTTTTTTGTAATCTTTAGAGCTAATTATACAATAGCTGTATACTTTATATAACTATTATGCAAATTCATGGACTGACCACGAATGCCACTGATAAAGAAGTAGAATAAATTGAAAGGTTTCTTCAGTCTGAAGTTGATTTAATAAAATGTCCTGAGGATGAATTGCTAATTCCTGATGTGAAAGTTGGAAGAAGAGGAAGACCAAGTAAAGTTTTATAAGGAAATGTGCACATCTCTGGAATTAGAAAACCAAAAGAGAAAAACACACTCAGCTTATTTCAAGTTAAAAGAAATGAAAAACGATCTTCAAGCATAGAGTGGATTGAGAGTCCATTGGAAAATATTGAAAGATGCAAGAAGCATCAAAAGACTATGAAAGGAATACAGAGTCACCACATCAAAAATAATTGGGAAACATTTCAAGGCTGAGCATATGAAAGAAAAAGTCCAAGCTGCATTGAAATCATTAGTGAAAAACAAGGCTCCAAGACTTGATGAAGCACACATTAATCTGAGCCAAGGAGTCTGGAAGAGAGCTACTTGGTCACCCAAATGCAAAAGATACATATTTGTTTCCATTCCAAAGAAAGGTGCTCAACAGATGGCCCAAATTCCCCAACAATCTAATTAGACAGACCATTCTCTGGAGAAGGGCATCATGTTTCGTACACTAGAGGGGCAGCAAGGCCCTCCGGGTGTATTGACCCCATGGCGGCAGCAATGGGCTCAGGCATCGGAAGGACAGCGATGATGACACAGGACCAGGTGGGGTTTCCTTTAGTTCTACGTAAGGTCTCAAAGGCTTGGAACCGACTCGAGGGCACCGAACAACAACAACATCATCATTAATTTCACATGCAAATAAAACACTGCTGAACATAAATTAAAAAATGGTTACAGCAATATATCAACAGGAGTGTTCCAGAAATTCGTGACAGATTCTGGAGAGGACATGGCACCAGGGAAATCACAGGTGATGCTAGGTGAATGTTGGCTGAAAGCAGTGAACACCAGAAAGGTGTTTAGTCATGTCTTAATGACCATGTAACGTAACATTACAGGTTAACATAGGGCATATAGGAATTAGATAATACTTCATTGTGCTTAT
>NW_022104341.1:15018909-15042823 GCF_000313985.2 Echinops telfairi | reverse complement strand
AAGGTGTTTAGTCATGTCTTAATGACCATGTAACGTAACATTACAGGTTAACATAGGGCATATAGGAATTAGATAATACTTCATTGTGCTTATTTTGGACCTGCACATGAAGCACTTATTTAAATAAAGCCAGGGATACTGCTCAGATTAAAATCAGGAATGGTGGGTGTCAAGATTGGACTATGTTACCATATTTATTTAATCTGCGTGCTGAGAAAGTAATCCAAGGAACTGGAGACTATATAAAGAAGAATATGACAGAATTGAGTGAGGGCTCATGAATCACCTGAGATATGCAGGTGACAGATGCTTGCCTGCTGAAAGCCATTGATACTTGACACCCTTCCTGATGAAAATAAAAGGCCGAAGTCTTCATTGTAAATTACAGCTCACACTAAGAAAAATAAAGTCCTCACAACTTCCCAATAGAGACCATGATAAGGGGAGAACATATTGATGTTGCCAAGGACTTTATTTTATTTGAATCCACAATCAACACTCAAGGAAATAATAGTCAAGAAATTCAAGGTCACATTATTTTGAGTGAAAATGTTCCACCACACTTGTTTAAAATGTTAATGAGCAACTACATCAATTTGAGGACTAAAGTGCCCCTTACTGAAGACATGTACATTCCATCACCTAATGCACATGTGAAATCTGGAAAAATGAAGGAGGAAGACCTCATGTGAAGAATTGGTGCATTTGCATTAGGGTGTTGATCAAGAGTATCAAAATTACTATCAACTACCAGAAGAACAAACAAATCTGTCTTGTAGGTAGTAAAATCAGAATGCTCCTCAGAATCTGGGAATGTGTAACTTTGCCTGATGTAGTTTGGATATGTCATCAAGAGGGACCCGTATGTGGAAAAAAGACCTCATGCTTTGTAAAGAAGAAAGCAAAAATCCAAACTCACTGCCATCTAGTTGATGCCAACTCCTAGCGGCCCTCTGAGACAGGGTCGGACCGCCCCCCGGGAGTTCCTGATGCTGTAACCCTTCATGAAGTAGAAAGCCCCACCCGGTAGTTTCAAACTGCTGACTTCGCTGTCAGCAACCCAATGCATAACCATTAGGCAAACAGGGCTTCTTATTCAAGGGTCAGGGAAAACAGATGAAGATCCTCAACTCGATGGATTACACAGTGGCCGCAAAAATAGACTCCAACATAAGAACAATTGTGTGGATGGCCCAGTACCGGGCACTATGTTGTTCTGTTGTAAATATGTTTGATATCAGTCAGCACCTGTTCAAGGGCACATAAAAATAATAATCTTTACAAAAACAGACTGTACAGACTGTGTAGAAACAGCTTCCAATTAGCTTCTAGTGATTTGAACCGCTTACCCTTTGGTTAATAGCTGAGCTCTTGAGTCACTTTACCACTGGCTCTTCTTCCTACTGCGTCAAAGGACCATTGATTGTTCCTCTGAATGGACGTGGCTAGTTAGCCATCTACATGGAAAGGTCCATGTGGAGTTATTTGAGGGTCACGAGGAAGACCCCTCTAGCCCGCAAATACTCATTCACTGCTCTGCCTAGAATGGCGGCAGTGGAAGGCTTTTTCTCTTTTTCTATAGATTTAGAAACGTTAAGGAATGATGAGGCATACCCAAGTTTAACTTGCGTCTGACCCTGTAAGGCTAGGAAGATAGGAAAGCTATATGGGGTGCCACACATGGGTACTCATGTGGGAAAGATAGAGAAAAGAAAGGAAATACAGAAACAGGAGAACCATTGGAGCAGAGCAGAGGTCATTTTGCGTGGCACTAAGGGGCCAGGAGAATGAGGAAGCACATGAAGGCACTTCACTGGAGAGGACTGAAATCTGGTGACCTGCATAGCCACTAACTAGGTTGGTGATATTTGATTGGTAACTTATACAAATTGGGTCTTCTCCCCATATGCAGAAGGAGGAAGTTTAATTAAATCAGTCACATTTCTAACTAAGCCCTACAGAGCCCTAAGGTTTCTATGGAAGTGTTTCATGTAGGGAAAGGGTGGGTTGAGTGGTAGTAAAGATGGTGGAATGACTGTTTGACTTCCTCCCCTCCATTCATTATTTGAACCATGATCTGTTTCGACTTCGTCTTCAGCATGTAAAAGGCAAATATTTGTTTAGCATGTGATATACAAGATACAATTTGCAAAGCAAGACTGCTACTAAAAATGATTTGAAAATAACTAGACTGATGGTTTCTAAGATCCTTTCTAGCATTAACATTTTATGACTGCATTCTGGGAAATATAGATTCATACATTCTTCACCATGGGAATCCTAATACAGGAGCAATTATTGTGAATAATTAAGGTAGGGAAATGTCATGGACAGCAGTCTCTGTAAAGGATGCCACTACTTCAAAATATAAAAAAGATAAGATGCTTTATTACTTGGTTTCTCCAGTCCAGTTATTACCATTTACTGTCACTGGACATAGTATAAACTTTTCTGAATTTTCTCGTCCAAAGTAGGGGCATTCTAACAAAGATTTTTATAAGAATTTACATATATCTAGAAAGGGGAAAAAACACTCAACATACAAAAAATCAAACCCACTGCCATCTAGTTGTTGTTGTTAACTCATAGCAATGCTATAGAGGTTACTAAGGCTTGTGACCTCCTCCCTGGGGGATGGACAACAGAAAAGTGGGTGAAGGGAGACGTCGGACAGGGCAAGATATGTCAAAATAATAATTTATAAATTATTAAGGGTTCATGAGGGAGGGGGGAACGGGGAGGGAGGGGGGAAAATGAGGACCTGATGCCAAGGGCTTAAGTGGAGAGCAAATGTTTTGAGAATGATGAAAACAATAAATGTACAAATATGCTTTACACAATTGATGTATGTATGGACTGTGTGTGATAAGAGTTGTATGAGCCCCTAATAAAATGATTTAAAAAAATCAGAAATAGATAGTGATGATGATTGTACTTTGTAAATATAATTAATATCACTGATTATTTAAACATAAAATGATTGAAATGGAAAATATTCCATTTCATGTCTGTGCGTGTGTGTATTTTTAACCATAATAATTTTTTTTAAAGAAACAAGAAAAAAATTATCTTTACATGAGCAGAGAGTACTATCTTCCTCCTCAGAGCAGCTGGTGGGTTTGAGGCCATCCTATAGTTAGCAATCCAGCACTTATCTGACAGTGCCACCTGGGCTCGTATATAGCAATAATTTTTAGTTTTCATTAAATAAATTCCCAATCAGAAAGTGAGGAAAAGTTTAAGCATTTTCAATTTAAAAGATAACCAGAGCTCCTAAAAGGATAGCAACTATGAATGATTTTAGGAAGTTGGAGTACCCTTGTCAACATAAAGAGAAAATAACCAATCCAATATCAATTCAGGACAAAGCATACACATCTAATAGATGAAGTACAAAGTTTAACACAGAACTCATTCATGAATTTCTTTGTATAGATTCCCTTTGTGTTAGAAGAATTAAGTCAACAGCTCATTTGGTTTCCAGTCAGATACTAGCACATCGAAAAAGTTGGATCAAAAAATCCTACATGAGGCAATTTTAAAATTCATTTTGTAATTGCTTTTTGATGACTGGTAGCATGCTTTCCTTACAATATACAAGTGGTTTTCTATCTGCGCTGCCAGAAGTGGGAGGGGGAGAATCTTCTCAATAGCAGAGGTGCTAGAGTAGCATCATTAACTTAAAGGAGGTGCAAGAGTGCAAACGAGGTGAAGTGTGCCC
Organism: Echinops telfairi; assembly: GCF_000313985.2. Taxonomy (NCBI): domain Eukaryota; kingdom Metazoa; phylum Chordata; class Mammalia; order Afrosoricida; family Tenrecidae; genus Echinops; species Echinops telfairi. The sequence goes on along the minus strand of NW_022104341.1, from coordinate 15,039,102 downwards.
TACAAGCGCTCTGCCAGTGATGCTGGAAAATTAATTAATTGCCCTGCCTATTCTCTATGCTCAATTTGTTAATTACACAGTTATTAATACACTATTATTTTTAACGGCAAAGAAATCTTTTAAAATTGGTTATTTTTATTTTAGTATATGATGCTTTCTTTTTAATGCATTGCAGTAAATCTGATAAAAGTTTAAAAGGCTCACATCCCAATCATTTCTTTACCTTTTATTAAAGAAAGGGATATTGCTCTTCCAGAACATTCCTGCTATTTGCCTTTGTATACGAAGTGAAAACAATAACAAAAACAATCATAGCATCTTACCTGGAAATGGTCCACAGTGTTGCTAATGAAACCTTGCTTCAAAGTGTCAGGGGGAAAAAAACAACATAACCCAAACTTTCCTGGAATGTGGAGACAGTGTAAAGTGGAGACATTTTCATTTTAGGTGAATGAAGACCACAAGAGCAAGAAGTAAGATTGAATAAATATTTATAAAACACTAAGCAGTACAGGAAAAATCTTTTAGCAAGTAAATTTCCTATCTGTCCTATTTTTTAAGCTTTCTTTAAAACCTTTTTTCAGGCTTTAAATTGCTAAGGTGTTGACTCCTATTTGGTGAAGTGATGTGTATTGCGTGAGTGTTACAGTCCTTGATTTCCCAGGAAGAAGCTGAGCATCTAGGAAAACTAGATACAGCAGAACATTCCCTCTGGGGAAAAGTAAGGGGATTCGCTGACATTGAAAACAGAAGTTAACCAAAACGGAACTAAACCTATTGCTGTAAAAATTCGTCCACAATTAATTCAGTTATATTAAAGCTTTTCATTTTAAGGATTGAATGATTTTAGTTTGCCCTTTCACAGCTAATTTCTCACACTCCACTTATTTTATTAGTTTTAATGGTGGAACATTGAAGTATTCATAAGAAAAACCCCTCAGCCAAATGACCACCGAAATACTGTAGCTTGAAGCAAACCTGTAAATTGATAAGCAAAATCTCAGCCTGTGCACTTTTCAAAATAAAGCCGACTATTTCAATACACTGTCTCCCCAAGAGAGTCAAAGCACCCGAGTGACTTACTAAAGTGTCTGCCGAGGACAGCCTGGTGGTGTTCAGTCCTACCCAGGATGGGAGCGTTTGGGACATCCAGTTTGAGATCATTGCCATGGTGCTGAGCACAGCGCCAAGCTTCAGCAGTGGAGGGCTCATGGCGGTGGAACTAATGAGTGTTCATAGTGACTGATTAGGATCCCTGATGCTGGGCTGCCTGGGAGAGAGGCGGGACTGCAGCACTCCACCACTACAGCTTGAAAAGAGATCAACTTCCCCAACCGCCTGCCCCCACCCGAGGGGGAAGTGCCCTGCCATTTCTTTGCTTCCCTTGCCGGACACTTTGCTGGATCGACAAACAAAATAGTCCTGATAGGGCTTGACTGGTAATTATCAGAGCGGAGATTGGAGGCAGGGGGAAGAGACGTGAGCTTTTCCAGCTCCACTCTAGTCATTTACCATCAACAGAGTCTATTTCCTCTGAGGGGTTGTGGAAGTATAATCCGATGCTCTTTATTCTTCATAAAAAATACACCTTTAAATGGAAGGCGGCCAAAGTGCACATCTCCACCATCAAACTTAATATCTACAGATTTCTCTGGCCAAGGGCAAAGTGTTTTTAGGCAGTGCATGAAAACAAAGTCGGCCAATGGCTTCCAAGATGATCAGATATTGGGAATAAAAGATGATTATTTTTTAAACAAAAACCTAAAATTAGCAACAATGCTTTGAAAATTACAGCCACGGCTTAATAGCTACTGCCTGTAATGGACAATTATCCCGGGGCAGTTTATATATGAAACACAGAAAAGCCAGCATAGCAGCTGCACTTCTGCTATAGACATTTCATAGGCTCTCAGGTATGCTTTTCAGAACAAGTGCTCAGTCTCGCACCAGCTCAATTAACTCTGTTTTCATCGTGTAAGGAATGACAGGGTACTATTGGAAATCTAATAAGAACCTGTGCTTCACTAAAAGGCACCCAGGACTTGAAGTTTAGGACGTTCTAGGGTCTAGACCTTATTGTCCTCTCAAATGCTATGAAGTCGGGCATGGTTTCCATTTCTTTGACATCAGATTTTTGTTTTTGTTTTCTGCACTATCTGTATGGAGTTCAACCCATGCTCTCTAAGGTTCCCAAAGCTCTAAAATTCAATGATCTGCTTATTAGAGTTCAGTTGGCAAACGTAGTATATTGCATCTGGGGCTGATGGGTAATTTTATTGTAGTCTTTATACAAATAGTACAAATTGCCTAAATCCAAAAACCAGGACCCAAATGGAATAAACCAGGACCATAACCTTAGACACTAGATGTGTTTCAAAGTAATATATATGTACGTATACATATATATGAGAAAACACATAGGGGAATATGTCTGAATAAAAGTTAAATGGAAAGGAATCTATTACCCAAAGGAAGAATGTTGTTTTGATTCCTTAGGAAAATTCTGAAACTGTATCACAAATTGGTAGCCAAAGAAATCTATCGTTCTTAAATAATTTTGACAGGAGGAATTTTAAAAACTCTCTGTATTAAAATGGAAAATAACACATCTTTACAGAGATACATGTGCTCTTTATTCTCGACAGCAGCTTTACAGCGGAGCGCATACCGACCAGACTCTCCAGGCTTCCCTGCATCTGTTTTCTTGGAACCCAGCTTCCTTGTCCCCCTTCAAAAGCATTGAGATTATTTCAACTTGCATCTACTTCTTTTTTTTTAAATCGCAATGCCCAGAAAAAACAAATACTACTCTAAGAAATCTTTCAAACGTAACATCATATGAAAAATCAGTAAGTGGAAAAGCACGATTGATTATGTATTAAATTTAGCAGTTACACAGTATATTTATAGGAAATAATGTGCAATTTTACATTAGTGTTGTAAGACAGTGATGATTATAAGCACAGTAGATTTATAAATCTCATGTTTGAAAAATATAGCAGGAACTCTGCCTGTCTTTAACAAAGGAATGATGTGTCTTTTCAAGGGATTAATTTCTAAATTTGAAAACTAATATACATCCAATTACTGGATAATTTAAGATGTAACATAGCAGATGGCAATTAAACGTATTAATGAACTATCAGTCAACAAAATAATAGCATCTTTCGTAGAATATAGGATAGAATGTCAAGGGAAAGTAATGTTATTTGCAAATTAAAAAGAAAGGAAGAGATAATAATTAAAAGAAAGTCTACATGGAGTACATCTTTCAACATCCCAGACATCTAATGGTTGTCCTAAGAAACTGAAAGTGAACAACAGATAAGAGAGCAATAGTGAAAGTTCATGGTTCCATGACTTTATAACTTTAGAAGAAATTCAAATGGCATATATTAAAGTACCAAAGATTCCATTAAGATGATTATTAGTTATGAGAAATAAGATAACTATAATTCATAGAGAATTAAATAGGTGATGGTGCGCTCATAATCTAATGACGTGATTATCATAATTCTTATTTTAAAATTTTGCAGATGGGGTATGGCGATTATTTTATGCAGCCGGTGTTCAAGCAAGAAATCCAGTGGGTGCAGAAGTTCTGTATAATGATGTTGTAATTTGCTAGAGACAAGGCTGGAGACACTGACAGTGACTAGCTCCAAATACTTCAGGGCAGTGTTCTTAATCTTCCTCATGCCACGACCCTTTCATGCAGTTCCTCATGTTGTGCTGAGCCCCCCCCTCCCTAAAATTATTTTCGTTGCTACTTCATAACTGTAATTTTACTACTGTTATGAATCAGGTGACCCCTGTGAAAGGGTTGTTCAACCTCCAAAGGGGTCGCGACCCACATGTTGAGAACTTCTGCTATAAGGTCACCTAAGGGTTTCACTTTTACCTTGTTTATAATTTAAGTGTTTTATGCAAAATAGCGAAGCATTATTTTACTCCTATGATTTTAACTTGAAACTTTTTTGATGGATGATAAACAAGTGGATCTTACAGGGAAGCAAATCATATCAAAGGAAAAAGTTTATGGAAAAGATGATGAGGTCCAGGAATAAGAAACTGCTAGACTGGTTTGAAAGAGTAGATTCGCTAGAGATTGGAGGTAGATAGAAATAGCCCTTACTGAGGGAACAGATGTGAGAAGTGAGACAGAGGAAACTGCGGAGGAACCCCCAGGTTTTGAGTTTGGATGATGAATTTCATGCATCGGGATAAGACATACAAGAAGAAATAGGACTTTCGGGAGAAGATTGTTCCTTGTCACCTACCAGAAGTCAGTCGGCTATGGTCGAGAGGGTCACTTGATGGGAATAGTCTCATATATGAACTTCAGAAATGTGTCCGTTTCATGAAGCACAGTGCCTAAATGGCCCAGGGAAAGTAACATGCCCGGCATGCTAGAGCTCTTAGTGCCCAAGAACCAACTCCCACTCGTGCCTTTAGGGGGAAATGTAGAAAGCAGAAGTTGGGAGACGAGAGTGCTGATGTTGACGTTACTTCAAGTTGCTGTTGTCTGTTCTGGGGGAGAGAGTGGTTTGTGAGTGACTAGACAGATTAAAAGCCACTTTCCGTACTGTGGCACCTTAAAGGTAGTTTAGACAAGTGAGCTCATGAATTTATTAGATGCGTGACAATGACTAAGACATATAGTATCTAGGAGTTACCATTTTCTCATCTGTAAAATGTGGATGAAAGTACCTATGTAAATGGATTGTCTTGAATATTGAATAAGAATATGTTTGAAAATGCCTGTAGCATGTCAAAAGAACTCTGGTAGCACTGCCACTTGAGGTTAGACACTGACAGCAAGATCGCCAGTTCAAAACCAACCACTTCTCAGAAGGAAAGTGAAACGATCTCTCTGTTTCCATACATATTTAAAGCCAGAAGACCCCACATAGAGACCCTATGAAATAGAATTGTCTCGATTTCAACAGGTTTAGATTTTGTTTTTTGGTAGCATATCAATTGTTCAATGAGTGGAACATTTATCTTTTCTTTGATAAGAAATATTATGTATAGTGGAGGCCATGAAGCAGATCAACTGGAGAAATAATTGCAATAAATAAACTGAAGATATAGAGAGGTAGAACCAATTTAGGGTTCCCACTGTACACTGCAGGTTTGTGGAAGACATACTTGCAACACTAGTTATGAGTTACTCTCTCCCCTTTGAGTTAACTTTCCCACTTAGGACACACTCACTACTCTTCCTCCTAGTCCCTGGGCTCTCTGCCTCCACATGTGTTCTTGATTTGTCCTCATCTATATTTAATGACTCTCAAATCCATTTCTTCTTCACAGGTCTCATCTGTGAAGTCAAACCTTTATACTTTATTTATGTTTATGTTTATATTTATATTTATATTTATACTTATCTGTCTGACATCTCCACTTGAATGTTTACTATACATCTTAAATGAACATGCTAAAAAATGAGCTAGTAATGTGTTTCCCACTGCAAAATAAAACAAAACTGAAAAACAACCACAGTTTGCATGCACACACACAAACACACACACACAGAGAACAAGCCATTCCTTTAGGCTTCTTCACTTATGTTAATGACAATTCATGCTTAACCCTCTCAGAGTCAGATTTCCATTTAAACCTTATTACTCTTTTTCCTCCTACGTTCCTTATAAATCCCATTTGCAAGTCTAGCTACCACTTTGAAAACATATTCTGCATTCAACTATTTTGTATGATCCCCACAGCCACTGTCCTGTTTTAAGTCACCTTCCTTTTTCACCTGGAATATTACAAGAGTCATCAGTCTTGCTTTTGTACCTCTTCCATTAATTTTCAATGCAGGAACCAGAGTAATCCCGTTAAAATATGATAAGCTAATTCATAAACACTCTTCAATTTATTTCCATTGCATGCATGGTAAGAATCAAAGATCTCAGCTTATATAATTCTACATTTTTTGGTCCAGTTTTACCTCTTGATCTTTTTTACAATCACCCACTGTATTTACTCTATTGGAATTACCTTGGCCTCTTGTCTATCCCTCAGGGATGTGTGGTAGCCTTTTTCTTCAAGGAGTTTTATTCCTGCTGCCTGCCTATTGGAAATCCCATCCCCAAATACCAGTTTACATTATTTATATTTTTATTCACATATCATCTTATGAAAGCTTGACGAGCCATGCCATGCCATTTATAATTTATTACTTTTTTTCATCTTGATACTCCATATTGTGTTTGCTCGATTTATTCTTATTCTCTTTGGACTTATTGCAAACTAGGATGTTGTATATATTTTTTCTTTACAGAATTTAGCATATGGTCTCCCTCTTCTAAAAAGTAAATTCTTTGAGAGGACAGGGATGCTACATACTTCCAAGGATTTTTTTCAAAACTGAGCAATATTCCTAGGACAAAAGTTCACTATAAATATTTATAAAAAAATAAATAAGTACGCTACTATTTTGATCAATAAAGAAACTGACTTCAATAAAGAAACAAATACCAAAATAATAAAGCACTGCTTTTCAGTGGGAGAGTACCACAGAACCTGTTTTTGCAAAAGGGCACCAATTTAATTTATTAAATCATTGTATTTTGTATATATATTTTACTTTTGCCTAATGGTGTTTATAGAAAGTTCATATAAAAATATTTAAAGAGAATGCCTATTAAGAATAACAATTATTTCTAAATTTCACATTTAAGAACTAAACTCGATTGGTCTAAGCCAAGAAGTACTGAGTACAACCCTTGTTTTTGCTTCTCTATTAAGCCTCAAGAGTCACTGGAACCCTAAGTAAGCATGAAATCAATTTTCTTTTCTTCCTTTTCTGTGGTTAATCAAGTTTGTCTCCAATAGCAAAGTGACTATTGTAGAAATAATAATTATAACAATAAATTTTACATTGACAGGAAGTTGCAGAAGATTCAGGAGGAGTATTCAGAAGCAGACATGGAACAAGTGATAATATTGTTAATATTCAGTGGATCTTGACCGAAACAGAGAATAGTAAAAAGAAGTTGTTGTATTGGCTATGCAAAGGCATTCGACTGTGTGTGCCATAATCGAGCATGGATAGACTTGAGAAGAATGGGAATCTCAGAACACTACATTGTGCGCATGTGGCCAAGAGGGTACTGTGAGAAGAGAACCCGAGCATATTAAATGTTTCAAACTCAGGAAAGGTGTGTAGGAGGGCTGCATCTTCTCACCATACCTCTTTAATCATCATGCTGAGCACCTGATCAGAGAAGCTGGATTCTATGAAGAAAAACAGCATCAGGATTGGAGGGAGGCTAATTAACAACCAGTTATGCACAGATGCCACCCCCTCGCTTGCCCAAAGAGAGGAGGACTTGAAGCGCTTGCTGCAGAAGATCAAGGATTGTAGTCCTCAGTGTACATTACAACTCAGTGCAAAGAAGATCAAGGTCCACACTATCGGGCCACTAAATTACATCAACATAAATGGAGAAACGTTTGCAGTTGTCAAGGATGTTGTCTTGCTTGGATCCACAATCAATGCTAATAAAAGCAGCAATTAAGAGATCAAAAGGGGTTACATTAGGTCAACCTGCTGCACAAAGCCTCTTTAGAGTATTGAAAAGTAAGGATGCTACTTTGAGGACTAAGATGCACAAGCCATGGTATTTTCAATTGTCTTATATACATGAGAAAGTTGGACCCTGAATAAGGATGGCAGCGAGAGAACCAATGTATTTGAATTGTGGTGCTGGAGAAGACTATTCAGATTACCACGAACTGCTAAAAGAACCAACACATATCTCTTGGATTCCTAAGTACAGCCAAATTGCTCCTTAGAGGCAAGGATGGTGAAACGAGGTCTCACAGATGTTGGGCATGTTTTCAGGAGAGACAACTCTTTGGAGAATGATATCAGGCTTGGTAAAGTAGTGGGGCAGCAAGGGAGAAGATACGTGGCTGCATCAGTGGGCTCCGACTTAGAACAGTGGTGCGTCTGGCGCAGCTCGGGGTAGCATGCTGTTCTGTTGTCCATCATGTTGCTACGAGTTGGAATGGGCTCCACGCGCTTCACTCACGACAACTACATGCTCTTTAATAAACTAGGCTAGCTCGATGAACGAAAACTCACCCAACACTCCCTTTTTTAACATTTGATTTTATTTATTTATTATTTTAAACTATTTTATTGGGGACTCATATAACTCTTATCACAATCCATACACCCATTCCTGGTGTCAAGCACATTTGTACATATGTTGCCATCATTGTTTTCAAAGCATTTTCTTTCTACTTGAGCCCTTAGTAACAGCTCCTTGTGCTGAGCCTAGCTGCCATCCTCCCAACTCTCCTTCAATTTGACTTTTGGTGATCAATTAGGGAACACTTGCAGCTTCTGGATAGCAATATTTTGCTATTCTTATCTTGAGATTTTAGTTTCATCTTGAAAGGGTTCACTCATAAAAGAAGAAATTTGGATTAGAAAACATGCACAAGGTTCTTTACAGGGGATTTCTGTCTTCGCATCCTTCCCTTCATCTGTGAAGCTGGCTGATGCTTGATAAGCTCCGGGGATTCTCTTTTGGCAGCTGTTGCTGCTACTTCAAAGGGGAAAAAATGGCTGTGTGCAGAAGGAATATATTCTAGACACACATGTTGGGTTTCTTCCCTGCCTGATTTTACACTAAAAATTGAATGCACAGGAAAATATATATCCAGGATCAGGTTTGAGGAACAGGGTATGAGAGAGGGAGCATCTAAAAGGCACCAAACTAAGATTTCCCTCCCTTTCAGTTTACATTTGCCTTGCTTTGCACCTTATGTTTTTCAACTGAGAAATGAAGATCTTAAATGGAGTTTCCTGTAGAGTCCCTTCCACAATGCAGACTATGGTTTTCTAGTTCCCCTTCCATTCCTGCCACCATGCAGATGCCACGTCACAACTGCTCTGGGACGGCTACGCTGCTAACTGCGATCTCGCAGAGCCTCAGTTTTCTCTGTGCCAGTTGAGGAAGAAAGGGAATCAAACTCCTTATGCATTCATAGTGTAAAATAAATTGCTACACATCAAACTATTACCACAGGACCTGATACATCCTCCCAATCAATGGTAGGCATCATCATTCCAGGGCAAATGATGTTCATGCATCTTTTCCCATTTTCAGAGAAGAAAGAGCAGGAACCGAAAACCTTTGTAATAAAGAGGTAAGTTATTAAACTTTGGGATTAATGGCCAAATAAAAGTGTAGTTTAAAGATTGTAAAGTCCTGAATAATCATCGTACTACTATGATTGGTTCATTGAGATAGACTGCTAACAGAAACTGGGAAAATACTTAAAGTCCGCCCATCTCCGAGACCCGCCCTTAGGAGCTTCCTATCTCATAGTAGTGGCCTTTCCTCAGTTCTGTCTGCCAGGCACTATGCTAATCACTTTTCCAAAAACTCATCGGATCCTTGCAATATCTGTACAAGAGGCATATGTGACTATAATTAACCTCAAGTGAGGGAGTGTGGCACAAAGAGGTTGTGTAGCCTAATTAAGTGCACACAATTAGTCAAGCCAGGGATAGTATATGAATTCAAGTAATCGCGTTCTAGATCACCAGCTCTCAACCTTCTTAAGCTGTGACCCTTTAATACAGTTCCTCATGTTGTGGTGATCCCCAATCATAGAATTATTTTCTTTGCTACTTCATAACTGAAAATTTGCTACCGTTATGAATCGGGCAGACCCTATGAATGGGTTGTTCATCCCCAAATGGGTCACCACCCACAGATTGAGAACTGCTGTTCTAGATTGTATAATTTTAATTCTCATCCATACTCATAATTACATCATTACAATATTACAGGAAACATGGGAGCTTCAAAAAGTCAAGGAAAAATTGAATTAAAAGATAATGGGATTTTTCCATCGAAGCCGCCTCATATATGAATTTCAAAGTTTGTTGTTTTCACCCCAGAACTAGTGGGCAAAGCATTGTGGAATAATCATTTCTAAGTTCTCAAGTAAATGAGTGCTTAATTCCAATCTTTGCTCACTGTTTTAATCTTCTGCATATGAAAACAAACATCTGACTCCAGTCAGGGATTTGGCCTCTGCTTCATTTTCAGTGGAATCTATTTTCAGATGTTTCTAATTCACCCATCTCACTAGGGCAGACCGAAGTGTTAAATTATTATTGCCAGGAGCTTTTGTGGAAGAAATTGTTTAGGAAGAGAAATCTCAAAGAGGTTGAGAAATTGCCTGGTGATCAGAAGGGAAACTGGTTCAGTGGTAGCGCAAAAGAACAAAATTGGATCCTCAAATGTGCAATTTTCTGAAAAGTTGTTGTAAGTGGTTTCATAAAGCTACCTCCTTCATGAAATTTATGTTTAGTAGAAACTAAAAGTCTGTTGGCTGCAAACAACCCCAAGCATCAAAATACGAAAGATTATTATTATATGTGTTGCTTCCTTTTAAACAAATAAAGCTAGCAGAATATCAGTTAGTGTTTAATGTAATAACTTTAGTTTTATGTGATCACAATAGCAGCATTATTTATCACTGTTACCCCTGCATTAACCTGTGTAGTGAAGGTTGTTTGCTATTTGAAAGCTCCCAAGTGACAAACAGTGAGCTATAATGTCTAAAGATCTGGACTTCAACTCAGTTAGGCATAGTTTGTCACTGAAATTGTCGTGAAAGTTATGCAATCTTATGTAAAAATGAGATGTAGTATATACTGAATGTAGCCCTTCAAGTCATTTTCTCATTTGCCATAATCCATTTTGTGATGTCTGATGTCCTTTAGACACTACTCTCTGTACTTGGGGTCCTGATCTGATTTTGGAGGGAGTTCTCTGGTACAGGATTAGGGTAGGATGCATCTTAGATTAGGTGATTGAATAAACTACATCTCTAAAATAAACTATCACCTCAGAAAGGTGTTCAGGAAACATTTTTGGCCAGATCGCTAACACACATGAAGCTGTCCACACTCTTTACCTCACTGAATTGCCAATGTAATTAGGTATTTTTGTCTTTTACTTAGTCACTCGAGGTGGTTCTACCTTATAGCAACTGGACAAAGTGTGAACTGGGACAAAATGCCGCCCAACCCTGCTCCATCCTCAAAATTGTTATGTTTGTGCCTATTGTTACAGTCATGTGTCAATCATGTTCTGGAGAGTTTCCGTCATTCCTGCTTAACCCTCTTCTTGACTCAGCCTCTGATCTTTTTCTAACGATTTGTCTCTCTGGAAGACTTGTCCAAAATAATGAGAAGAAGTCTCTTCTTTCCTTCTGAAGATTAACTCTGGCTATATTCCCCCCAAATGAATTTATTCTTCTTTGACCATGTGTAGTTTATTCCATGTGTGTGAACGCTATGATTCAAATGTATGAACCCACCTCCGGCATCCTTTTCATTGTTCTGTTATCACACTCAACAGAGGTGCTTGAGTAAATCACAGCTTGAGTCAGGCATGCCTTCCTTGTCAAGGTGACTCCTTTAGCGCTTCTCAGATGTCTTTTGAAACAAATTTGCCCAATGTTATATATTATCTGCTTTTTGACTGATGTTTCCCTAAGCATTGATTGTTGATCCGTATAGAATAACATTCTTGACAAGGTAAATTTCCATTAACTCCTATTTGTTAAGCTTATAAAAAAGACAGCCTTATGAAGAACTAATAGTTTGATCTATAAAATCAATTTTGTGAATTCTCATGTAAAGGTATTTAAATGGCCTATAGAATTATGATCTTCAAAATGGAGATGTAGAGGGAAATAATGTTGACAAAAATTGTCCCTTGGTAATGAAATTAAGTAGTTGGGTTTCCTTACTTCTTAATAATTTTATTGTCTACATTTAATAAACTAATTTTCCATTATTTTATGCTGTTGGGAAAATATAAGCATGAGCATATTATTATTCTTTCATTGATTTTTTTTGGGGGGGTTAATTATTTTCCTGGGGGCTCATACAATTCTTATCACAATCCATACATCCATCCATTGTGTCAAGCATATATGTACGTTTGTTGCCCTCATCATTCTCAAAACATTTGCCTTCTACTTTAGCCCTTAATATCAGTTGCTCATTTTCCCCTTCCCTCCCTTTTCCCCCTCCCTAATGAACCCTTCATAATTCATAAATTATTATAGTTTGGTCATAAGTTACACTGTCCAACATCTCCCTCCCCCCTCTTCTCTGCTGTCCATCCCCCAGGGAGGAGGCAATGCTTAGATTCTTGTATTTTTAAACAGTTTAATCTATTAAAAATTTATTAGGTATATTCTTTGGGCCAATAACTGTACTATTCACAAATTTAAAGATTAATATTGTACAGTTTCCTCTTCTAGTGCTTAAAAATAATTTTCTCATACATTTTTCTTTTGTCTACAGTATATTCATTTAAATATATCAAAATGCATATATAGATTCATTAAATTTTTCCATAACAATTATTGTATTGGGAATTATTTGAGGAAAAAGGTTTGTTTTATGTTAATTACCTATTCATTCAACAGGGATTTATTTAACATTTTTAACAGCTTATTGGCATATATATTCACATATCATACAATTCAACTGTTCAATGATATTAAGAAGAGTTGTATAACCATCACCATAATCGATTTTAGAACATTTTCTTCTTTCTTATATTCATTGTAGTTATCTTTCAATTCCCCTCAGATTCCACTGTCATCCCTCTAAGAAGCTATTAATTCAGTGACTGTCTCTATATGTTTAGCTATGCTGGATTTCATATACAGAAATACACAGACACACACACACACAAACCCAACAACAATTGCAAGGTGAAACAAAAACTTCAATAGAAAAGAAAGCAGAAAATATTAAAAACTAGAATAAATTTAAAGTGGGTCAAAAGGGAGATCAAATGATAAAAATGTTATATTTTTATACACCTGCAATGATTCATTTTCCAATATACTCTTTATAATTGTAAGGCTATTTACATCCCTTGTCTATGGAAAGAAGGAATTGACCAGATGCTTAATCCACATGTGATTTCCCCTTCATTAATTTTAAGCTGAAAGAACTCAAAAATCTGTCAAAGAAGAAATCAAATGATAAGATACTGTATTGTAACCTAACTACATCTGCCACAATCAACTTTATAATGCTCTCTGTCTGACAACAAGAATGCTGGGTGGGGGGAGTGGGGACAAGTGCAATGGGTATTGGGAAGAAGATTACGAGGGAGAGTTCGTTAAGAGAACAGCTCGTGGTTATGTCTGCATCCTGGGATGGACAGGAGAAAGACCGACGTCTCAGAGAGGAGCGATGCAATGCAGACCATGTAGCGAGTAACTGGATGCGGAGGCCAGAGAGAGGAAAAGTCAGAAGTGGCCTATAGATTCCACAAGATAACATATCTCCGAAAATATCTCTAGGGATCATTAAGAAAAATGTTTCTTAAACAGATACTCGTGTCAAATTTGAGGCTTTGGTTCTGAAGTCTGGAGTTCGTTTTGAAATTCTGTGTTTTGAACAAGCTTTCAATACTGCCGAAGCTGCTCTTTCACAGATCGCACTTCGAATGGGAGTTATGGAAGCCTCTACACTATGGAAACGACCGAAGGGTTGACATGTACAGATGACAGAGCAAGATTGCCAACAAAAGGGAAGATAAAAAGAAAAAAAAGAGGTCGACTTTGCCAAAGAAACAATCGTAAAAGTTGTCCCAACACATACAAATGCTTCTCACCAAGAAGAGTCAGGAATTGCTCACTATCCACAGGGAAGAGTTAACAGAAGCAGACATTTGAAATCAATCCACTTTGAATGAAGACTGAAATTTTATAAAAACCAAAGAAAAGTTGCCATGGAAATTTCACTGTAAAAATTAAAAGTGAATACATAAGTAAAACAAATTATCTTGAAAATACAAGAATGCAATTGCAATTATGCACACGCTTAACACGAAGACAGATTTGATGAAGGATTAATGTGTGTGTGTTTGTATTTTTTTAATTGCATCACTTAGTTTTACAGCACAATCATCAAGAGAGATTTATTTATTTTTTTGGTAAGACACTTCTAAGCCTTCCTTAATTATTTTAGGGCCGCTCTTAATCCTTTGATATTCAAATCATTCTTTTGAAGATATAATTCAGTAATTTCTCTCTTCAATTGTTAAAGGATGTAAATATGTCAGCCGCTCTTTAAAAACTTGATTGGGGAAGTTCTTTCACATTTCCATCCATTTTATTCAATACCCAGTTGTGTATGTTTTACTAATGTCCATTACATTTGCATTAAATAGCATTAGATATTTTCAATGTCCACACATCAGTGGCTCGAGATAAATGCTATTGTTACAAAAGAAAGAATATTTAGTGACATTTTGAGACTCATTCATTCCGTACCCATCTAAATAAACCATACCCTCTGCCGCAGAGTCAATTCCAACTCATCACCACCTTACAGGACCGAAGAGAACCGCTCTTCAGGGTTTCTGAGATTGTGATACCTGATCAGGCATTCTCGCCTAAGTATGCATATAGTTAATAAATACTTCTTAGTGGTAATATGTTTTGTTGCTCTACCCAGTTATTTACTGACATGATTTGGATAATACATTCTTGGATAATTATACTTTAGAGTAAACTTGAAGCCTAGACTTAATAGACAATCACCCACTGTAAGATTTACGTTGACTTTACAGTCTGAGAAATTGAGTCTTTGTTCTTGATTTTTAATAGTTACTTCAGAACCCTTGGAATTCTCTAAAATGTTGAACGCTTTGATTTCTATAGGCCACTAAACCACACCTGAGAACATGCTGATGAGGCGAGCTAGGTGGCAGCTGGCCAATTCAGCAAGGAGGCTTTGTGCTGACACCTTCTCTCAGAGGAGGAGGGCTGGTCCAATCAGCCACACTTATGTATCGAGGATCCAATAACCTCCTTGGATATAAAAGCTCCAGCGCCTTCCTGATTGGTGGGATATAAATACATGGGAGAATAGAGTTTATCTTTAGTTGGAGTGTAGTTCATATTTGGACACTTGCTGTTATAATGAAACTATACTAAATACAGTACTTTCTATGATTTCTGTGAATGGCTCTCGCAGAATTATCAAACCCAAGGCAGTAGGGAGGACCAGCAGGTCAGACGCATGGGGTGCTGGAAACCATTGAGTTATGACTGACATACTAAAGTGGTAGAAGGTACACAAAATGTGTAACCATCAGTCAGAAGTTCAGGGACCCTAGTGGTGCAGTGTTTAAAGCATTCATCTGCTAAATGGAAAGTTTCAACCCACCAACCACTTTTTGAGAGAAAGATGCTGCATTCATTAAATATGTATAGACTGAAAATGAGAAGAGTGCAAAGGAGAGGAAGACTTATTAAAGCCATAACCTGGCAAGTTCCCTTTACTTTGCCTGTGCGCAAAGCAGCTGCCACATTGCTGGCTAATGGTCACAAAGAGGTTGAATTTATGCCAAGACTCAAAATGGAGCCAGAGCTCTTGCTATAAACCACTCACTGCCATTGAGTCCATGCTGACTCATAGCGACCCCTTGTGGGTTTCTGAGACTGTGACTGTTTACTACAGTAGAAGGCCCAGTGTGTCCCCCATGGAGCTGTTGGTGATTCCATACAGCCTACCATGCAGATTGCAGCCCAACAAGTAATGACTGTACCATCAGGGCTCCTGCTATAACCATAACCTTCCAAATACCAAGTGCTGTAGAGCTTAAATTCTGATAGATTTCCTCCTCTGATCATAGATTTTATTAAAAGTCCTTTGACCACCAACAAAACAAAACAAAATGTATAGACTTGTAAACCCTATATATAGGGCAGCTCTATTCTGTCCTATAGAGTTAACATGTGCCAGAACCAACTGGATAGCAGTAGGTTATGTCAGAAAACTAGGCCCCTCAGAGAGTCCTGAACTTGAGGTCAACTTTGAATCTATTGGTAAAGAGGTAAAGGTGTCTTGAGGATTCTCAAGCTTTTATGGCTAGTAACTAAAGTCTTGGGCAGACTTGAAGGTTTAGAGGACAGTACCCTTTATCTTGTGAGAACTGACAAAGTTCTTATTAGTTAGGGTCAGAGAAAGAAGTTCTGTGAATACAGCTGGAATCCAAACAGAAGTGGCACAGAATTGGAATTAAATTTTTTTTCGGGGGTGGGGGGGGTGTCGTTGTTTGACACCATTTGGTCTAAGAGAAATGAAAGTTGCATTTGTGGCCCGCCCTTATTCATGCATTCTGCTTTGGGGATAGAAGGGGCAAATGGAGAAAAGCCTGCTGCTGCTTCAGAGGGTGCACTCATTTTAGAAAGATGTTCCACTAAGTGTTCTCTAGGAGGCTGAATGCATTGTGTTTTCAGCAGTTCTAAAATTTAAAATGCATTACTGTGATTGGATTAACCTCTATCTATCAGGGAAGGGATGGTCAAGAAATCTCTGAAGTGCCACATGCTCGCTGGAAGTTATAAGTGTTAGGATCTCACTGAAGTTGTTAGGTATCTAAAGAGTCTCATGAACGTCCAGGGTCCCCATAAGGTACACGTGAAAGGAAAGCAGGGTTTGCAGATTAGGTGGTAAGCAAAAGTTACCTTATGCTAATGTGATAGTGGATTGGGAGGCCAGGATATTTGAATTCTAGTCCTATTTCTTCCTTTACATTTTGTTTATGAAATGCCTTGGTTTTGTTTTTAAGCCTCAATATTAATTAGTTATAAATTCACTATATTTCTGAATCTCAGTTTACTGATCCTTAAATGAAAAATTATAACATCTGGTAGGAGGAGAAAAACCTTGAATGACATAGTTATAGTTTCACAAAACCAGGCTTATTAAATTTCTCCATCAAATGAGAATGCACGCCAGAGAAACCATAGCCCATCTCACCAAGCAGAGGAAGATTTGAGGTTATAATAAGATTGGGGAAAGGATGAAATTCAGATACATTTTAAATAAAGTAAAATATTGATATCTCAAAGAAACGCATGTCTCTATACAAAGAGTTTAATATCAGGTCTAAGTTAAAAAGTAGAATCTGAATTCCGTTTCCTTGGAAACTACAAAGTTAAGATAAATGTTGAATTGTGTGTTCTAAAAACCCTTATCTGAAGCTGTGCACCTGGGTTGGAAATTGAGGCTGCTTTTCAGTGACAAAGCAACTCACATACTTTAGGCAAGAGTGGTCCATTACATTTTTATAGATCTGATTTCAAATAGCAAATTTTCTGATTGTCTATGCTTTGGGAAAGTGCAGTATTTCAGTCCTACATCTTTTGGGGACATAACAAGAGCAGTGTTTGGAAGTTGCCACTACCTTATGAGTGTATCTGCATAAAATAAGGTAATATGTCTGTGCATGAAGCACTGGGCGCAGGGTCTGCCTTAGAGCGAGCCACCACTGCTTATCTGCCCCTCGAAATTAAGCCATACTATTAATAAAATCAATTGCAGAGTTAAGGTCCCTGTCTTTAGTTACTAAAAAGCATAACTTTGAAAACATAACAGGCTAACAAAGGGTTAGTGTCTATTCCCTTGAGCTCAGGAGCCATAATTGAGAAAGTGGATTGAATGGAGCCCAGTTACCTGTTCCCGGCACAGTTCCCCAGAAATGCTGTTCAGTAGGTTTTGAGTGGAATATTTAATGACATTCTTCAAAAGTTCCTCCAAGGATTTTGATGTGCAACCAAATTTCAAAAATGCAAGTATAACTAAATAAACATTGGGAAGTATCACAGCGTGTATATTATTCCAAAATGATTAGTAGATAAGGTTAGGAAAATCAAAGATTATGGCTTAAAGATCATCTACTCTTGTGTATCACTTAATGGGAATCTCCATGGCAACACTGCAATGCCTTCCGGTTTTTTGCAACTTGAACGCTTTCAGTATTGCTAAGATCAATCATGTGCAACTAGACGATTTGAAACTGAGTATATCCATGTATGACTAAGATCTCCTCACAATTAAACTCCATTCGCTGTTCCAATTGCGCTCATGAAGCCTAATTGTAGTATATATTAAAGTCCACTGCCATCAAGTCAAACCACCTCAGAACAACCCTATAATTGGTCTCTGAGCCTTTGAACTCTTCATAGAAACAGAAAACCTTATCTTTCTACTGAAGAATTGCTGTTGGGTTTGAAACACTGAACTCCCAGTTAACAATCAAATGCTTATCTGACAATATCATAAAGGTCCATCAAATATCAATTTTCCTAAACGTGTCTGTTTTCAGGGAGAATATGCCTGGTCCTTTTGAGCTTTCATCTTTAGACATGTATTCAGATACCATTCTGATATCTATCATCTGGACACACCCTTGTTCGTCAATGTCCCTGTTCTCAGGCCTAGTCTGATCAGTCTAGATCAGAGAAAAGTAAAATAAGCTCATTTCCAAAATTAAGGTTACTATCTTCCTTGTGTAGGATTGAAGAACATTATACTAATTTTAATATATTCTATTTTTATAGGGAATCATCAATATATTTGAAACAAAAAAATATTCCACTCTAACTCAACAAATGCTGTGAAATAAAGTCAAGCCTAATTGAAGAGAGCATGATAGTTTTATGCTTATGACAATATATATCTGAGTGTTGAACCATTTTAAAATTCTCCTTAGTTACAGATAATAATTTAAGATATGTTATGGTATGAAAGCTAAGGAAAGATTGACTGCTTCTGGGCTTCTCAAATATAGTTCGGCATCTCAGCAGGATTCCAGGCTTTCGTTGGCTACCCAAGCAACTTGTCAGATGTTTGGCTGCCACTCAGCAGAGCAAAAAACATAGAGGCCACCAGTGCCTCTTCTCTTCTGTTTTCAGATTTTGAATTTAGCTTCAAATTCAGCTTTATCTCTATCTTCATTTCCACACAAACTCAAGCACATTGAATTAGCACATACACAACTGGCTCATTGGGGAATGATGTTAATATGATGTGAATTCATATCGGCCTTTAGGCAATGCTTCCAGATCCTGGGTATTTGGAATGTGCCAAAAGTAACAGAAGCTGGATGCAAAGTATACAACCGAGCACAGCAATTTCACAGTTACATTGTATTTTCAAGGGGATAATCCACTCTTTTTGTGTTTTTCTTTGCTTTATTTGGACATGTGCTTTATCTGTTTTGCTTGCAGTGCTGTCTCGTGCTTGTGTGTTTTACCCTGGTCTCTGTAGCTCAACGACCTCAGTCTATTCTTACAGCTCCTCCAGGAACACTGCCTTCTGCTTTTCTTAAAAGGTGAAATTCAGTATTTCTTGAAGTATTTTAATTACATATTTAAAACCCTTTTAAACTCTTCTAGTTTGTTACTATTTTTATTTATTCTTGACCCAAACTATACAGGCTTGAGGAGTCATAGATAACCCATATTTTCATAGTGCCTCTTGGTTTTAATGCCTAATTTAGTAGACGAAGTGGTAGAGTGGTGCAAGGGGGTTTGTGAAACTCACTCACGAAAGCCTGTGTTCTTTATCTCCAATATTGGCGGCTGTGCTCAACCTCAGCGCTAACATTAGTCACTGCATATACAAAAATTAATGGTTGGATGGATGAAACTTTTCTCTCTGTGTCCAGGACTTTTAAGATGTGAACATTTTCATGAAACCTTATACTACATGAAAAGGCTGACATAAAAAATGAATTTCTTATAAATCTACATCTATCCCCAACACAATAATGTGTAGATCATTTGCCACTTGGTTTTAGGGCGTATTATTTTGTTTTATCTTATCCTAGGATTGTATTCTTGGTCCAGACACCCACATTGCATGAACGTTTCTGGCTCCTCCACACATCTAGTTCACTTTTATTCTCATCAGGCACTTCACCCTGGACTTTCTGTGCGGTGTCTGCTTTATTCTATCTTCCCTGCTTCAATTCCAAGCCCCGGAGAGGTCCAACAATTGGGATAGTTTCTCAGTAATACCTGGTTGGACCTGCCTCCCTACTCTTCCTGCCTAGCTACTAATTTAGAAACTCCATTGTGGGAGCACATTTTTGATTTTTGAACAGTCGTGGCATTTTTGATCCTGTACATTTACTTTCAAAGTCACTGTTACATTTCCGTAAGCTTTGTCTTTTCAATTTTTACATCTTAAAAGTATTATATTTATTAGCCCAAGTCCAAAATGTAATATAAAATCTACTGCAGATCCATATATTTTCATTTATTTTATAATACTTTCAATGTTATTTGTAGCTGATTCTCAAAGGATGTAATATTACTACA
>NW_022104341.1:15010487-15012080 GCF_000313985.2 Echinops telfairi | reverse complement strand
TGTTTTGAGAATGATTAGGGCAATGAATGTACAAATGTGCTTCACACAGTTGATGTGTGTATGGATTGTGATAAGAGTTGTATGAGCCCCTAATAAAACAATATAATAAAATGATTTTTTTTAAAAAGATAGGATTTTTTCTACTTTAAAAATAGAACATCTTTTAGAAGTAGATCATGTACCTTTTATCTTTCTTGATAGAATCCTTGGGTTTCATTAAAATGTATCTTTGTATGGTATTAAATTGCATATCACTTCTTTAAATATATCCATTCCATTTATATTTTACGAAAATAAGATATTTTCCATGTAACTATCACTATGATTTACATGCCAAATTGATAGATAATAAAACTTTAGAAATATATAATGCCACATTTTTCTAGGTATTAGTACCTTAATTTAAACGTTTGCATTTATACAGTTGTAAGTAGTGTGTTAAATGTCATAGCACATTAGGAATGCAATCTGCATTTTAAAAGCTGGTTAATGGTAATTTTCAAAGTAGCTGTAAAAGAACATGAAAATTAATGAACATTTAACACTACTTAATGTAAACTCCATATGTTATGTAAATAGACATCCATTTATTCATATTAATGTTTTCTAAAAATTTTAAATAAATATTAACCATGGTTCAGTACTGGAATGGTGATTCACTAATTTCACATGTGTGTGTTATTAAAGTATTTTGTTGGCTTTACGATGTGCGGTATCTTAGAGAAAACAAGTGACCATATTACATTTTAAGGGTGGTAGAGGATGAAGCCGTTCTAAAGTATAGCTACTTTGCTCGCTGCCAACATGCAAGGTGACTGGTTAGTCTGTACCTTCATGGTTTCAATGGGGTAGTATTATGGAAATTACTCTAAGCAATATTTTAATTTATGAACTCCTAATAGCGATTGCTTCACATATACTTTACAATAAGCATATACAGTTGGCCTTTTATTGATTGCTAATATTTTCATACCTGCTTTACTGATGAGCAGTTAGAAACCCAGAGAGATGAAAACCAAGACCAACAAAAAAAGTATAAACTTTAATTCTAGTTACTGAGAATCACATTCTTTGTGACCTTCCAGAACTAACACAGTTTTTGCTATAAAAATGATACAACCAACCTAAAATAGTAGGCTCCCATTTTATTATAAAATTCAATATTCTTAGCATCCATGGGGAGTGTTGCTACAGGACTGTTAAAATCCCTGGCAGTCATATATTTATAAAGAGACTCTAGACCAGTGATTCTCAACCTTCTTAATACTGTGCCCCTTTAATATAGTCCTTCATGTTGTGGTGACACCAAACCATAAAACCATTTTCATTGCTACTTCAAAACTGTAATTTTACTACTGTTATGAATTGTAATATAAATATCTGATATGCAGGATGTATTTTCATTGTTACAAATTGAACATAATTAAAGCATAGTTATTAATAAAAAAACAATATGTAATTATATATTGTGAAATATTTATTTCCAATTACAATAAATGAAATTTTGTCTTGAAGCATGGTGTAGCATGGGTAACAGTCTTAATATATCAACAGTAAACTACATTGCTACATTTTGTGACAGTATGCGTAAAA
>NW_022104341.1:14982962-15010132 GCF_000313985.2 Echinops telfairi | reverse complement strand
CTGCATCGCTATTAATAAGCTCAATGAACTCCTCTTGTGCTGTCTCAGGAACATCTTTAGCTTCGACTGCTAATGGGCTTCTGCCAGTGAAAATGGGGTGTCATGTGGATTTGGAAAATACCATGAAATGTCGTCTGTAAGCATGTGGAATAGTTCTTTCACAGAAAATATCATTGTACTCCTTTTGTCTAGTTCAATGTCATGTTCCTCAATGAGAGCAGATAAGGTAGACAACATGTACATTTTATTTTCATTCAATTTTTTTTTATTTGGGCCAAAGCTGAAGTTTCATTTGGAATGATCAGATCTTTTCAGACACATCGAGGCATGTTGCATTTGGTCCTTGCAGTGATAAATTTAACTCATTCAAGATGGCAAAGGTGTCATCCAAGTAAGTTATTTTCTACAGTTCACTTTTATCGCTGAAATGTGCTTTGAACTGTGGTCTTGCTTTCTGATTAAAAAATGTTTTAAATTCATCACGAAGCTCAAAAACACATTTTAAAACTTTTCCTCTCAAAAACCATCTCACTTCAGTGTGAAATAGAAGAGTATTATTTGGCGCATCCAATTCACTGTACACTTGAGAAAATAGTTGACTGTTTCAAGTGCTCATCTTTACAAAATTGACAGAACTTAGGATGCTTTTCTTTACTTCTTGTAACACTTGTGGCAGCGTCTTTGTTGCTAATATTTGCCGATGAATCATTCAGTGAGTTCCGATGACTTTTGGTGACTCATTCAGTACCAAACGTTGAACTCCAGAGCAGCATACTAGCATAGCTGGAGCACCATATAGAGCACCATAGCATAGTGCAAACACCAAAAACCTTTTCCTAAGAGACCTTACGCTCTTTCAGAAATGAACCATGTCAGACACATCACTTTGCAGTAGTTGTCGTTTCAAGAGGTTTGCAAAGAAGAAACTCATCTTTAAAGTCACCAGCTTTAATAGACCTCACGCAAACCAACAGTGAATAGTTTGCAGCGTCTGTGGCTTCATTAAGCTGGGTGATAAATATTGGAAGTGGAGCAGATTTAATTTCTTGGATTACCAGACATGTCATCTATTCTTCTGAGGACAATGTTGTTAGATAAGGAAATTTCACAACAAATTTGTTTCTGATCATAGCTTGAACAATGTCTTTGGCCACTGGCAACAGTAAAAGCTCAGCAGTAGTGTGAGGTTTCATAGCTCTGTCAATTCTGAGTGCCATCAAATATGAAGCTCCAACAGCTGCTACGTTGTGTTTGTGATACTTGCCACTAGTCTGGCTTTCTGGAGTCCATCACTTTGCTTCTAAAATTGTTGGTATCCTTGCTGGCAAAGCTCAGATGCTTGTGATCAAAATGGCGTTTTACTCTTTGGCTGCATAGATTCTGCTGAAAGAACTTCACAACAAATAACACATTGTGGTTTCTCAATTCCTGCTGTAATTATACTGTAAAAAATCCTTACTATATTTTCATTTCTTAATGTTCTTCTCTACATGATCTATTGTCATGGAATGGTTTGTTAATGAAAATAATATATATAAAACCACAGCTTTAATAATACAAAAGCTGATACATGGCATAGTTCAGTCAGTACAGTTCATTAAAGTTTCCTATGATTGACCATTCGTTTTTTTACAGAACTTTACTATCACAAAGGGGCAGCTGAATATAAAAAGGCCTATCAGCATCCAGATTAAGTTCACATAGTCCAGATTTTTTTCTCGGTAGTTGATGATTTTACAGTACGTGATTTTATATTTACCCAGTAATTATAATTCATGAAGTGTCATTTTGCCTCCAATACTGCTGCTGTCAACACAGCAGCTGCTTTTAACACAGTAGCTGCTTTCTAAAAAGTAGCCGCTCTCTACACAGTAGCTGCTCTCTACATGTGTGACTGGTCCGTATAAGTACATTATGGCGCCAACCCTGTCACATACACCGCTATATGTATGGGGTGTATGTGATGGGTTTGGCGTGATGATGTCAAATCATGTGGCTACTCGTTTGTGGGCGTATCTGCTTGTGGGCGGACCGTCTGGAGATGGATAGAGAAGCGGTGTATCGGTTCCTAAGACCATGTGAAATATGTGTTGTCTAATGGTCTTAGGCAACCCATATGAAAGTGTCACTCGACCCCCCAAAGAGGTCACGACCTACAGGTTGAGAACCATTGTTTTAGACCAGGGATGTCAAACTCAATTAAAACGCGGGACATTTGGTGCAACAGGCAAGATTCACATGGGCCACATCACATTTACAAATTTTGTTAAATTTATATTTTGACGTGAGGATTCAGGAATATGGGTAGGGTAATTAAAACACTATATAATTGTTTTTATTTAAACATTTATTTTATTTAATGTATTTATAAAGCTAAAATTATTCTTTTTTACCTGAAATTTACCAGTTACTTGCTTCTTATTAGTTTTTACTGACCTCTTATGTTGTGACTGGAAAATATACCAATGTAACTAATAAAAAATACAAAAGGTTGGACAGCTGACAAACGTGATGCACAATCGTAATAGCATCCCTCTAAAAATGTTAACTAGCGCTGCTGCTAGGTATGGTTCATAACAGCACAATCCAGTGTGCTCTTTCTAACCTTTTCGCTATTGGGGTCTGTTTACATTAGGTGACACTGAGAGGGGCAGATATATCGCTTACAAATGTCGCCGGAACTGAGTCAGTGGGTTTATACATGTCCACAGGACCCCAGGGAAGGAACTGGGCCATGTGTGTACTCGTCTTCAGTAGCTAAAGGGTTAACGAGGGAATTGTGTGTACGGTATTGCCTCAATCTCCCCTCAGCGCTCTTTCTTCATAGCGATTTTTTTCTATTTTCATTTTATTTCAGAGCATCGCAGGCCGCAACAAATTACACACGGGGGACCGTGTGTGGCCCGTGGGCTACCAGTTTGACACCCCTGCTCTAGACTCAAATATCATCTTACAACCAGTTGTTGCCATGTTAGGCAGTTCTCTGCTCATTGAAGGAGATGGAAGTTCATTAGTATTCATCCCACAGTGTCATATAACTCAGTGATTAAAATGTGCATTCTAGAGTCAGTCCCACTTCAGTGTGAATTCTAACTTTATTAATTAGGATTTTTGAAATTTGCAACTCATTCAGGGTAGAATACTTCAGTTATCTTATTTTTATAACAGAAATAAATGGCAATACTTGAACGAGAAAGCTATGATGAGGACTATTATAGTATAATTAACAGGCTATAATTCTTAGCAAAGTATCTAAAATATACTAATGTTCAAAACCTTCCATTTTTTTCAATAGCAATGATAATTCTGAAAAAAAAAAGATAATTCTGTCACATAAATTCCGGATAAGTGTCCCCAACAATTATCATGAAATCCATAATTGTGAAAAACTATTCAATTACAAAACATTCAATTATAAAACAATCTTGCCACCTTTCCCACATAATATGACATCTATGACAGGGCATTTCAAAGATCTCTGAGCTATAAGTAGCTCCAGGGAAGGTTGGTCATTGCCTAAAATGGTCACTTGTTGTAAGTCATCAACATCATATTGATCTCTATTCCTCACAACTTTTCCTTACATCAGGTTTCAGATATACAGCACAGCAATGGCCTTGTGTCTCAGACTTTCCTCCAATTATAACACTAAGTGAATGCAAAATTATCTATCATTGAATTAGGTGAAAACAAAATAGGTGTCTGATAATACCACCATTTCTTAATCTCCATTAAGAAAATGTGATTTATGAATAACTTTCCAACTACTTCTCCTAGTTTTAACATGTCTACTAAGTGCTGGGCTTACACCACTTACTAAATTCCTGGTGCTTCTAAGCCCTTCACTAGTATATTGTTCTTATAGAATGCTTGTGCACGCCTACTACTCTCTCAAAATCCAACTTCAAGTTCACTACCTCTCAAAGGCTGCCCTAGCTCCTGTTCTCAATCAAATTTAGGAGGATGGATCTTTTTTTTCTTACAATTGTAGCCATTGAAGGTAGAAGTGGAACATTTCAGAATTAACTAGAAAGTTACTTAAAATATCCACATTTCTGGAGGCTTTCCTCTTCTGAAATGTTTGGGGTAATAAGTGCAAAAGTATGTACTATGAGCATTTCTCCTGTTATTTCCAATAAAGCATCTCCTTCCCATATTCATGACTGAAATATTGATTCTTGATTTTGTGTTTCTGATATGTGGTTACATCATGATTCTCAGCCATAAAATTTTGTTACAAAATCATAAAAATCTTTAAAATAAAAACTATCAACATGAGAAGCAAGTGTTTTCAACATATCCAAAATTTATGCACATTTAAAGGTGGCATTTCTCTCTCTCTAGCCCTTCTCGGAGGATTTTGGTACTGTGCTGTTTATACAAAATCAAAGTGATAATGTTGGCCTCCTTAAGGGATCCATCTTGAGTTCTTTTTCAATATTATCTGAGTTTTAACAACAAAAACTATGCCTGCAGGGAAAGACCAGGGGTGTAGGATGGATTTGTGCGAGGACTCCTAACAAAATCCTCATATTCCCATGGGGCAGCCCTCCCTACCCTTTGAGAATGGTGTCATGATTGGGGTGTGGAGGACAGGGACGAGAAAATATTTTGAGGACAATTTTTCGGAATTCTTTATCACTAATGCTGTTTTAATTTTATTAAACATTCTTCATAATATTCTTCTGTGATCAACCTGTGCCCTTCAAAAAGATCTATCAAGATTATCATGTGAGAATGGTTTAAAAAAGTATCCATTATCTTTGGAACTGACCTTCTGCCTTGAATTAGACTGGTTTGGTAAGTGCCCCTGGAAGCCACTGTTTTAGTTGTGTGTGTGTATACACATATACATATATATCAGAAAAATATATATATTACAGACAAATACAAATATGGATTGCTAGTAAGAGTATGACAGAAAGAACTTGTCTGTATCCTTCTACTGATTGAAGTGACAGCTCTAAGCCCCATCGGTTGCACAAACAATACACCACCAGGTCTCCTTTTCCTACATGAGTCTTGGGAAGAAGGTGGAAGAAGACATTGATTGGATTCACATGTGAGTAATTATTAACAGGCTTCTCTGTGAGTGCCATCCTGCTGGGTATAAAATATGCCCTGAAATGCAGAATAGGACCTCTCACTGCTGGCAAAAGTCAGGAGTGGGGTATATTCTTTGGACCCTGAGTTCTCTGCTTTGTGTATCTCCTTGATCAAGAAGCTGTAACTTCCAAAGAGTGGCAGAAAAGCCACAGAACCAGGAGCTAGAGCATGAGATAGAATGATGGAAATCAAGGAATGATGATTGCTTTAGGATAGGAGACTAGCTTGTGGAGTGGGATGCCTCTAGGACTTAAACACGGAACTGAAGGGGGGTACTGTCTAGTTGAGGTTTCCTGGAACTCGGTGCCACTGGGCACTTCATTCAGGGCCCTGGTTCATGAGTACAAAGCTGGAGCAGCCTTGAGGGAGAGGCTTACAGCAGAATGGCCTGCTCTTTGAGCATGTATTAGCTATTCTGAAACCACTTTGTAACATGTACTAATTAAACAACGGTATCCTGAGCATTTCTACTGTAGTAACACCTGTTAACTTCCTTAATAGACCCTTGATCTGTGAATGTTTTTTCTCAGTTCTATATGGTTATTCCAATGAATTATAGACTCTAGATGAAAAAGATAAATCTGCTTAAGATTTCACACACATAAACATGAATACTAATTAATACCCATGAAAATATTAAAATAAATTATTTAACTCTCATACTAGAATTTCAGTTCACATAGTGGTGAAGAAGACACACATGCATAATATAATGTGACAAGCCCTGTCATAGAGAAAGAAAGATCACAAAAAGAGCTCCTCACTGTGCCTAGATGAGCCACAGAATTATGGTTCAGCTGGAATTTCAAGAATGGGTAGTAGTGAGATAGGAGACAAAAGCAGAATTATTTTTAATGAGAACTTTGAGTGTTTGAGTGGGGGAGAAGGTAAGCAGTCAATGAAGTGGAAGTACAGGATGGGAGCCGGAGCAATGACTCAGGAAGCATTGAGGAAACACTTGCGAAGTCTGGATTGACACAATGTGCAAAAGGATTTTAGCAGTGTAGTGGTATCGTTGGACGTATTTTGCTTATTTGTGTGTTTTCCTTAGAAAAAGTCAGCAGAGTAGTGACCATAGGTTTTGTAGAGTGGATAGTTAGCATAGGGTAAAGAGGAATGGCATACTAAACAAAGTTACTTAAGAACAGTTGGATTGTAGACAACTAAGAGATAAATGGAATTACTGAGGCTGGCCCAGGAACAGAGATAGAGAAATCATGAGAAGGCATTGATCTAGGCAGAGAGTAACGAATGCAGTGTTGAACATGCGTAGAGGGATTGAAATACTAATGCTTCATCCAAGTGGAATTGTTTCCTAGACAGAAATACAAATGGAAGAATTAGAAAGTCATTGGAGCAGGAGATTCAGATTTGTTCATCATCACTCATGGAAATCGATGAGACGGTTGTATGGGCAGAATGGGAAAAAAAAGACTATCAAAGATAAGAGTAGTGTGACATAACAGAGCCTTAGTCACAGACAAAGTAAGATGAACAAATGTTAAAAGGCAAAATTTTTGGAAGGGAAATATAGTAATGGGGTGGATTTGTCCTTTATAACAAGAGAAGAGAGTGTTGTCATGGCAACAAGAGTGCCACATACTCCTATTGTACAAGAATGGTATAGAAATATGATCATGCTAGGCTATTTAACAATCAGTGTAGAAACGGATTGCTTTGATCTCTCTCCGTGGATTGGCTGAGACAGCAATGTGAATGTTGCAGACTGAGGAGCAGGGGCGGGATCATGAGAATGTAAGCAATAGCATCAAGTCCCTGTTGCAGTAATTTGGCCATAGTTTAAATTACCATAGGCAGTCAAGGGAAAAGAATGATGACAGCCAATTATAGATGGGAATATTTTATTGATAAGTACAGGGCTTTGAGTAGTGGAAAATTCAAGCTTTCTCAACAACTTTTCAAATTTTGTATTTTGTTGGCAACTCTAAGATATATCTGTTGAAGTAAGTACTATACTTTTTCTCAAAGATAATTTCCCCCACTATCATGACCTCATTTGTACCTTAAAAATATGGCTAGACGGAAACATGTCCACTGGCACTGATAAGTGCTCTAGACACACGGACTCCAGGACAGACAAATCCATCAGAACCAATAATGGGAGCGGCAATACCATGAGGGTAGGGGGAAGGTGGGAGGAGTAGAGGGAGAAAAGGGGGACCAATCACAGTGACCGATGTATAAGGACCACCACTACCATCCTCCCCAGGGAGTCGAACAACAGAAACATGGTGAAGGGAGGCAGCGGATGGTGTGAGATATGAAAAGAATAATCTATGATTTTTTAAGGGGTCACAATGATGGTAGGGGAGGGGAGGGAGGGGGAAAAAGAGGAACTGATAGCAAGGGCTCAAACAGAAAGAAACGGTTTATAAAATGATAATGGCAACAAATGGACAAAAATCCTTGATGCAATTGATGTATGAATTGTTATAAGAGCTGTAAGAACTCCCAATAAAATGATTTATTAAAAAAATGGAAGAAAATGTCCTATAATTGATTGTGGCGATGACTGCACAATGTTTTTAAATATATCCAAAACATTGAGTTGTATGGTACATGATTAAATGTCAATAAAACCTTAAAAAAGATAATTCATTTAAAAATAAAAAGTGCAATACAAAAATCGGTTGTTTACCTTTTTAAAATATTAAGGCTTACATAGCTATTTATCTCTTTTCCCTGAAAATTTCTTACTTACTCTAGTCCACTTTGACACTGAAGTTAGATTTTCCCAGCTAAATGATAAGTGATAATTATTCTGTAATGGAGCCTCAACTTGGCATGAACAAGATAGGCAGCCTAGTCTAGCATGGAGATAAAAATATTATAACTGATTATTATATTGCAGTAATGAAGATGAGCATTTTGGTGCTTTTAGAATTCAGATGTATGCTCTTATCATATTTGTTTTAGCATCAACTCTCTCAAAGATTGTGTCTAATTCCCTATCTTAAGTCCAATAAAATAAAAAGGAAAAATATTGATTTGGGGGATTATTTTTGTTTGCCCTCATTATGGCTAATTTTAATTACCACAGAGCCATAGGCTCTACAATGGGGTGAGCATATGTGCTATGTGATAGCAGGACATTTTTTTAAAGCTGCTATGAGTTGAAAAGATGTACTTTAGTGAATACTTTAAAAAATGACCCAAAATTACAATTTTTCACAAAGTAATGAATTGCTAAAATAACAGTGCCTATCAAACAACTATTTGTGCTGTCCTAAGTGTCATGAAGTCCTTTCTGACTCAAAGTAGCCCTATTTCACATAGAATGAAACTGCCTGCTGGTCTTTTCCAGCTCACGGTCATTCCTGTGTTTGAGCCTGTTGTAACTACTGCAGCAATCCATTCCCTCAAGTGTCTTCCTCTTCTTCTGCAGACTCTACTTTACCGAGCACAATGTTCTTCTCCAAGAGCTGGTCCTCCCTGATTACACGAGTTGAACGCTTGCAATGGTCACTTCTCAGGAGCATTCTTGCTGTCCTTCTTCCACACACCAAAAAAAGAGAAACGTTTTCAATTCTCTGTTGTTGTCATTGTAATTATTGTTCAGTGCCATTGAGTCCGTTCTGACTCAGAGCGACCCTGTGTAAAAACAGAATGAAGCACACCCTGGCCCTGCACCGTTCTCATGATTGTTCTTATGCTGGAAGTCATCGATGGAGCCCCTGTGTCATTCTATCTTGTCAAAGATCTTCCACGTTCCAGTGCCAGAAAAATGAGCGAATAGGAATGGCCTCCTCCACCAACTTTAGAGTTCCTTAAACGTAAATGAACTTAAAATAGGACTTAGTGACTTCTTAGAAGGTGTTATAAGTTTACAATCAATGCAAATGTATCCTGCGTCCCTTTACCTTTACTGCAAAGTCTTTTTCTTCCACCAAGCTCCTGGATTCATCCATAGGACTATGAGGAGGAAATATCCCTCCCTCAGGAAAATCGCCAATGTTAAGTTCCCGAGGTGAATTAACATTGCATTTCTGATAGTTTTGCACTCCATCATTTATTTGCATGGCAACATTTGTCTTGAGAATTAAAGATTAGGCTTATAGAATGATAGGAAAACAGAAAAATAAGAGTTTATGGAAAAATAAAAGAGAAACAAAATGTATTACATTAAAATCAAAGTAATAGGATCACTTTCTATTTTGAATCACAGCAAATATTTTAGTGATAATTGTCAACTTGAAAAGTTCCCAAACCTTTTACCTATTTATATATATGTTCAAAAGGATTAATTTCAAGAGTTTATTGTGGACACACCCACAAATGCAGTTCATAATTTTTTTCCAGTCTGTAATATTTTGAAAAATAGACAGATGTCAAATTAGTCTAGAGGGAAACCAGAAATTCTCCCATACCACATGAAGTCCCTTGACTTAAAAAAAAAAAAGGAGAGTATAATGTTAATGCTTTACATTTCCTCTTCTGCTATTAAATTCCTCTCATTCCATTCTCTGTAACTTTATGATGCCTCCAGCAGACTATTTCAAATAAAAAGAAAGTAGCTAGAGAGGGTTTTACTTTCCTATGATTATGAATACTAAATGGTAGATCTGGATCTTAAATTTGAGTCTGTTGCCTAAGGAATGCCTCTCTCCTGGAATGACAGAATAGTTGGGTCAAGAATCTTTACAGCCAGGTACCTGCTGTCAAATCCTGTTACACTATTTATTAACAGTCAGATTTCTGATGAATACTTTTCATTTAGTGGGGAAACTAATAGCATTCACAGTCTCTGTGGTATAAATGATTTAGCCCATGGTCAGCATTTAGATCTTGCAAAGGCATGAAGGCAGCGATGAACATTTAGTACTATTATTATACTTAAATAATTACTTTTTCCTGAAATTATCTCTTGCTTTATAGTCTAGCAAATATTAAGCATATAGATGCTTTAAAATGTATTTTTTCTTCAATCACCTTACGTTTTTCACCTGAAGAGATGCAAGCTCTTGCCTACATTGAGTAGTACATGGAGGCTTATCATGAAAACAGTGGCAATCACGGCATATTTCAAATTTTCTCATAATGAGGTAAAAATAAAATTTCTTTTAGTATGTTTTTACTATCAATGTGGGTGACTTTCACAGATGCCTTCTCTTCTTCCAATAGAGATGTTGATTTTCAAAGCCTAATCATATTTTTAAAATATATTACTATTAAAGTGTAAACAGACACATGTCTGACTAACTCTAATGGGAAGTAGAAGAATTTCCAGTTCTTGCTTGAATTGAATGCCGTCCCCACACTTGGAGTGGGATTCAGCCAGTTCACACTGATTCGGCATAACCGATAGCTAAGTTTTTGATGAGTTCAGCGAGCAGTTATTAAAATGGCACTGATAATCGGGATTCTGTCTAAGGTGGGCGGGTTGGACAGTTGCCCAATATGGAAATCACCCATTTACATTCCTTACTCTGTTTTTTGGGGGCTTGTGGGGGGGGCGAGCCAGAACTTTTATTTCAGAACAGTAGTCAGACAAAGTAGGTTACAAAGTAGGCTTCCTCGGGCTGCAGCTGCCTCCTTGGCTGCCTTCTGCTCCACCAGCATCCTCTGCGTCTGGCACTTCGGAGCAGAGGAGTGGCTCCCCGCTCTTGCTCGCGGTTTTGGTAGGCTTTGGAGTATTCGGCAGGTCCCCTGGGAGATCGAAGGCCTTGGTGATGTAGGGGATGGGGTTGGGCAGCGGGGTCTGCAGGGAGGGCGCCGTGTGTGGCATGGGGGTTCGGGGTACACGTCCCGCAGGGCTGTGGCCCCCTTCCTCTGTCTTCCACGTTCATCTGTGCAGCAGCGTGTTCCCGGCACCTCTACTCATGTTTGTTCCGTTCACAAGTATAAACAAATAAGACAAAACTATGCTAGTAATATTTATTCATTTCATCAAAAGCATTATGCTTTTGATGAAACGGTACATTTGTATTCCCTTGTGTTTGTTATTTCCGTAAACAAAAATCGACTGTAAAGAGAAAAAGCTCCTAACAAGGAGAGGGCGACACGCTGTCGTGTTTCAGCTTTGTGTTACACCCCAAATTCCCACGAGATAGTGAGTGAAGTATGCAATTTGTGAAAGTATTCAGAGTCAAACATATTGTCAGAACAATGGCTGTAAGATAGGCAGAAGCGTAAAGGGGGTTTTCAAAGATGAACATGGTAAGTTCATAAGAGAAGTCACCTGTTTCCTGTCTATCAGACACCAAGACTATTGTCGAATTAGCCTACCTGGAGAGCAAGGGGATCCTACTCCACCCACGAGAGGATGGTGACCGGTAAGTCACATGGCCAATGAGGCTCCGATGAAAGGGAAGAATATCGAAAGTAAGGGCGCCAATTAAGAAGCAACTGGAAATACCTTGAACAACAGCTTTATTTTTCTGTCAGGTATTATTTCATCTTTTCATTAATGTTTTAAAAATCTTTCTTATAATCTAGTTTTGTGTACCTCTTTTACTGTTCTTACTTAAATACTAATTGTATGAAACATTAAACTACCTTTCAATTTATTGTTATTATTTACTTAAAATGATCATTAGGACTGCGAAACAGCTGGCAAATTATTTGAATCCCAGCACTGTTCCCTTCTAATGTACTTTATTCGGTGAGTTTTGCTGCTATAATTACTCATCACTGGGACTCCAGGTCTACTATGAATCTTGCTTATTCTTGGCTGCACTTCAGACAGCTGTTGCTATGGTATATCCTTCCTTGTATCTTCCAATGCAAAATACAAATTCGAATACAACAATAATAATAATTATTAAAAATATTGGGAAATATTCATCCAATGTCGTTGGTCCATGTTAAGTAAATTGATCTCTTCAGAAGTGAGGCAAACGCCATTCTCCATATCTCAAAAATGAGGAATTTGAAGTTCAACAACATGACATTGCTCTCATAGGATCACACAGTAGCTCTGGTGGGCTTCACGAGTTAAGATTCTTTTGCTGTGACGTTGTATGAGGAAGAGAAGGGCCAAATGTCCTGCCAGTCTACCCTTCCTCAGGGAAAAGCGATCTGGTCTCATCGCTCCCCACATGGCTACATAATTTCTAACTGTCCAGCTGGCCTGTAAAATGTTGCACGCTGATTTAAGTCATGAAGAAATATTATGCTGAAATTATTGCAGATCCTTAAACCCCAACTTCTTTTATTTGTAGTTTAGATTTTCTGAAATACAGTGATTTTGACTCCCTCCAAAACTAACAATTTTGGTAAGCGGCATTATTTTTAACGTTGTTGTCTTGGGAGAAACACATTTTTAAAATTATCCAATAAAACAAATTAAGTAAATCTAGTATTAATAAAGAAAAAATTAATTACTCTATAGACAAGAATTTTTAAACAGATGATCTCTAGACTGGGCATTAGGACTAACCTGGTTGTGAGTGAACAATCTGATAAAGCAATTAAAATATTGATCCCAGGATGTAAGAAGAATTAGGTATCAGATGTTTTTAAAAGTGTACTTTTAGTCCTCCCACTGAATTATATAAAATAATATTATTTCCTGTCTGTAATCAGATCGTTTGAAGCCAAAAGATATGTGCATGGAGTCAAATTATAAACCTCTTCAGATTCTGTATCTGATGTCCAGTAATCTAATCTGACCATACTAAATTTGATGCAGCACTAAGGAATGACAAACATTATCCTTTAAGTAAGTGTCACAAACTAGATTTTATTTGAATAGCAAAATGATTTGACTTTACTTAAAAAACAATTTGCATGAAAGCAAGGAAACTATTTACATAAATGGCTGGTTTGCTCACGCTAAAAGAGAATTTATCAGAATTCTCTGACAGATTCAGTTTTGCTCTCTTAATTTATTTACTGTACTTCACATTGAAGGATTTCAGAAGTAACACAAGAAGGTTGTAAATATTTAAAAGATGGCGCCTTAGATCAGCGATTCTTGAGATTCTCTCTTTAACATTTATTTTTCCCTTACACTTAAAATGAAGATTGGGATCATTCATAAATATTCATTTCATGAATATGTTACCACAATTTGCTTTCTACAGAGGAAGCCACCTGCTCTGAGCAGCCTTGGAGTGCAAAATGTATTAGAGGAAATGGGAAAAAGCTGGAAGGTGGTAGTGCCATAGGCTGGATGGCATCTCAAGCTCTCTCCTCCAAACAGCAATTCCCGAGGACTCTGGGGAATGGACCCCGTGGGAGGACTGCTGGCTGCTGGGCCACTACCTAACAGTAGACTCTCTAAAGGGCTTTTACAAATGTAGACTTAGTGTAGCATTCTATATCCTCAGGCATGAAGAGTATCTCAAAAATAAATGTTGTATTCAGCAATTTAGAGAGGTCAATTGAAGAACTTTACTCTGCTGTTTTGTTGTGTTGTTTAAGGACAAGAGCAAGTTTGGCCCTGTATACAGTAAGGCGAAGAAATCCTGGTGCTGTAATTAGTTACATGGTGGGCTGATAACTGCAAGGCCAGTACTGGAATCCACTTGAGAAAGATGAGGCAGGTGGTCTGCTCCGATAAAGATGTATATGGACGAGCACTTGTATTTTGTAGGATCACCATGAGGCAGCATGAACTCAGTAGTGGGTTTTGGTTTGGTAAAGTAAGATTAAAAAAAAAAAAATCTGGTGGGGTATTGGGCAAAGTGCTGGGTTACTCCAGTGGCAAACCCAGTAGCTGCTGCTCTTCCGGATAAAGATGAGGCAGTCAACTTCAGCCTTAGATACCCTGTGGATCAGTTCCCCACTTTGTCCTACAGGGTTGCTATGAGTGAGAAGCAACCTTTGCATTTGGTTTGTTTTGGCTCAAGTAAGACAAGACTTTAACGTTAAACTTCTGAATCTACTACTGTATTCTTACTGTATAATGCATTTTCATTAACCATTACCACTTCCACCACTGTATCTGTATTTTCTGAATTATGCTTTCTGAATATCTATTTCTTTATCTATCTATCTCTTTCTCTAATGTCTATCTCTATATCTATATAAAACAGAACTCTTGGGAAAATACCTGGGGGCTGGTGAGGAGTGGTGGTTGATTGGCTAAAAATGTACACAATTCACACCTTATGTGAATTAAAATATAATATTATTCATCTATTCCATTAACCTTTTTAATATTTCAATTTCACTTTTTACAATCATATAATTACTTTTTATAATATTTTTAATTAAATCCTATTTTAATACAGTATGCTAAAATGTTTTAGGATATTGAAATTAGCCAAAAATTTCAATAAAGGATACAGTAAATCGTTGTGCCACATAATTGTATTCATTTTATCCTTTAAAGGCAAGTATCTGATTGTAGAATGGACACCAGGTATGCCATCTGCACAGCTAATTTTAATAATTGCTTTGTTATCTTAATTATATGAGTTGGTTTAAAATTTAAGTGTTTCACTTGGGGAAGGGAATAAATATACTGACACAAAAAACTAATTGCAATCACTAATGAGTGGTCCCATCATTGAACCATTAGAAGAACATACAAGATTCTATATAGAAATTATTAGTGAACATTATAGTAATATAAAATTATTAGTTATTAAATGTGTAGGTAATTGCAACATTTGAATAGTAACCTATTATCAAGCCTAATATATAATTTAGAGGTCTTTAGGTAGGATAAGATGGAGCCAGACCTTGGTAAATTAAATCTCCTGGTTCATTTAAGAAAACCCTATAGGAGCAACATGGAGCCCTGGTAGTGCAGTTGGCTACATATTGGACTGTAAGCTGAATGTTCAGCAGCTCGAAGCCACCCACTGCTCCAGAGACAAAGGGCCCATTCACTGCCAGAACTATTTACATTCTATTCTCTCCTGGAGCGCCTCCATGAATCCAAATTGACTCAGTAACAGAAGGGGTGGATGGGGTTTGGGTTATAGGAGGGACACCACTACTCAGTGTTTTTATAATTATTATTATAAAGCACTGGTTTATTTTATTACCCTTTATTTTTCTCCTCATTCCACAAAGACTTGCTGATATTGACCTCTGTTTCATAAGTTGACGATGTATGTCTTATTTCCTAATTCAAGATGTTCAGATTTCATTCACACAACTACTGCATCTTAGAGACAGTTTCTCAAAGAGAGGCATTTTCGGAGTAGCGAGGGTGAGGCCGGTGCTGGAGCAGACAGTGTTTCATGCGCTGTCCATAGGAGAGCCAAGCGTGGCAACCAACTTGGCAGCACCTAACGCCAACAGCACAGGCTGAAACGCATTACTGAAATGTCACTACAGGAGCACCTCTGAGACAGTGTAGGTTAGGTTCCAGACCACCACAATCCACTAGCTATAAATAAATCTAAGTAATGATTTTATTTAAAATAGCATTTGTTAAGGGGACGATATGGATGATTGTTAGGGAAGATATGGATGATCGTTTATTACCAATCCCAGGGACAATTGTGACATGCTTCACTCCTAGGTCTGGAGTGTCCTGGAATGATATGTAGGATATCCGTGCCAGATCTTGAGTGTCAAAGAAGCAGAATATCAAATTACTATGATGAACCACCGCCATCCCACTCATAGTGGGCCTACAGGCTAGAGTAAAACTTGTCCTTTCAGTTCTTTCCAAGAATGTGAATCTTTATAGGAGCTTTATAGATAGTCACAGCTTTCTCCCAACAATGCACATAGACGTCCATGTATATTAGACTGATCTAAACTACAGTGTTAGGGTCGAGAGGAATTACAGTAGATGGTGCATGTGTAGAATGCATCAAATAGAGCAATCTCTATCACCGAGGTACTAAAATTGAGTCTGATGTTTATAAATAGCAGCAGAGCTGGAACCATTAAAGGCAATGTTCCAGTGCCAACCGGAGGCTTCTGTCAGAACTCATGAACTCAGTGCTGAGCCAGAGTCAGAATTGACTCAAGGGCAGTGCATTGAACAACTTCCTCAGTAGCCATGCATCTTCTGGGTAAAGCTTTTCAGCAATGGGGGCAGAGTTCCAGGAAGGAAGAATATAAGAGTAACAAACACTTTTTTTCAGAGTCTTAGAGAACCAAGACAACTCCAAACTAAAAAAACAAAACAAAACAAAAAACTACCATTGGGCCAATAGCAACCCTATAGGAAAGAATAGAAGTGCTCCTGTGAGCTTCTGAAACAGTGGTGGGTTCACAGCCCAACATACAACTCCCTGCACCCCCAGGGCTCCCTCGGGCTGTCTCCATTTGAACTCTAGACAAAGACAAAAGGAGTCTCTGAAATGGACGCAGGATTAACTTGGGCATAATGTGTTTGAACCCTTAAGGATCAACTGTAGCTCAGCAGACAGCAGTTACAAAAACAGTATTTGAGTGGGCCTGATCAGAGACTTAAATAAGTAATTATTGCCTTTCAAGGAAAGCACCTGCACTGCAAAATGTATATTATTTCTGTGTTTTTGACCAGCAATTGTGAGAGTATTGAGGCATACCCTCAGGGGTAAAGATGTAGAGAAGGTGACTTGATATGAGCTGAATTATCAAACTTCTAAAAACCTAATGGAAATTGTAAAGGAAATTATAAATCTCGTAAAGTCTCTATGGACTATGATAAGATTCTTTTCATTAAGGACTAATGATAATTCACTTTTGTCTAAAACAGAAAATGTTTACATCTTTCAGTATTGGCATTTATGTAATTGCACAACACAATTTAAATTGTCACAATTCAAAAATATTCATGTCTCCATATGCCTGTTGATATTTGCGTAACATATACATGAGAATGTATTCCTTAAGAATAATCGTCTTTTAGTTCAATATTTTCCTCATTTTGCTATATCTGAAATGAGTTGATGTTACTGTTGTTGTTAGATGCCATCTCATCCTTTCCAACCCATAGCAATCCCGTGCACAGCAGAATGAATCACTGCTGTGAATCCCCAACCTCACAAGTGTCCCTAAGCCTGAGCCGATTGTGACAGCCATTGTGTCAGATCATCTCCTTGATGGCCTTGCCCTCTCTTGTTGCTCCTCCACTTTCCCAAGCATGATGTCCTTCTTCAGGGACAGCTCTCTCCTGACAATCTGTCCAAAGTACAAGAGAGGACGTCTCACCATCCTTGCATCCAAGATGCAGTCTGGTCATGCTTCTTCCAAGACAGTTGAGTTTGTCCTTTCAGCAATCCATGGCACTTTAAATATTACTCACCAACGTCACCATTCAAATCCGTCAATTCTTTTCAGTCTCCCTTAGTCAACGTTCAATATTCATATGCATATGATGCAATTGAAAATGCCATGGCTTGGATCAGGCACACATTAGTCCTCACAGTAACATGCTTGCATTTGAATATGCTAGAGAATTTTGTGCATCAGATTTACCGAATGCAACATGTTTTTAGATCTCTTGACTGCTGTTTCCATGAGCTTTGATTGTCGATCCACGCGAGCCAAAATCCTTGAAAATTTCAACCTTTCTGCCATTTATCATGTTACCTTTATTGATCCAAGAGTGAGGATGTTGGTCTTCTTGACATTGAGTTATATCCACACTGAAGGCTGCAATCCTTCATCTTCATCAGCAAGTGCTTCAAGTCCACATCACTTTAAGCAAGCAAGGTTGTGTCATCTGCTTTTCAAAAGGTTGTTAATAAACATCATCTAATTCTGATGCCATATTCTTTAGCATGCAATCCAGTTTCTCTGGTTATTTGCTCAGCATACAGATTGAAGAAGTATGGGGAAAAGATACAACTAGGACACACTCCTCTCCTGATTTCCCAAACAAAGGAATACTGAAAGGTTCAAAACCAAGAAAGTGATGCTGTGTTTTAGAGTATTTCCTCTTTTCTTTGTAAAATAATCTGATACATATTTAGATAGTTCATATATTTCCTAAATTTAATTAACTGTTTTCCTTTTTGATGGGATACCTTGGGCTTGGCTCCAAAATCTTTTCATAGTCACTTTAATCATGGCTGGAATTTCACTAACTCATTTTATGTAGAAGCCTAGATTTACCTATAGGTTGATGAATTGTATTTTGATAAAAATAATTCTGAATTGCAAATAGACAACTATTTCTATTCCCTTTTCAGAAAATTTGAATTTACAAAATAATGATAAGAAGATTATCTAATAAAAACCTTTGGTAAATTTTTAAAATTCAGAGTCAGCAGTTCCGTGTCCATGAATATGTAGGATTGGGAAAAAAACCCAAATATTTTTATTTCTCCTAAATAATGTCCTTGTTGTAAGGAAAAATACATTTTAGGAAATGAAAGGTACTCATAAAGTGCTCCTTCCCCACTAAAATCTGGGATTTTCAAAAAGCAGATGATACAATAGGCAGTCAAATATTTTACTGTCAAAAATCCTATCTATTTTTCTGTTACCCTTGTTTGAATATTTAACATCATGTCTAGCTTAGTGATAAAATAAAAACAGAATATTTTTAACCTATTTCTTTATTGAATTTAGTTATGGACAACAGGAAAACACATATATTGTGTAATCAGAAATACACATAAATAATACCATCAAATTTAATTTTCATTTCTTTTCTTTATGGTCAATACATGGAAATTTAGCCACTGATGAAGATATGATTTTTTTCATTTGATTTCAAGATATTATTCACTGTGTGATGCAACATAAAAGTTAATACTGTTTTGGAAAATACTACTTTAAACATAAATAGAGCTTGTAAATTAATACAATTTTGGTTAAATATAAAAATAAAATGCATGTTTGAGTCAACAAACCTGCACAACACTATTTATATCCTTGATATTGCTTGTCTTTTAAAAGTAGAGAATTCCTACCAGTTATACAATAATAATATCATACAGTCAAATAGTCAATTTCCACATACTGAATTACAGTCATTCTGAACAATACTAAGCAAACCTTCAACCAAATTCCCTTTACATTTCTACAAACTGCAGACAGCAAACCTCTGAATCCTGGGGTTGAACTGGCCTATAAGATAGCACTGGTCTGGCACAAGGAGAAGTCCTGGAAGCCAGAAAATTGCTTTAGCAGTTGGGACAACACTGATGTTAGCCTGGCAGGGAATTTGGAGGCACAATGTGACATGCTGATTATGTATTTGACATCTGTTTCATTTTGATACAAATGACAGTGATCCAGGCCCAATAAGCTGGATGGCATTGGCCAGATAGATTTGCAAGTAGGGAGCAACCCTGGAGATCTGATCGACCTCAACAAAGCAGCTGCAGCTGCCCAGGAGGAGAAAGCTCTGGCAAATTTCAGATGTGTTCTGCTGTCTCTTCTCCTATGATGAAGCCTGAACACTCCTTCCAAAGCAACCCTAGGAAGGATGGTTCCTACACTGATCGTACAGAAATTATATTCCCTACTGAGAATCTGAAGAGAACTGAAGCCTGGCTTTTCCCAAATTAAACAAGGAAAATGGGCACATTGGCAATAATCATCTGAACACCGTCAAATGTCTGTTTCCGTAGAAACCATTATATAGCTAAGCCTACTTTCCCTCTGATAGTCACATCTTCTATGAATTTAACAGTAACTTCAAGCCCATCAAACCCAAGTATTTTCTAGGAGACAAAGGGATTGCATACACATCGATAGCAGCTATAGGTGTAAAGGATAAAATGTAAAAGTAAGGAAGAACACTAACACAACGAAATGCTCCCGACTCACTTTGTATCCTTACGACACCTCTCCCTTTGCATACCACTCCAACAACATCTGTCAGAAACACAAGCTTTGTGACCACAGAGAAGTCTATAGGCTGTCAGTCAGATTTTTATTTTGCTTAGTTTTTTTATTTTTTGCCTTCTGTATTCACCCCTTCAAAGTATTGATTCAGTAATTTTCTACGTACGTTTCCTTAGTTCAAGAAATTTGGTGGTAGTTTATTTAATAAGGACCTATTCAAATGAAAGATAAGAGTGAGCTAAGACATAACCAGTTGACGATCAAGAGACCCTAAATTCTTCATAGCACCTAGCCTTACTCTGTAGTAATGGTCCCAGGGGCCTTTCCTCATTTCAGTGAAGTTAAAAACAAACAAACAAACAAACAAGCAAAATCAACAAAACAAAGACTAACATCTTTCCACACTGACCTCAAAAGAACACATAGAATATTAGAATCAATTCTAAATGTTTAGGTGAAAAACAAACAAAAACTAAAACTAAATTCTTCAAAGATTTATATTGCCAATTGAAACAAATATCCATAAAGCAGTTGAAGCCATTCTTTATTCCACTGATGTATAAAACTCCCTGACTTTCAAGTGGTAGAAAGAGTTCATACACTTGGGTATATCAGAATATCTTCCTCACTCACTATTTTTGATAGCAAAATATGCTTGATTTATTTAATAATGTCCAGTTGCATATGTTTTTAACTGTGTCATATTTCTTAATCATATTCCAGTTAGTTGACTTTGTAGCCTACATCAATTCCTAATCTATTTTAACCTATCCCTGTCACTTTGGTTTTGAACAGAGCTGTCTGATTAAGAAGTGGTGTGTAACTGTGTGGTTTCATTTTATTTTTAGGAATGAACAATTTGAGAGTTACATGTTGCATATGAAAACTTTACTTAGAATTAAATATATTCATGACACTAATAATATTTAAAGTAAAAAGAACAAGGGAAGCATCAATAAAGTAAGAAGAACAAGGGAAGGAGATTCCATTTGATTTCCCAAAGTATTGAGCATCATTTGGGGGCGGGAGGTGGCCTGATTTCCAGAACACTCGTAACCTCTAGGATTGCTGTTATCAAGGGTTTCTTTCACCAATAAGCTCCGTGCTAGGGTTTACTTACTTATGACACCATAAATGGCCTAGAATAATTTATATTCTGCTGGCCTTCGTAGATCTCTTTTCTGTTCTTAGCTACCTTAGGCTTGGTTCTCTAGAGAAACAGAAGAAGTGACATTGATATGTATAGATATAGAGAAACTTCATGTCAAGAATATAGCTCACACATTAGTAGAAATGAGCTAGCAAAAATCCAGACTAATTTCCAGTCTGGATGTCAATGGTTCAGGTGGTGGTTGATGACTGACAGGAAGACCACTGGATGGTGGCTGCAGAGATGGATGAAAGCAAGGACATCCGGTCAGGATTCATAGCAGAGGGTATCAATCCAAGGTTGCAGATCAAATGACAGACTTGCAGGATCCAAAGTCAATGTGGCAAGATGTTTGCTAAGGTCCAAGAGGCTGAAGGTCAATGTGCCAGATACAGGATCCAGCCCAAGCATAAAGCAAAGAGGTTTCCCACGGCATCCACTTCTATTGGAAGAATCTCTCTGAGGTAACCAATAGAATCCCAGCTAGGGCTTGAGTAAGGGTGTTGCATTCCATCCTAAAGGTATCTCATGATGAAATTTATAACTGAGAGACTGTGATTATGTTGTGTTGGGTTAGGTCAATGAGGATTACTCACTACCATCAGTCAAAACTGACTCATACCTCCTGTGGGTTTCTGAGATTGTGACTGTCTACAGTCATAAAAAGCCCAGTCTTTCTCCCACTGCAGTGTTTATGGTTCTGATCACAGACCAAAGCATAACCACTACACTGCCAGGGGTCTATTCATGGGCGCTTACTAGGTCTTAATCACCAAACCATTGAGACTCTTGGCCCACCAAGTTAACAGAAAACCTTTACTAGCACTGGTGGGGTAGTAGGTTACGTGTTAAGCTGCAACTCTAAGGTAGAAAGTTCAATGAGGCTTTCTGCTCACGTAAAGATAGAAATTCTTGGAAACTCACAGAGGCAGTTCTACTCTGTTATGAGGTGTCCTACAAGTATAAAATTATTCAGTAGTAGTAGTAAGTTTTTTAGATCACCCATTTTTTAACTTTCAAGATATCCCAAATTCTCTCAATCCTTGCCCATTTTGTAGCTGGCCTTCTGGAATGTCACCTTCATTAATTATTATTATTATTTTAATTTCTTTCCCTGGATATCACTGATTTTCTTTATGCTCTTTGTTCCTTTGGTAATTTGAGGAACAACATTACTTTTCCCTGAGCTATCTGACACAAAGGAAGAATTTTAAATCTTACAGAAAGACTCAATTGATTTCAATTAGTAGGATATAATACAAAAACTTTGGTTAAGCTGTTGTATTTTCAAAGTAGGTCTGATATTGAATTTCGAGATA
The DNA here is from genome assembly GCF_000313985.2 of Echinops telfairi. Lineage (NCBI taxonomy): Eukaryota > Metazoa > Chordata > Mammalia > Afrosoricida > Tenrecidae > Echinops > Echinops telfairi. The sequence continues at coordinate 14,987,899 of NW_022104341.1, read as the reverse complement.
GGAGCATAGTAGTGTCACTAAGCATGGTATCACCCAGTAAGGTAACTCACACTGCTCTTCTCTCTACTGCCCCCCACCCCAGAATTTCCTGTACCAGACCATAACTGCTTCTTGAAGATAAGTTTATTATAATGTTTATTATAAGTTCTAAAAGAACATTCTTAATAATGTTTATTATCAGTTTTAAAAGAACAATCTGTTTCAAACATAGTTGAAAATTGCCTATTTAATTCTTTCGAATTAATATTTCTCAGGTTACAAGAAGACTATCAACAATATCAACAACTTTATAAAAATACTTTTATAAAGTATTTCCACATTATTAATTATAGCATTTTTAGTAACTGAGTGGAAACGTTTATAGATTATTTTTCTTTAATTACTACTTTAGTCTCAAGAAAGTGATTGATATGGGCTCACAAATGCCAATTATTACAATATTGTAGCTAAAACACTAGAAATTGACAAAATCAGCAGCTATCACAACTACTAGCAGCAATGAAAAGAATGCATGCTTATTCCCTCATAATAGCAAGTGTCATTATAATTAGACAATGTTGCCAGCTCTGATGGCAGTGCATTAAAAAGTACAAAACCGTGAATTAGCCCTAGAGCTTTGGCTTTGAGAGGAGCCCTAATGACAGAAAGGGTTAAGCATTTGGCTGGTAACCAGTGAGATCACATGTTTAAAACTATCAGCTGATCATTGGGAGAAAAATAAGGCTGTCTTTTTTTCATAAAGGATTACAGCACTGGAAACCTTATAGATACATGCTCCTCTGTCCCCTAGAGCTGCTATGAGTACAAATTGACTGTATGGTAGTGGGGTTATTTGCTTTTACCCTTGTACATACATCCATAAGTAAATTCAAGAAATGATGAAGTCAAAGAGTTGAATAGAAAATTTCAAGGGCAGCTCAAGAAGACAACGTAAAATACCATAATGAAATATTCAAAGACCTAGAGTTTGAAAAACAAAGAAAGGAAGAACATATCTTAATCTGGAAGAACTCAAAAAAAATTTCAAGCCCCAATTTGCAACATAGAAAGGTTCTATGGGCAAAATCAGAATATTATTCAGGAAGCATTAAAAGGAGATGGAAAGAATGCACAGGGTCTCTGTGCCAAAAAGAACTGATTGACATGGAACCATTTCAAAAAGAGCATGTGAGCAAGAACCAATGGTGCTGAAGGAAGAACTCCAAACTGCCCTTAAAGCGTTAGCCAAAACAATGGACCGATGGAATGTTTCAATAAGCTGCTGAAGCACTGGAAGCGCTTACTCCTCTCTGCCAGGAAATTTGGAAGAGAGGGCTACTTGGTCAACTGAGTAGAAGAGATTCATATTTGTACCCATTCCAAAGAAAGGTGACCCAACAGAATGCTCAAACCATAGAACGTTATCATTAATATCACATGCAAGTACATTTTTGCTGAAGATCATCCAATAACCATTTCAGAAGTACATTGACAGAGACCTACCAGAGGTTCAGGCCAGATTCAGAAGAGGTTGTGGAACAAGGGATAGCATTGCTGATATCAGATGAATGTTGGCTCAAAGTAGAAAATGCCAGAAAGAGGTTTATTTGTGTTTTTTTGACTATTCAAAGGCATTTGATTGAATGGGTCATGACAAAGTATGGGTAACATTGAGAAGAATGGGGATTTCAGAACATTTCATGGTGCTTATGCAGAACTTTACATGGATCATGTGCATGGCAGTTGGGTGAACAGAACAAGGGAATATTACATGGTTTAAAATAAAGAAAGGTCACCACAACAGCATTGTATCCTCTCAGCATAATCATCCATTCATTATGCGGCACAAATTGTCAGAAAAGCAGGATTATGTGAAGAACCATGTGGTGTCAGGATTGGAGAAGTCTGATAACAGTCTGCAGTATGCAGATGACACAGCCTTGCTTCCCAACACTTAGGAGGAATTGAAGCATTTGCAGATGATGATATAGATTTGCAGCTTTCAGTATGGATTACAACTCAATATAAAGCAGACAAAACACCTCATTACAGGACTAAGAGATAACATCAGGATAAATGGAGAAAAGGTTGAAGTTGTCAAGGATTTTGTCTTACCTGGATCTACAATCAATGCTCATGGAAGCTGCAGCCAAGATGTCAAATGATACACTGCATTGGGTAGATCTGCTACAGACACCTCTTTCATATAGAGGAAAGGAAGGATGTTACTTTGACTTGTTTAGATCCACAATCAGTGTTCATGGAAACAGCAGTCAAGAGATCAAAAAGTAAGTTGCGTTAGGTAAATCTTCTGCACAAGGCCTCTTTAGAACATTGAAAAGCAAAGTTATTACTTTGAGGCCAAAGGTGCTCCTAACCCAAGTCATGGTATTTTGAATTTACTTGTATGTATGAGAGTTGTACATTGAATGAGGAACAATGAAGAACACTCAGTGCATTTGGATTGTGGTGCTGGAGAAGAATATCAAAAGTATCACGGACTGCTACAAGGACAAACCTATCTGTCTGGAAAGAAATGTGGCTAGAGGGCAGCTTAGAGGCTAGGCCAGTAAGACTTCATCTTAGATACTTGGAAAAGTCAGCATGCTTGGTAGAGTATGGAAGCACAAGGAGGAAAGTCCTCATGCAGACAGATTGACACAGTGGCTGCATCCATGGGCTCAAGCATAGGAACAATTGTGAGATGGTGCAGAATGGGGCAGTGTTTCGTTCTGTTAAGCATAAAGTTGCTATTGATCAGAACTGACTCAATGGCACCTGGCCACAATGATAACAACCCATACATTAGTGCAGAAACTAAAAATCAAACTCACTGTCACTGACTTTATGCCGACTCTCACCAACTCTATGGAAGAGGGTAGAACTGCCCCTGTGATTTTCCGAAACTGTCACTCCTTCGGGGAGCAGAAAGCCTCATCTCTCTTCTGTGGAGCTGCTGGTGGTTGGGAATTGTTGACTTGGTTGTTAGTAGCCCAATGCATATCCACCATGACGCCAAGCAACATTAAGTGAAAGCTAAAATAATGTTTTGTTGTTGTTGTTGTTGTTGTTGCAACAGCTGGGATAATGTTATAAAAAGTATTAAATTCGCTGAAACACTGAACAAATTTTTATAAACTGTCATTTTGGTGTCACTCCCCTGCCACCGCAGCACCAGCCCAGTGACATCACCATGTGGAAAAAATTGAATGCAATTGTTTGGCACGTCTCACCATTTTCATAAGCAAGCACATCTTGGGAAGGAAGGCAGCTGGATGCTAGATGGATGATTATTTTGCATGTGCATCACATAAAGTGCTATTTTTTCCACATGTGGTTGAGTCTTAAGAAAACAAAACAAAAATTGTTAGCTGGAGAAGAATAATATAAAATCCAGGATTTGGAATGAAATTTTAGGTCAATGTTATCTGGATATTACAGTGGAGAATAATCCCAGCTACAGTTTGGTGCATTTTCAAAGTAGCATCACCCTATGAACCTCCCTCCTATTATTAGCATTCTTCTGTATTAGTCTACAACCTGCACTTGAGCTCTGTTAATGTAACAATTAAATATGTTGAAAACATTGTTTCATGACTATGGAGGTGATATCATAAACATTTTGTAACTATCACACGTTTGCTTGAATGGATGGTTTGTGGGAAGCAAGTCACAGACTGTTCTAACCATTCCTGCTTTTACAGCTGACATATTATTGCAGAAAAAACACTCATTGAGTCCAGTCACCTGCATACAACTTCATGAAAGACTAAAGAACAAATTCTAAACAGTGTGGCAGTTTGTTACATAACAGTAGGTGATTGGAGCCCAGTCCTTTAGCAGATTATTATTAAGCTTATGCTTTGTTTTCCTTGATTTTTTCCCAAACCCATTCTTCAAACATTGATTATATATATAATAATACGATGATTCTGTGTATAAGGTAAAAGAATATATATCAGTCTCCTTCAATAAATTACATGTAATGTGAATTATACACTTAATTGCATAACTTTTTATCTTTAGAAATATTAATAAGAAAAATCATGAATATTGTACCATTTCTACAAGCACAATTAGCCACTATTTCTAAAATAAATTTTGACCTTATTTTTCAAATTACCGGAAGAAAAATCCGTGTGGATTTTTAAAAGGCATTATAGCGCATTACTGTTCACTTGTGAGCCAGAGCACAAAGTCCAAAGTTTGAAACCACCAGCTGCTCACCAGGGGAAGGACCTTCTCCTGTCATGATCAGTTCCAGTCTCGGAACCTCACAGGGTGGTTCTATCCTGTCCGACAGGATCACTATGTGCCAGCATAGACTCCATGCCAGGGAGTTCGGTTTTCAGTTTGGAGGAAAATATAATGACATATTACATTTTGTTGAGATATTTAGAAATTTCACCTCTTAGAGGATTGCTAAAATCTTTATTTTAGCAGGAAATTGTCTAAAAATAAAACAACACAAAACGGGAAATGCTAAAAAGTACTAAAGAAGATCAAGACCGTGATTTGTGAAGAAAACAAAAGGTCATTGAAAAGACAAGAAAGAATGAAAATATCAAAGTGGATGTCAGATGACAGTCTGGAACTTGGGGTTAATCACAGAGACGCTGAAGCAAGTGGGCGACAGGATGAATTAAAAGGGCTGAAAGTTACATTTCCTAAGGCAGCTGGAGAAGTCAATGCAAAATGTTACAAAGAAGCATGCAAGGACCTAGCATTGGAAAATCAAAAAGGAAAGCAGCACTCGGCATATCTGAAACAGAAAGAATTCAGGAAAAACTTCAGGTTTCAAATTGCAATTTTGAAAGTATCTGTAGGCAACTGTTGGATGATGCAGGATGCATCAAGGGAAGATGGAAATACACAGTCATTATACCACAAAGAACTAAATGACAGTCCATCATTTCAATAGGCACATATGAAAAGGAAACAACGGTGCTAAAGGAAGT
>NW_022104341.1:14973155-14982411 GCF_000313985.2 Echinops telfairi | reverse complement strand
GTGAGGGCGGTGCAGGGTCATGCAGTGTTTTGTTCCATTGTGCATGGGGTGGCTGTGGTCAGGGTCATGCAATGTTTTGTTCCATTGTGCATGGGGTGGCTGTGGTCAGGGTCATGCAGTGTTTTGTTCCATTGTGCATGGGGTGGCTGTGGTCAGGGTCATGCAGTGTTTTGTTCTATTGTGCATGGGGTGGCTGTGGGTCGGAGCCAACTTGATGACATCTAAGGAAAACATGATCAAGAAAAGTGTTAAAATTCTTAATATTCAAGCAACACTTAGGTATTTATAATAAAGTATGAAGTAATTCAGAAGAAAAGTAGATAAGGTATATGAAAATATAATCTACAGAATATGAAATAAAATGGGAAATAAATATATGATAACATGTTAAAACTCATTCAGGAGAAAAAAATTAAAAACATCATAAATGTGTTGCTCCTTATTAAAATGAAAGATCCATGACATCTTTTACTTTAGCTTGATTGGGGGAAACTTATGGTCTCTTATACAGCTTGGTTTAGAAGGATTAGTAGGGGAATCACATAATTTGCTAAAATATTTTGCAAAACAAGTCAAGTTTCTATTAAAATTATACTAATCCCACTGTTAGGGGTCTTTTATAGAGAAAATAAGTATCAATGGATAAAAATATGTGCTATGCTTAATGTGGTATAGATTAACCACAAGAATAAATTTATTGTGCATTAATAATGTGCAATAGTGTCCAGCTATTAAATGAATGAGTTTTATATTTTTCACTTGGAAATATACTTGTATATTAAAAATGAGAACACACAGATTTTAGGGTCATCGTTGCATTACTTACTTTTGTTAATTAGAAGCAGAGAAAAGAAAATGAAGTAGAACACATGTGTAATAAATATTTTTACATATGTATATATACTAATAGTAAGCAAGGACATTTATGTAAAACAAGCAATCCTATTAGCATTAATTAACTAAGAGATAAAATATTAGAGAAAATTTAAATATATTCTTCCCTTTATTTTTATTTAATATTTGAATATGCTAATTTTTATACTCTCAAAGGTCTTACTTTTTCCATTATTTGACCCACAATTCACTTACCAGAACCTATGCTTACAGAATTATTGGAAACCCCTAGAAAATTATATATCATGCATATTCACTCACATTATATGTAGCAACTAAATTATAAATACTCAAAAAATTTAACCACAAGGGGTTGATTAAGCAAATTATATATTGACCTTAAATGTGTACCATTCATGGGTATCAAAGGTGTCCTGACAAAGAGGTAATATCATGGAAAATGATTATTAAAAAACATTAAGTGAAAAAAGATGAGTGATATGTATGTGTAGAATAATTTTGCAAAGAATGAGGCACATACACTTTGGCACATATGTGAATATATACTTGTTCACTCTCACACACATAAAGTAAATAAAGTATAAGGAAACAATTGTGATGAAAGCTTTTCTAAGGTTTAAAAATGGCAATATTTTCACTTTATTCTTCAAACTTTTCTGTAATTCATGAAATTATAATGAGTATGTAATTATTTTATGCTTTTTGAAAAAATTAAATCTCATGTTATACATGAGAACACTAAATTTAGTTCAGAATGTTATTAATTGTTGATCCATTCTTCAAAGAAAGGTAAAACTTTGTTTCTAAATACTATATAAAACTTTCAATTCACATGGTTAGACAGAGTATGGGTTCGGCTGGCAAACTTAATAAAGGAAAAAAGAGAGAAGATGCAAATATCTATAATCATAGGTGAAAGGGTGACATCACAACAGACTTGAATGAAATAAAAATAATAATCGCACAGTTATATGAAAAGCTATATTCCAACAAGCTTGATAAACTAGAAGAAATGAACAAATTCTTGGATTTACACCATCTACCCAAATTAACACAGACAGAAATAGAAAACCTCAACTCACTCATAACAAAAGAAGAAAAAAGGTTATCAAGAATCTCCCAATCAAGAAAATTCCAATATGTAATTGATTCACAAGAGATTTCCATCAAGCCTTTAGTAGAGAATGATTCCCAATTCTACACAATAGAAATTGCCAACAAACTCCAAAACTCATTCTATGAAGCAACCACACAGCTATTACCATAGCAGAACAAAATTCCACAAATAGAGAAAACTACAGACAAATGTCCCTCATGAATGAAAAATGTCTCTGCAAAATCTGGCCAACAGAATTCAACAACATATTGAATGCACTACTCACTACATATTGAGTATTCATACCAATGATGCAAGGAGGGTGCATCAGGAAAACAATGAATGCAATCCACCTTATAAACAAGGCAAAGAATAAGAATCACATGATTATACCGATAGATACAGAAAAGGCATTTTACAATACCCATCACAACATCCATTCCTGATAAAAACACTCAACAAAATAGGACTAGAAGGGCAAGTCCTCTACATAATAAAAGCCATATGTGAAAACCAATGGCCAACAATAAGCTGATCATGGAAAAACCTGAATACACTCTTCCGAATAAAAGAAACTAGAGAAGGATGTCCCCTGTCACCAATTTTATTCAACACTGAGTTGGAAGTTTTGGCCAGAATCATTGGACAATGGAAACACAGGGGATACAAATAGGCTTGTAACTCTCCTTATTTGCAGACAATATGATCTTATATAAAGAGAACCCAAGGACTCCATGAAGAGATTGTAGGGAACAATCGAGGAGTTTGGAAAAGTGGCAGAATTCAAGATTACCAAGAGAAATCAGTTGGATTCTTGAATACAGACTCTTAGAGATCTGAAAAAGACATCAAGAAAATAATGCCATTTACAGTAGCCAAACAAACTGTAAAATACATAGTACTAAACATAACAAAAGAGCTATACAAAGAAAACTACAGAAACCTATTACAAATGGAAGAATATTCTTTTTTCATGAATAGACTTAACATAGCAAAAAGGTCAAGACTGCTTAAAGCAATCTACAAATATAATGTAAGTTTAATTTTGTTCTGTAAAGAAATGAAAAACTACCAACTTCATATGGAGAAAGAAGAAATCCAGGCTAAGCAAAGGAATTCTCCAAGAGAAGAAGAAAGCAAGAGGCCTTGCACTGACTAAATTCAAAGCCGATTACATAGCCCATAAATCCCGGGATAAAGAAAGATGATAGACAAATGGATCCGAATAGAAAGCCCAGAAACTGTAGCATCTGCCTGCAGACTATTTTGGACCAAAGACGAAAATACATTAAATGGCAATGAGCCACTTCAACAAATGGTGCTGGACTAGCTAGATCTTCGTCTGCACAAGAACAAAAGAACCCACACCTCACCCCTGCACAAAACAAATCCAGGATGGATTGAAAGAATTCTATGTAAGCCTCAAAACTAGAGGGATCATTAATGAGAAAATCGGGCCAAACTGAAGAGCTCTATTGCTGATACACAGGACACCAAGCATAACAAAGGAAAGACACAGAATGGAAGACAAAATAGATTACTGGAACCTATTCACAATAAAACACTTATGCATATCAAAGGATTTCATCAAGAGAATAAAGTGACAGCCCACAGAATGGGGAAACAACTTTAGCAACAACACAACAGACAAGGGACTAATTACTAAAATATGCCAAATTATGCAACATCTCTACCAGAAGAAAACAAATAATCCAATTAAAATCTGGGCAAAAAACATGAACAGAGAATTCACAGAGAAGACAATTTAATGGCAAGCTAGCACCTGAGGAAATTCTCAGGCTCACTAGCCATCTGGGAGATGCAAGTTAAAAGGATGATGAGATCCCACCTTATACCACCAATGACCACAAAACAAAAGAAAACCAAAAAACAGGGAGCAACAAATTCTGGAGAGGGTGTGGACAGATTGGAACCCTCAGACACTGCTTGTGTGTTGGCAAACGTGGGCAAACATTGTGGAAAGCGATATAGTCCCATCTGAAACAACTGGGAAAATAAATACATATGATTCAGTGATACCGCAATTGGGCATATACCTCAAGGAAGCAAGAGAAAGAACAAGAATAAATATATGCTTCTTCATGTTTACAGTAACACAGTTCACAATAGCAAGAAGCGATAAATAATCCAAATTCCCATCAGTAGATAAATGAATAAAGAAACTATTGTACAAAATGTGCTGATACAATGGATTGTTATAAGAGCTGTGAGAGCCCGCAGTAAAATGATTTGTAAAAGAAAGAAACTAAAAAAAAAAGAAAGAAAGAAACTATGGTCCATACATACAATGGAATACAATGCATCCATAAAAAATGGTGTTGAAATCACGAATCATCCCAGGACATAGAAGGAACAGGAAGCACTGTGCTGAGTGGAATTGGTCGTTCAGAAAAGGAAAAATATTGTATAGATCCATTCCTGTAAGAATAAAAACTGAGACAAGACATGCTCTGACTCTCAAGGAAAGTATAATTCTACTCATCTTCTCCCAACCAATGAAGCAGTTTACATACCTAACTCCCATAAAATATATACCGCCTGTTATTAAAATGCCTCAAAAAACCCAGCAAGAGTAGATGGGTCAGTCTCCCAAGTGCATGGGAAGTAGAAGAGAAGGAAAGCAGCACATTCCAAACACAAATTAATGTTTTAAGATCACCCCAAATTAACAGAATTATTGATAATTCTATTGATCAGAATGATCAATGCACTCTGAGTGATCGACTCAAGCAGAAGAAGGGCTCATGTATATATTGGGTGGAAGTAAAGGCACTCCATATGGTCAGTGGTCCGAGTGGGGGACCCAGACCCTCAGAAAAAGACAACTGGCTTGTAGAAGCACAAAGTAGGGAACACAGTCAGTCGTTTGTTCCTAATTGAGCAGTCATGACCTGATTCCTGATTAATTTCCAGTGCCCTAGGCCACACAAAAGGGCAGACATTAGAAACTCCACTAAGCTTCCCTTCTCATCCAATGTAGAATAGCTATTATGAAAAATCCAAAATTAAAGCAAATAAAAGCATAAAGTTTCTTTTCAGTTTTTCTGAATATAGAGAATATCTTGAATTCTAAAATTCAATAATGAAAGTCACTTGACTTAGTGCTTCAGCAACTAAAATGGTAAAAGTAAAGCTATATCACAGAAATATTGATTTAAAATATTGATTTAAGCCATTAAAAGGGGCCGTGATTTAGCAAATAGAAGTGAGAAGAGGTCGAAACAACCGCATGTTCAAACATCAAATCTTTCCATTTTCCAGGTGATAGCATGAGTCTTTCATGCCTTATGTGATACAATTTCAGCCCATTTAAATATTTGAACAAACCAGGGATTAGGTAGTTTAATAACAAGCTCTCATCCAGTTAGGTATTAGATAAACATTACTTTTCACAGTGACTTAGCAAATGCTTGCTCCTACTTATTCTGGTTGAACTGATTTCAGCATGCTGCAGATGTTTCTTATAGAATACTATATTCTTTCTACCTAGTCCTCAGAATTTAGAAGGGCTTGATTAGAGTCTTTAATTTTCATTAGTTAATAAACTTCTTCAGCTGTTAACTTACTGTGTAAATGTATACTGCCCCCTGCTTGTGTTAGGGAGGCCAAGTGAGGTCTTCCAGAGTGATTAAAAGAGGAAATTTTAAAACGAAGACTAGCTTTGATAGAAACAATATAATTTACCATTTATCTTATAAAAGGGTGGAAATAAAATATGGAAAATTATAGTAATTATTAATAGACATATTAAGATCAATAAATATATGAACACCAGAGGAAGAAAATACTGATGAATCACTGATCAATATTACCTGTAGATGCACAGTTTTTAAAATTTTCTTATTTGAACCATAGCTTTATATTTCTTCACACAGAATTAGTTTATTTTTAGTATAGGTTCATAATCCCACTTAGTGCTTTTATGAGGTGACAAATGATAAAAATCTAGTATTTATATATATTAAATCATCTATATTAATGGATTTTTATTTTTATAAAGCCAAGCATAGTGTTTAAAGGAGGCAGAAGACACCAACCCAATTCCCTGTTGCTTTATGCATATAGGATACCTTGTGGCATAGTGGTTATGACTGGGCTTTCAACTGAAAGGTAAGCAGTTAGAATCCACCAGTCGCTCTAAGGGAGAAATATGAGGCATTTTATTCCCATAAAGAATTACAGTCTCAGAAACCCAAAGGGGCATTTCTACCCTCTCCTGTGCGGTCACTGGGAGTGGGAATAGACTCATTGGCAGTGGATTTGGGGATTTACAACATCCATTGTTCTTTACATGCATGATGACTTGTAGATTTGAATATGCATGGCATAATAATTTTAATTTTTCATTGAATAAGTACTTTTAATAAATTACTTTTATCTTAGTCTTTATCTTCTTTTTCCTATGACCCTACTGCGCAAGAATGAGACTCTATTTTTGTTTGTTTGTTTGTTTCCTGATCAGTATTGCACAGGGGTTCCTGGCAAACAGGCACTGTATCTGGCTTCATTTCTGCATCAGAATATTCATAGTACCTGGTAACGTGGTCAAAAAACAAACAAACAAACAAAAATTCTTCCAAAGTCACTGCCATTGAGTTGATGCTGACTCATAGTGACCCTTTAGGGCAGAGTTAGAACTGCTTCTGTAAGTTTCTGAGACAGGACACCTTTGTCCTGTTCTGCAGCAGAGTGGCTGGTGGTTTTGAACTTGCAGTTGGGAACCCAATAAGTCCAGAGCTCCTATGAGATGGTAGAGCTTTTATATTAATACAAGCCCTTCTAATAACAGGTTTGTGGATATAGGTTAGTCAGCAGATAACAGGTCAAGTTACTGTTGTACTCAAAGACTTCATCCTTAGAAACTTATAAGGATCAAGAATGAACAGGAGATGTTATGTTGAAAGTTGCACATTTGTCTAACAATCACATCATTCCTTAATCTTGTTTTTCAAAAATTAAAGTCTTTATAACTAATAATGGACATTCCTTACTCCAAAGAATTACTTATGAAATTTCATTTACAATATGGCCACATCTTCTCTTTCTTTTCTCTCTTCATCCTGTTTGTCTCTCCCCCAAGCAATTTCAAGAAAATAAAAACAATTGTTTAAAATGCCTTAAAAATAGTTAAATTATACTTTGTCTTCAGGATAACCTCAAATTTGTCCAAAGTCCAAAACCTTTTTGTTAACACTTGAGAATTGCTTTGGACATTATCCTGAGCTGAGCAAATAAGCCAAAAGGGCTGACAGAAATCTACACCAGAGTAATCTATGAGTAAGCAACAATTTGTACTATCTAGTGAATCTCTAACTATGTAGTAAATAAAAAGCAATAGTTTATATTCATGATTTTATATCACTTTCATTTTCATTATGATGAAAGAAAACAGTGAAGGAGTTGTGGTCTATTTTATTTGTATTTTTCTCACTGACAAGTCTCAATGTCAGAATATTCCATCTCTTCTGTAGGTGAAAGGCTATCACTTATTTTTAAGTTTGCCCTATTGTTTTGGCTTGCATTTTTCTGCAATGCTGGAAGTTATGATATTGGAATGTCAAATATCAGTGGAGTAACTCAAGATGAACAGGTTTCAGTGGAGTTATCAGACAAAAAAACAGAGTAAGAAGAAAGGATAACATGTCCAATATGGAGGTGTAAGCCCACAAAACCTTATGAATATTAGCTGAACATGGTTAGATACAACATTGGAAGATGAGCCCCTCAGGTTGAAGGACCTTAAAATGTGGAATTTGAAAGATCAATCCCTTCTCCATTAAAAATATATTTTTCAATAATATAAATGGAAACTATACACATGAACCTCTACAGATGGAATGCACAGAGAACAAATTGACTACAAGTCCATGAAATTCAAAATAAAATGTTGCGTTTATTCTACCTTAATTTCACGAACAGCTCCACAACAGATTGATGCATTGAACATGAATGACAGATGCATTGACAAGCTGTAGGGTGAGATCAAGAATGTCATATGTGAAGAAAGTAAAGGTTATTAAAAAAGAAAGAAAAGAACAAAGTAATCCTCAGCCGAGACTCTCACACTTCTTTTGAACATAGAACATTGCAGCAAATGGAAGAAATGAAAAAAAAAAAAAAGAGCTGAACATGAAATTCCAAATAGCAGCTCAAGAAGACAAGCTGTCATAGTAATAATGAACTGTGCAAAGATCTGGAGTTAGAGAGCCAAAAAGGAAGAATATGCTCAGCATATATCAAGTTGAAACAACTGAGGAAAAAGTGAAGCCTTGAGTTGCCATATTGAATAATTCTTTGGGGAAAATGTTGGATAAGGCAGGAACAACAAAAATCATGAGAAGAATATGCAGTCATTGTATCAAAAAGAATTAGTCAATATGCAACCCTTTTGAGAAGCAGCACGTGATCAAGAACTTATGGTAGTGAAGGAGGAATTCTAAGCTATACTAAAGGCATTATTAAAATAAGCTTCAAAGAATTTGCTGAACACCAACTGAAATGTTTCAAAAAGCTGACGAAACACTGGAAGCATTCATTTGTCAATACCAAGAAATTTGGTAGACAGTTATCTGGCCAATCACCTGGAAGAGGTCCACATTAGGACCGATTCCAAAGAAAGATGACTCAATTGTGATGTATATGACTCAAATTTTATGTCAAAATTATCACGAGAAACCATGAATATCACATGTAAGTAATATTTTGTTGGATATAATTTTAAAAGGGTTGCAACAGTACACCAACAAAGGATCTGCCAAAAATTCAAGCCAGATCCTGAAGAGGGAAAGACATGAAGTGTGTCACTGATGATTTCAGATGGATCTGGGATGAAAACAGAATATCAAAAGGATGTTTACTTGTGTTCAATTAATTGTGCAAAAGCATTTGACTGTTGGATCATACAAACTGTTTTATCCAATTCCAGAACACTTGATTGTTTGTGATCATGAAAAACTTTTACATGGACCATATGGTAGAGGCTTGAATAGAACAAGAAAATACTTTAAACTCAGAAGACAGGCATATACAGATGTAAATATATTTATATATGATAGGAAATAGATCTATGTACATATATTTATAGGTTTAGTATTAAGGAAACAGATGGACAGTACTCCCTCAACACAAGAACATTTTGTTCTAAACTTTCGGCAGCCTGAGATGCTCACCTTCCTGGCACGATAGCTGAAGACAATGAGTGCACAAGCAAATGTGGTGAAGAAAGCTCATGGTGCCCAGCATCTGAGGTCTTAAAGGCCTGAAGATAAATAAGCAGCCATCTAG
>NW_022104341.1:14964175-14970979 GCF_000313985.2 Echinops telfairi | reverse complement strand
TCAGAAAACACACACCATGATGCCGACTGCAGGAGAAAAGTCGAATAAGTCAACACGTAAGCATCTCAGCACTGGCAGGGGTCTCCACATTGCTGCTCCAGCACCCAGGGCTGTATCCTGGTAGGTCCAGGTGGCTTCTCCTTGAGGATGTCTTGCAGGAAGTGAGCCTTGCAAGCTGAAGCAAGGAACTGGCTAAGGCAACTGCAGCTTGGTCCGACCATCACAAAGCAAGAGACCTGAGAACTAGAAAGGCAAAGCTCACTGAGCCATTTATCCCTCCGCCCTTCAATTAACCCCACATGTGTTTATCAGCCAGGTTGACACAATAAACTAACTACCTTAAGTAGAAACCAGGAACTCCCCTCTCTGTAGTCCCACCTTCCAGCTTTCTTTGACTACCTGCTTCCTGGTGTAGACCCATGAAGTCCTGTTGACTCTGAGAGCTGTCATCACCCTATCAAGTTTCAGTTGACCTTGGATCTATGCAACTCTGCATCTACTGGCCTATGATCTTCCTGCATCCCACTTCACTTTCTGTGTCATCAGCCAGCAGATATGTTAGATGTTAGTTTGAAGAGATCCCTGGCCTGGGACGCCTTCTTGATATAAAATTTCTTCTTGATACAAAGCTCTTTCATATACATCTCTATCTCATCTCTAGATTAGGGTCACTGGATTTGTTTCTCTAAGTGACCAAGCCTAACACAACAAAAAAGTCTATCCATTTTGCGTCAAACTAATTCAAAAGTTAATTTTAAGATTAAGTGATAGATCCCAAGAAACAAGCGATAGACACAAATATGTGTTCTAATTGTGCTGAGTGCAGAGAGAAATTTCAATTCCATTTAATATTAGATTTTAATTTAAAACATCTCAAGAAACATTTATAAAATAAAGTGACACCCATATAATGGCAAATTCCTACATTACCTTATTAAGTTGATATTCATATTTAATTTCATAATAAATTCCCCAGGAAACAGCAGTCAATAAATCAAACAAAATATTGCATTGGGAACTTTCCCTGCAAAAGAACCCTTTACAAGCATTAAAAAGCAAAGGTGTCATTTGAGAACTAAGGTGCACCTGACCTAAGACATGGCACATTTAATTTCCTCAGATGCAAGCTCAAGCTGAAATAAAAATGAAAATGCCATATCTGAATTACGGTGTTGGTGAAGAAAGTTGCGAGTAATGTGGTCTGCCAAACCAACAGATCCGTCCTGGAAGAAGTGCAGCCAGAACTCTCCTTATAATCAAGGATGCCGAGACTTCATCTCAGGCACTTTGGACATGCTATCAGGTGGCACTCTCCCTGGAGCAGAGTAGGACTTAGTAAAGCAGAGGATGAGGGCATGCCAGAAGACTCTCAGTGAGATGAATTGACAGATGACTGCAGCAATGGGCTCCTGTAACAATTCTTGTGAGAATGGTGCGGGACTGGATAATGTTTCATCCTGTCGCACATAGGATTGCAATTCATTTGAAATGTTTGGAGGAAAACTAAAAACAATGATTTGAAGCCTAGAAAAATATTTTTCCAGGTAGATTGATATTTCTTCATTTTGATCTGTAAACAGACAAAAAATTGTACTTTGTCAAAGTGTATAATAGAACATTTTCTATTTTAAAAAGATGTAAGTTTTATTTTTTATTTATACTATGATCCAACAGTTGGATGCCTTTGTATAGTCAATAAGACACAAATAAACATATTTTTCAAAGTCCTCGTTTATCTTTAAAGTAATGAATAATAATATTGTTTATTCATCCTCATGTCATATCTGCATTCTCCATTCAGAATTAATTTTAACACTGATTTATAGAAGAGTGCATGTAATAATAATACAAGTTATAATGGTACTTCAGCAACATAAAATATGTGCACTCGAGTAACCTAATGTACCATTAACAGGTCACGTGTATTAAAAGGGTGGTAAAATAACTATATTCAAATTTGATACCAACTCTTATTTTGAAAACGTTGTATCCAAATGTAAAATTCTTTATTTTTCTTTTAGAAAATTATGTGTTAGTTTTGAGTGAGGAAATTTTTTTAAGTGATATGTCACACTCCTCTAATATTGATCCATAATGAAACTGCTCTTCCAATTGGTTAGCTCCTGCCAAGTGGGTCCCCAGCGTATGGTACAGGAGCGCTCACTGGGGGTAAAGAGTATTTAAGAGAAGTATTTATTATTCAGTAGTTCACAAAATGAAATGCGTATAAATTGTTGAATGGAAAATGAATTTGCTTTGTGAATTTTCACCCAAGCTACACTAAGAAAGAAGTGTTTAATATTTTTTAATATTAGAAGCATGATTTCAAATATTTAACACATAAGAGCCGATGGGATGTGCACAATAATATCAGGATAGAACCTTTCACTCTCTTTATTGCTTGTTCCTCCCTTCACTTTCTACTCCGAAAGATCTTGGAATATAGTTCTCCCCTGTCCTATAGGGCAACTCTGAGTCAGAATTGACTTTAAGGCAGTGAGTGAGAGAGTGAGTGAGTGAGTGAGTGAGTGAGTGAGTGAGTGAGGGAGTGTAGGACAGAGTAATACTGCCCCAGGGAGTTTCCAAGACTTCAACGGTTTAAAGGAGTTCAGCCCCAGTTTTCTCCCACAGAGCGCTAGGTGTATTCAAACTGCTAACCTTGAAGTTATAATTCCAACTTGTAACCACTACAACCACTACAACTCATTTTATTCATCAGAGGTTTAAAAATTGAGCCACTTGCATTTTCTCCTCGCTGTGATTTTACTTTGTCAAGAGTGTCTTTACTACACTGGTATGATTTCTGAAGGTCATCCAACAATAGTTGCAGCAGTATATTGACAGGGAGCTGACAGAAATTCAGGCTGAATTCAGAAGTGAATTTGGACCACATTGCTGATGTCCGATGTGTCTTGGCTGGAAGCAGAGAATACCAGAACGATCTTTCCTGTGTTATGTTGCCTGTGCAAAGACATTTGACTGTGCATACCATCACAAACTCTGGATAGCCTTGACAAGACTAGGAATTCCAGAACACTTGGACAGCAAATGAGGAAGACGAAAGAAGAACTAATGCGCTTGAAATTGTACTTTTTCTAAGTGTGTAATTTTAAAATTAAGGAGAGTTTATATTTTAATTCGCATGCTGGATAAGAATATTGGAAGTACCCAGGGCTGTTAAAAGGATAAGCATAACTGTCTTGAAAGATGTACGGCCAGAGTGCTCTTTAGAGGAAAGGATGGTGAGACTTAGTCTTATATAATTCGGACATGTCATCAGGAGAGACCAGTCCTTGGAAAAGGACATCATGTTTGCTACAATTAAAAAAGAAAGTAAAAAAGAAAAAAACCACTCAACACGATGAAATGGCACAGCGGCTGCAACAATGGGTTCAAACATCAGAACCTATATGGTGCTGGCGCAGACGAGGCAGTGTTTCCTTTCTGTGGTACACGGGGTCTCTCTCTAAGTCAGAAGGACTTCAAGGTCCCTAACAACTAGGACAGGTATGGTTTTCCTAGTGAGGCTTCTAGTTTTGAAATACGAGACTCTAGACCAAGAGAAAAACATCTCTTAACTTTGTAATATATACATATATTTTTCTTATAATATATTTTTTAAACTATACTTCTATACAGGAAAAATAACAGAGAAGCTGCATAACAGCGGAATTACAATTGCAAAGGGGCCTTTTAAGACAAGAGTTTGATTGATGAGGACATTCTAGGAAGGGAAGATTAGTTGCAATTCATTCATTGGAATGGCATTCCTGCATCCCAAACAAAAGCAAATCTGTCTTTCCATTTCTTAAAACTTCAAGAACCAAAACCCCTAAGTAAATAAATAACATACTTAAAGTGAATAATTTAAAAATATACTATAGCAATTCAACTTGTGGTTTTCTAACCAAAATAATAAATTCTTAAGTTATCATGCTTTTTAAAAAATGTATTATTAATATAACTTGGGTCAAATGCACTTCATAGTACAGTATAAATTATAACATGCACAGAGTACAGTATATATAATAACTAGATTTCAGTTTCTGCAAAAATAAATTTTCCCTCATATTTATGGTGAAATCTAAGTAAAACAGCTAAAATTTTAGCATATTATTGATCAAACACTGACTCAGCCAATTTCAAATATTTAAAAATGTAATCTTCATTAAATCATTTTCAGCTGGGTACCATATCTCCTTTGGACAGATTAGGAAAAAAAGATATTTAGAAAGGTTAAATAACTCATCTCATGTCACATAGTAGTAAGCTACAGATGGGGGAATTAAATTTTACTTGATGCCAAACTTAAAATAATAGCAGATCTATATGTGAAATTGTTGGATGCTGTACAATATCAGTGGATTTTAAAATAATGTTATAATTGATTTTCAGAGATGTTTAAGTAATTATATGAAATACTGAGTAGCGTTAAAACTAATTTATATCAGCAAGTATGATGAAAGAAAATACAGTACTGGGAGAAAATCCTAAAAATCCTAAACATTTACTTATTCATTAACATAATGAGGATTTGTACAATTGCTGCAGGATTTCCAAGTGAAAATATACATAACACATTACCCCAAAACTTGCTGCCCCCAGTTGCGTACTTCCACTTCATAATAGCCTTATTACACGAGATGAAACATTGTCCACTCCTGCCCCATCTTCACACTCACAGCTAGGTTGAGCTCATGACGGCAATCCCTTTTTCAACCTATCATGTGAGATTCTTCCTCTTTTTCACTCACCTGCGACTTTACCAAGCATGATGTCCTTCTCCGCAGATCTGTCCCCCTTGACAGTATATCCAAAGTATGTGAGACAAAGTTTGTCATCTCTGCGATGAAACATACAAACTATATTTCTTGAAAAATAAATATTCTTTGCCAAGACCAAAATTCAAATGAATAAATTCTTCCTAGGTCTCCCTTATTCTTGTGCAGCTTTTGCATGCATTTGGGATTTTTAAAAGCTATATTTTTAAATAGGTAATTTGCAGTAGTAGCCCATTACTTAAAATAATAGACACATATTTTCTGATGTTCTAAACCTCGGGAACAGGGGTGTGTGCAGCTGGGTTCTTCTGCCTCAAAAGCTCTCTATAATAAAGATAGGGGTTCTGATCTCATTGTGAGGTTCAGCTGGGGAAAGCTATACTTCTGAATTCATTCGCATAGTTGTGGGAAGGATTCAGCGTCTCACAGACTTGTACTGAGAACCCCCATTCCTTACTGGTTAACCCGGAGCAAGAAAGTAAAACAATTGCGGGGGAAATCAACAAAAGAGAGGGAGCAAAGGTAAAGGCAAAGTCCTTATAACCTAATCTTGAAATGTCATTTTATACTTGTCTATAAGCTACTAATTAGAAAGGAATCACTAGGTTTGATTTAAACATATTATATGTGGGCCTGGCTACAAGGAGGCAAAGATATTTGGGGCTCAACAAGTGCTCAACTTGTATCCAAAAGAGAAGCATGTTGAACCCAAAAGTGGTTCCATGGAAGAAAAGGCTTGGTGATATGCGCCATGACTTCAATGCAGAAAACCATAGACGGCTGTTCTTCTCTGTTCTGCAGCGTGGCTATGAGTCAAAATCAACTTTGATTATATTTGAGCACAACATTTTTCACAAAAATGACTTGTTGGTTTGTGGTTAACTCTTTCACAAAAATTACTTGTTGGCACAGGAATTAAGAGTCTGAATGATTAAAGTACATTTTATACCATAAAATTAAACTTTATAAATCTCCCACATAATATAATTAAGAATATTTCTATTAAATGAATTTTATCAAATCAAACTTTAAATTGCAAAATATTTAACAATTTGTATTTTCAATAAGATTATTCAATGCATATATTTATGTGTTTAATGTATAACTAAGTTAAACTTAAAATTAGATATGAGTTCAGAATTATAAATATGAGACATTTTTATTTCTTTTATATGATTATATATTCATATATCTTTGCATATACATGTTGCGATTGTTACCTTCAAATTATCTGTGACTCATATTAACTTTTGTATAACAGAATGAAATATTACCCAGTTATGTTCCATCTTCATTGTGTACATTCTTTAACATATATTTTATTTATTGAACTTTATTCCAATATCTGCTCTAATGATACGTAAGCCTTCCCTAACTATTGTATCATGGTCTCAGAATCCTGGTTAAATGATAGAACTAAATTATCAATGGAACATTTAAAAATCTTTATTTAATACAGGATAGGCTTTTGATATTTTATCTTTTCCACCTAAGCTTAATGTAGTCTAACATTTATTAGCAAGAATTTACTCATGTGTTTGTTGTTTCCTTCACTAGAGTGTAAATTCCAAGATGGCAGGCAGTTTGTCTGCTTTGCTCATTTCTGAATACAAATTCATACGAGTTAATTTAAGAACTATTTACTTGGGGGATGAATGCATATAGTAGCTGCAGTAGGAACATAGAAGAAAGATGTCTAACCAACTCTCAAGCCCATGGTATGGAAATGTGTCCATAAGCAAATGTGAAGAAAGCTGATGGTGCCCGGCTATCATAAGATATAGCGTCAAGGCAACTACGAGGAATTACTGAAGCTAGAATGAAGGCTGAACATGGTATTGGGACAGGAGGAAGGCGTAAAGTAATATAGGAAAGAAGTAGGAGGCAAAGGGCATACATACAAGCCTAAATACAGACATGAACATATGTAAATATATTTAAGATTAAGGGGGAATGGACCTAGGTGCAAATAATTATAGGTTTGGTAGTAGGGTGGCAGGTGGACATTGGGCCTCCTCATGCG
>NW_022104341.1:14961142-14962463 GCF_000313985.2 Echinops telfairi | reverse complement strand
CTGGCTAGACCAGAGGATGTACACTGGTACAGATAGGAACTGGAAACACAGGGAATCCAGGACAGATGACTCCTTCAGAACCAGTGCTGACAGTGGCGATACTGGGAGGGTGGAGGGAAGGTGGGGTAGAAAGGGGGAACTGATTACAAGGGTATACATATAACCTCGTCCCTGGGGGATGGACAACAGAAAAGTGGGTGAAGGGAGACATCCAGCAGCGTAAGATATGCCAAAATAAAAATTTATAAGTTATCAAGGGCTCATGAAGGAGAGGGGAGTGGGGAGGGAGGGGGGGAATGAGGAACTGATATCAAGGGCTCAAGTAGAAAGCAAATGTTTTGAGAATGATGATGGCAACAAATGTACAAATGTGCTTAACACAATGGCTGTATTGTATGGATTGTATTAAGAATTGTACAAGGCCCCAGTAAAATGATTTAAAAAAGCCAAAATGTTGCCAGAGGAAGTACTGCTTCTTGGGATAAGGTTTGGGAAAAGGCAAGCTGAAGTTAGAGGGTGGGAAAGACTTTGATTTTGGTAGTGATATACATACGTACATATATACATATATATATGAATATATTTATTATCTTGCTTAACCACTCATGATCTGGATGACAAGGAGAAGGCATTTAATGTGTTGCAGGTTGATTATAGCAGGAAGGGAAATGAATTAAGGGTAAAGGCAAGAAGTTGGTATGAAAAATCATGGATTCAAAGCTTGATGGTGAAGACAGTGAAGGTGAGAAGGGATTGATCATTTGGGATAACATGGTGCTGTTAGTGAATAGGACCCATTGACTAGGTCAAAGAATAGGTGAGAGATCATTCCATTGTAGAGACTATGATTGGGAAGTGTAACATACTTATGATAACAAAGCCAGATGATAGAATCATGGTTGTAAGTGGATAAAGGATGAAGGTTAACGGAACTTATTTGGATAGATTTCTAAATTATTTATTTTAAAGATTTAGTGAAAGTTAGGAAATTACTTTAGAACAGGATGCCTATATTTAAACAAGCCAACATTATTTAAAAATAAGATTAAATGAAGTGGTTGGTAATGATATTTTGTATTCTCCATGCCTTCTATGGATCTTTGGATATTTTCTTACACAATAATCCTTTTTTTCAATTCAATTTATTATATTCCTCACAGCTTCCTATATTGCATGATAGATACACAAATAAATAATATGAATCTTTTCACATAAGCGTTATACAGGTTAAGAGAGGTGAGTTAGTTATTTGTGCCAGCCTGGCCGATAATCACATGTGGGACTAATTGAAAGGTGGAGGGATAAATGGGTGGTGAGCCTC
>NW_022104341.1:14942454-14960224 GCF_000313985.2 Echinops telfairi | reverse complement strand
TGATGCACACTTTCTTTACATAAAACTCTCTTATACATGAGTTGCTGTGGATTTGTTTCTCCAAAGTACCCAGACTAATACAAGAGGGAAACAATATTGTGAAAAGTCTGGATTGTTTTAGACAAGAGACCAGCTGTCACAAGGGTTGGAAGAACCAGAGAATAATTCAGGAAAAATATAGCTCGCTTAGGCTAGATGAATGCATAGAACATCACAAATTATTCAATATGAAGTAGAATTCAGAAGGTAGCATGAGTTTAAGATTGAACAGTGGAGAAAATATGGTAGCTCATTAAGAAAGAATGATCAGTACACGGAGCATGAAATGTCTGTATAGATGTCCACAGAGCATAGGATACAGCTGGACGAAGAAGTGAAGGGTTGGTGGTGTTGTCGTTAGGTGCTGATGAGTTGGTTACAACTCAGAGGTACCCCATGTACAACAAAATTGAACATATCCTGATCCTGTGCCATTCTCACAATTATTCTTAATTTTGAACCCGCTGTTTCAGTTACTATGTCAGTCCAGCTTGTTTGGTGTCTTCTTTTTCCCTGCCCCTCGACTGTACCAAGCACAAGATTCTTCTCTACAGACTGATTTCTCCAGGGAATATGTTCAAGGGACGTGAGAGGAAGTTTCACCAGCCTTGCCTCTAAGGAGTCTTTTAGGTGTATTTCTTCCAAGAGAGAGTGGTTGGTTCTTTTGGCAGTCTATGGTACTCTCAATATTCTTCAATAGCACCATAATTCAAATGCATTGATTCTTATTTGGTCTTCCTTTTGAATATCCAAATTTCACATGCTTATGAAGCAATTGAAAATACCATGGCTTGGGTTAGGCCCACCTTAGTCCTCAAACTAAGCTCTTGCTTTTCAATACTTTAAAGAGGTCTTATGCAGCAGATTTACCTAATGTAAATTATCTTTTGATCTCTTGACTGCTGCTTCCATGAGCAGCAACTGGATACAAGCAAGACAAAATCCTAGAAAACTTCAATATTTTCTCCATTTATCATGATGTTGCCTTCTGGCCTACTTGTGAGGAGCTTGGTTTTCATAACATTGAGTTGTAATCCATACTGGTGGTAGCAATCTTTGATCTTCATCAGCAAATGCTTCAAGTTCTCCTCCCTTTCTGAAAATAAGGTAGTGTCATCTACATGCTGCAGGTTGTTAATAAGCTTTCCTCAAAACCTGCTGCCGAATTATTTTTCATATAATCCAGCTTCTCTGATGATGTTCTCAGCGTACAGATTAAGTTTGGTGAGAAGATACAACCCTAACATGCCTTTCCTGATTTTAAACCATGCAGTATCCTTTTGTCTTCGTCTGGATTGACTGCAGAAACAAATCCGGAGACACTCAAATATGTGTAAGAGAGAACTTTATATCAAGAAGTAATCATGCATCAATAAAACATCCCAGCCCAGTCCAGATCAAGGCCATAAGTTTGATCTTAGCCCATAAACCCAATATTAGCCCATATGTCACATACTAGTCCTTAAATTATTCTACAGTCTCATGCAGCACATGCAATGATGTCAAAAGCAGGGAAATCACAGACCAGTGCATGAAAAGTCTTGTCGAAGCTGGTATGGCTCTCCATGTGGCTCCCCCAACTCCAGGCCTCAGGCTGCCATCAGATAGCTTCCTGTGGCTTGTCAATAGAATGTGGAGCAGAGAGAGTATGTGTCCTGCCTCTAGTGAGGTAGACAGAAGTTCCCAGAATCCTCAGGAGAAGGCCATACCCACACAGAGGCATCATTGGCCTGATTGGCAGCTAGACTCCACCCGTTCACTCAAGTTGATAGATTATGTGACTGCCACACTCTTGTTCTGTTTCCATATCTGCCTCTTCATTCATGTACACATTCCACATGAGCTCGGTGAAGTGTTCTGGAATTTCCATTCCTCTCAAAACTCTTCATATTTTGTTATGATCTACACAGTTGAATTCCTTTGCACTGTCAATAAAACACAACTGAACATCTTCCTGGTATTTTGTTTTGAGCTAAAATCCATCTGTCATCGGCAATGATATCCCTGGATCACTTTCTCTTCTGCATTCAGCCTGAACCTCTGACGGTTCCCTGTAAATTGACAGCTGCAATAGTTGTTGGATGATCTTCAGCAAAATTTTACTGGCATGTGATATTAATGATAATATTTTACAATTTTAGCTTTCTATTGGGTCACTTTTCTTTGGAATGGGTACAAAATGTGTCTTTTCTAGTCAGTTTGTCAAGTACTTGTCTTCCAAATTTGATGGCATAGATGAGTGAGTTCCAGTGTTTCCGAGCCTGTTTGAGTAGTTCAGTTGGTATTCGATAAGTTCCTAGAGCCTTGTTTCAGGCCACTGCTTTCAGTGAAACTTGAACTTCTTCCTTCAGTACCATTGGTTCTTACTCATATGCTCATACGTTCATATGCTGCCTCTTGAATATCAACCACTTCATTTTGGTCTGGTGCCTCTGTGTATTTTTCCCATATTCTATTGAGGTTTCCTGCGTCATGACGTATTTTCCCCATAGAGTCTTTTCATCTGGCAACTTGAGGCTTGGGTTTTTTTTCTTTTGTTCTTCCAATGTAATATAGTCAGTGTTTTTCCTTTGGGCTTTTTAACTATTTTTATTATAATATTTTACTTTGTCTACTTCAACTGCCCTTTGAAATTTTGTGTTCAGCTCTTTGACTCCATCATTTCTTCTATTTGCCTTACCCACTCTACAATTAAGTGCAAGTTTCAGAGCCTCTTCTGACATCCCTCAGATCTGTTCTCTCTTTTCTGTTACTTTAATGACCTGTTTCATTCTTCATGAATGATGCTCTTGATATCATCCTACAGCTCCTCAGGTCTTCTGTGATAGAGTCTAATGCATCAAATCTGTTCTTGATTTGTACTTAAAATTCAGTTGGGATATACTCAAGGTTGTATTTTGACTCTCATAGACTTATTTGAATTTTCTATAACTTCAATTTGAATGTACAGATAAGCAATTGATGGTCTGTGCCACAGTTGGCTCACTGCCTCCTTTTAGCTGCTGACATTGAGCTTCAGCATCACCTCTGTCTACAAATGTAATATATTTGACTTCTGTTTATTCTAGCTAGAGAAAGTCACATGTATAATAACTGTTTCTGCTTCTAAACAGTTATTTGCAAAAAAGAATTCATTAGTCTTGCAAAAGTCTACCATGCAATCCACAGCTTTGTTTCTGTCACTAAGGCCATATTTTTCCACCTCCTGTTTTATATTCTTTGTTTTTAACTTTGGCATTCCAATGGTCAATAATGATTAATTCATCTTGATCACATGTTTGATCAATTTCTGACTGAAGCCTTTGATAGAATTCTTCGATTTCTGCATCATTTTCTGATTGTTGAATAATTTTAATAGCTGTACAAGGCGGTACCCAAAAATTACCCGGAAAAAGTTCTGATTGGTGGAGGTTTCATAGTAGGCATTTTTCCAATTAGGTCAGCATTGAGAAACTCACTCTGTGTTAGTGCACCCAGTGGTGTTACCTGGAAAGGTTCTCTCTGGTCACAGTGAATTTTTTTTCATAAAGGCAGTTTTGCTTGAACTTCATTTTTGGGGATGGCTAATTTATGTTATCAGTGTGCAGTGTGAAACTTTGTTTCCTGCTCTAGAAAATGTCACAGAAACTGTTGTGATGTTGAACACAGCTACAAGGACAACGATGTGGGAAAAACTCAAGTATACAAGTGGTGTTCTCATTTCCAAAAAAATGATGTGTCACTTGATGACAAACCTTGTCTAGGCATCCATCAACTTCCCGAACAGATGAAAATGTCGACAAAATTTTTGCACTTGTCCTCAAAGACTGACGACGAACCATTGAAGAGATGGGGAACTTATTTGGACTATCTTGGAGCTAGGCTCAGGGAATTTTAATGGCAGATTTGAGAATGAGAAGGGTTGCTTCAGAATTCTTGCCTAGGGTTCTAACTGGCCAGGAAAAAGAATGGCCATGAGTGGAATCATGCCATGCTTTGAAAGAAGAGCTCTGAAGCGACCCAGACTTTTTTCTAAGAACATTACTAACGTATGACTTCCAAAAGCAAACATTAATTAAACCACTGGAAGATGCCATTGTCACCTTGCCCAAAAGAAGCTCATCAAGTGAAATCAAAGATCAAGATGATGCTCATTATTTTTTTGATGCAAGGGGGATAGTGCATTTGGAGTTGGTTCTACCAGGTCAGACTGTTAATCAAGCTCTCTGTGTAGAGGTTCTGAAAAGAGAGCCTAACAGTGGGTGACAAAAAAATCCTGATATGTGGTAGACGGGGATGGGTTTTGCCACCACGACAATGCACCTGCCCATGCAGCCATCTCAGTTTTCCAGATTTTGGCAAAACATAGCATGCCTCTCTTGCCCCACA
The DNA here is from genome assembly GCF_000313985.2 of Echinops telfairi. Lineage (NCBI taxonomy): Eukaryota > Metazoa > Chordata > Mammalia > Afrosoricida > Tenrecidae > Echinops > Echinops telfairi. The sequence goes on along the minus strand of NW_022104341.1, from coordinate 14,955,817 downwards.
CACCTTACTCATCTGACCTCGCTCCTTGAAACTTCCTTTTGTTTCCGCAAATGAAGAGGGTTGTGATCTGATGACGTAGCAAAATCGAGGGAGGTGCTGCCAGCCATCCAAACAGATGAGTTTGAAACATGTTTCCAGTAATGGACTCACAGATTTGACAACTGTATTAAGATAAATGTATTTCGCTCCCTATGACAAATGGAGAGAATGTTGAAAGTGAAAAGGTGGTTTTGCAAAAAAGTTTAATAAATAGCTTTGAAAAAAAATCCAAAACAATATTTTAGGGAGGTACTCCCTCATATTAGTTGGATTTCCTTGAATGCAGATAGATATTATCCCAACACAGAGAGAATCGGACTTCAAAAATCGCTTGACATTGCTTTTTTGACAATTAATGTCATGCCGTTTCTCTTGATTGTGACATTTCCCAGCATAATAAACCCTTTGATTTTCTTATTCAAAATGTCCGAACCAGTCCATTGCTGTGCATGCACACTTAGCACATTGAGTTTTATGCCTGCCTTTTCATTTTTCATGGCTTCCGATGTTCTGAGATTTATACTTGGTGTATTTTAAGTCCCAATTTCTAATTGGTATTTTCAATTGTTTCTTCTCATTTTGAGTCATGTCCCATCAGAAAATGAAGATCCCTGGACTTTGTCACTTCAGCCTTTACTCCGTCCACATTATTACGGTCAACTCTACTTTGAGATGGCTTTTCTTCCTTAGTCTGGCCTACGTGACTCATCTTCTGGCAACTCAAATTCTACTTTTATTCATGAGAGTTTTCAGTATCTGATAATGTTTCCATGCTATCCATGAGAGTTCCAGTGGCTGATTCCTCAGGAGTGAAGAGCCTATTTCTTTCTTGTAGTCTATTCTTTTTATGGAAGTTCAGCTGAAACCTGGTCACTTTGGGAGACTCTGCTGGTATTAAAAATACTAGTGACTTAGCTTCCAGGATCACAGCAACACAGAAACAACCACAGTAAGACCAACTGATAGAGAAGTGGTGGAAGTAAATAATTAGGGTATCGGAATAAGGATTTTTGACTTTAATACATATTTATGATTTTCTAAAGTTTTCAAAAATAGCTACTTATATGATATGCAAAATTAAAATGGATAAGAAACTAGATTTAGAGCAGGAAACCAATGGGGATATTGCAATTATCCCAAAGCACTAGAAATATCCCCAACATGTGAGAAATATGTGGTGATTTAGAGATATGATAACTATTTATTTGCAGAGACAATTGGAGAGAGGAATGTTAAATATGACTCCCAGATTTAAACTAGGACAACAGAGACACTTTAACAGAAATTTGTCATTTAGTAAAAAGGAAGCATAGTGAGATTTATTTTTGTCTCATTTATTTTTAAACAGTCAATCAAAGTGACTCTGTAGGATATAAAATTTAATTTTTAACCTGGGAATATAGGAGGGAGGACATCTATAATTTGGGTTTCAGGAATCAATTGTATTGAGAGGAACATTAAAATCTTAACCATGAGAAAAAATGTAGTAAAGATCAAAGGAAGCCAAAAGCCCCAAACATCTTTGATGAAAGAAATTAACTATGGAAGGCTGAAAAATAGCTCCTAGTAGTGAAGCAAGTACTGGAAAGAAACTAAAGAATTGTTGGTAGAAGGAGAGGTGAATGCTTATCATATCTATACTGAAAGCCAAATAGGGAAATATTTAAAAATTGTGTCCAATGATTAGGATTCCAGGACTAGTCTGGAAAGAATATTTTTCATACAATGATCCAATTTGAATCCTGATAAATTGGAGCAGTAAATGAATTCAGAAAACATGAAAGGCTCAAGATATGCTCTAGCTCCCTAAATTTGGCAGGAGGGTAATGAGACAGATGGCACGAAGGCTTGAAATAGCATCCCAAAGAGGAAATGCAGAAAGTAAGCATGTGTGTTACCCTACGGGGTAACATAGAAAAAGAGATTGAAGATGAGAATGGAATTAGGAGAACTAGAATATTTAATATAAAGAAGAAAGATCAAACTCATCAGATAAACAAAAGTGCCATGAAAAAATAAATGATTCATTAAGGAAGCTCCATTTAGCTAGTTGTGTGTAATCAATTAAATGATTTATTTATTTAAGGGTTTCTATTTGCCAGGAACCTGTTTATAAGCATGAACTCATTTGATCTTTCTGATAGTTCTGTGGAGCAGGTACTATAAATACCCCCACCTTGAATGTAGAAAATTGAATCTTTAGAGATTTTTATTTGCTTAGGACTCTCAGTGAAAGACAAGTCTGTGAATCAAACCTTAGACAAAGACTCCAAATGTTCTACTCTGCCAACCAGCTAGACAGGTAGCTTGAGAACTTAAGTATGATGGAGATTTGGACTCACTACTACATGAAGCATTAGGCTACTAACTGCAAGGTCAGCAGATGGAAACTGTTGTAGTCACATAATCTGTTGTCAATTTGAGACTCTTAAAAGTGCAGGGATGGAGTTTAGCCTGTCAATCGGGTAGCAGCTTGATGGCCTCATTTGGAGGTAATAAGGAGATAAATAGCTCGGTGGAGGTGGAACACACTCACTCATTTCCTGGGAGACATTACTAATGAGGAGCCTAAAGGAGTTCCGCTGATGCAACCAGAACCCTGGAGCTAGGGGAGTAACACAGTGCTGAGATGCTTCTACCGCCACTGGATCCACAAGATGTTCCACCCACTGGCCTGTGATCTTCCTGCATTTGGTGTCATTGCATGTGTTTTGTGAGTCTGAAGAGGACTTTATAGATTGGTATCAGACATATGGGCTAATATCAGACTTGTAGACTTGATCTGGACTGGACTGGGATGTATTCTTAACGTACAATTACTCTTTAATATGAAGTTCTCTCTTACACCCCTTATGAGGATCTCCCTGGATTGTTTTTCTAGTCAACCTAACTAAGACAGAAACCATCATCCTCTCCTCAGGAGAAAGGGAATCTTTTCTACACCTGTAAAGTGACAGTTACAGAAACCCACGAGGGCAGTTCTACCCTGTCCTTTAGGGTTTCTATGAGTAGGATTCCACTCGATAGCTACGAGCTTGGTTGATTTGCTACTTCAGGTTAAACACCCAGGATGAGAAATGCATTCCGTTTAGTTCACGGGTGCAACTTTTTCCAGCAGAATTTTGCAGCCTCAGGACAGAGAAGATAGAAGAGAACTTCAGGAAATACAAAGCAGGTAAAGTAGAAGGATTGGGCGGGGTGGTGTGGAAGGCGGGTATACTAAGATGAGAGTTGGCATATATTTGAAACAAATGCTATTAGAGACTACTTGGGATAGGAAGAGAGTAATACCCCCAAAGAGTGGATATTTAGCAGAGGGATATTCAAGAGGCTGGACATCACAAGACCAGAAAATTTATTAGTTATGAGAGAGAAGAAGAAAAACTTTTAAGAAAAGAGTTACATTCCTTCAAAAATAAGTGCCAAATAGGTGTCACCATGATAAGTCTTGGGTATATAAAGATCAATGAAGCATAGTTCTCGCTGAGAAAATGTCGAATGTGGCTGAAATAGAGTGGAAATGGAAGTCACTGCAATAGTGAACAGAAGGTACAAATATGTAGAACAGGCAGAAACTTTAGTCAGTGTATAGTAATAATGGTTGAATTGGTGGAGATGTTAATAGTACCTTTAAAGAAGTTAGACACGATATTATTTTTCTTATTATGCACATTGATTTTAATTAGTGATCCTCAAAATGACTTGGTTCCTCTCCCGCACTATCATGATCCCAATTCTACCTTACAAATCTGGCTGAACCGGAGGATGTACATTGGTACAGATAGCAACTGGAAACACAGGGAATCCAGTATAGATGACTCCTTCAGGACCAGTGGTGAGAGGGGCGATGCCTGGAGGGTGAAGGGAATGTGGGGTAGAAAGGGGGAACCAATTACCAGAATCTAAGTATTGCCTCCTCCCTGGGGGATGGACAGCAGAGAAGAGGGCAGAGGGAAACATTGGACAGGGTAACTTATGACAAAATTATAATAATTTATGAAGTATGAAGGGTTCGTGTCGGAGGAGGGGGTGGGAGGGAGAAAATGAGCAACTGATATTAGGGGCTAGAGTGGGAAGCAAATATTTTGAGAATGATGAAGGTAACAAATGTTCATATGTGCTTGACACAATGGATGGATGGATGGATTGTGATGAGAATTGTACAAGCCCCCAATAAAATAATTAAAAAAAAGAGTTCGTGAGGGGTTATGGTGGTGGAGGGAGGGGAGAAAGGGGAGCTGATAGCAAAGAGTTCAAGAAGAAAGAAAATGGTTTGAAACGGATGGTGGTAGCAACTGTACAATTATGCTTGATCTAATTGAATTATGGATTGTTACAATATCTGTTAGAGTCCTAATAAAAAGATTAAAAGAAGAATAATATTGTCTAGTTGATGAAACAAAAAAATGACTTGGTTATTGCTCCTATTATAATAAATGACTTTCAAAAAGTTACTGAAGAAATAATTTTTGAAACTTATTTTGCTTAAATTTTATAGCTTTATATAGCTGAACTTATGAGAATTTGACTATCTGAAAGCTTCTTTGAAATAAAAGACAAATAGAATTTAAACAGATTCAAAGCTTATTGTAAAACCATCATTCTTATATACTACAATAAAATACTTCCAAAAGAATAAAATCATGGTATTTCTTCATCCCTTGATGCTGAAAATTTTATACTTTATCCTATTGTTCTGGTTTTAAATTACTTTAGCATTCAGAAGATTCTGGATTCAGAAAAAAGGCCTCCTCTATTTCAAGAAAATCAAATGTTTTAAATCTTTTCTTTACTCGGTCCTTTCTACTACAGCCACTGATAATTATATAATATAGGGAATGTGGGTATTTTTCTGTTGAATAAATTTTCATTATAGTTGGACAAGTTAAAATTCTTTATATTGTACATTTCACCATCATATACTTATCTGAAGCAACTTTAACCCAAACCACACTCACTTCCATCGCAGGGATTCTGACTCATAGTGATCCTTTAGGCTGGAGTAGAACTGTCCCGATGGGCTTTTGAGACTGAAATGCTCTACGGGAGTAGAAATCTCCATCTTTCTTCTGCGGAGTGCCTGGTGGTTTCAAACTACTGACCTTTTGATTAGTAACCCCACACATAACTCACTATGCCATCAACAAATTGAGTGAAATAAGTTAAAAGGAGAGTTGGTGGAGTGATTACTATTGAAGAAAGATACGGGTAGGGTACATTGGAATAGAAGGTCAAAACTATGTCACACAGGAGGTCAGCACATTCACTGTATTTTAGAAATGAGTCGTAAGTTATTTGTAATGTTAACAGAGTGGGAGAAGTGCGGGATGCTTCATTTTCATTTCTGAAGATGCAGCTGCCAATGGCCTCCCTAGGCTGACACATGATCCACAATTCTATTGGAAAAGTGGGTGGGAATGAGCTTGTCATTTGAAGTAACTTGAGAGATATAGTTTATCCTTTACTATGTGGAAGAAAGCAAAATCTTTGGTTGCACTTGAATAAGAGGTTGATAAGAACATTAAAACTGCACTGTGCCAAATTGTGAGCAGAATTACAAAAAGCTGGTGATCAGTAATATAATTCAATGATAACAAATCCCTTGTTCAAAAAATATTTTATTCTTAGAGGATGAAAATTGATGACAAATGAATAACGGAAAGGGACTCTCCCTATCACTCACAATAATTCTCACAATCATGAAAAGCCACCATCTGGAAAAATATCCTAAACCTACTAAGATACATTGTTCTCTGATATAGTAGTCTTTTACTCCCATGTTTAACTACCCCCCCACACACACCCACACACACACAAAGGAGTTCATGCCTCAAAGATCTCACTTTCTTCATGTAGAAAGTGACCACACATAACACTTGTAATTTGGGGACACGAGAGAAGGTACAGAATAAAGAGGATACCAGGTGGTATTTAATTTCTGGCGGTGCCACCGTTTCTTAGAGTTTCTGTATATAATAATTAATGTACTAGGCTTTGGGTAACCAAAAGGTTGGAAGTTGAAATCCACTCAGAGGGACCTCAGAAGAAAAATCTGATAATAAGTGGCAAAAATAAAAAAACACCACCACAACAAACCGCCAGTCATTGAAATCCCATGTAGGGCAGTTCTACTCTGCACACTGAGGGTTGATGTGAGTCCGAATTAGCTTAACAGTACTGATTTTGAGCTTAGTCCTCAAAATGCCCTTTACTAGGGCTCCTATTTGGTCTAGTGCTCCCAATCCAGAAAAAAAAAATCATTGGGCTATCCCCTTGCTCCCCCTAGTAATGAAACACATTTGTGCTATCGCCTGTATGTAATAAAGAACAAGTATAGGTGTTGGTTTTTCAATTTCAAGAATGCTCTGGTACGTTCCAAGGAGCCCCGATGGTGTAGTGGTTATCCATTGGGCTGCTAACTTCAAGGTCAGCAGCTAAGTGAAAGAAAGATGAGGCTTTCTTAGGATTGCAGTCTCAGAAACCCACAGGGGCAGCTGTCTCCTGCCCTTACAGGGTCCCTGTAAGTCAGAATCAATTAGTTGACAGTGAGTTTGGACCTGTGCAGCTCTAGGCTCTGCCAGGGGACAGTGTCTCTCCCTTTGAGAAACACAGCGCTAGAGAAACGTCAGGGCCCTGGCCAAAGACTTTTAAAAGCTTGGGGTATTGAGGTTGTGACAAAAAATGCTTTGATGTGTGCATTCTTCAACATATATATTCCAAAAACGTTTTTGCTGTTGTTTTTCTTCACTCAACTTTCAGTCACCTGCTCTTACTCCTCTGGTACAAGCTTCCATTCTCAGTACCAAGCACTCTTCCACTCTGTGCATCTAATGCGACTGTTGACCTAACATCCTCCCCCACCTCTCTAAACAGGAAGTGTAATCTGAAGAAAAACAAACATCCACTGAACTGCAGTTGACTTTGACTAAAATTCCAGCAACACCAAAGTCTCATTAAAAGCAGTTATTGAATAAGAATATCACTTAAGATACACTCAATGACGGAATCAGGCCAAATGTAATTTAATGCTCTGTTTCCAGATTGGGTGTGGGGAACTGTTAAATTGGACCAGTATTAGGATGCCAAAAGAATTATTTTACTCAAGATCTATTTATTTCTTGGGAGAAGCCTACAATTTGCTCTATAAAAGCTCCCCTGCAGATTTAAGAAAGTTGTAAAGCAAACTTCTCAGTGGGGAGTGACCATCAAGTTAATAGCCAGTTTCCAGGGAGTAAATAAAGCTTTGGAAAGTCAATGACTACATCCTAAGGAGGAAGCACTTGGCTCTCAGAATTTTGATTGGGCCTACAGGCTGAAAACCACAGCAGCAATCAGTGTTTTCAAGGCAAATTTAAAGAGAGCAACATGCATCTCTGAGTGGACCAGTAGGAAGCATTCAGCAAATGGTCCATCTTTACCTTTAAGCTTTAATGAATAACTCAGAACCAGCCATAATGTGCCCCTGATTTGGAGCAGAAGGCCAGAATTCTCAGTAGCTCAAATAGGGAACAACCTATTTTGTATTCGTTTTGTATGCACTTCTTTTCCCTGTATCATCTAACTAAATCACTAGACCAACTCCAAACTCTGCCATTGAGTCAATGTCAACTAATAGGACTCTAAAGCACTGGGCAGAAACGCCCTTGTGGGTTTTCAGACTGTCTCTCTTTACAGGAGTAGAGAGCCTCGCCTTCCTTCTGCAGAATGGCTGGTGCATGACACTGCTGTCCTTCTGGTCAAGCACAACGCGTACCAAATCCGCCACCAGAGCGCCTCCCTAGTAGCTAGTGAAAATCAAAGGGACCCCAGCCCCCATTGCCCCACCCCCCGCTGCCACCGTTTCTTAGAGTTTCTGTATGCAGAAACCAACATCCACACTCAGTGCCTTGTCTTGAGTCACTTCAGACGAATAGAACACGATAACACAGACTTGAAGTGGCACACGGGGTATCAAGAAGACTCATTTTTATGGAAGCAGACTGCTACGTAGATATTTTATAGAGACGGACAGGTTTGAACCATTGAACCTTTGTTTAGCTATCCAGTGCTTAACTATTGTAGCATCAGAGGTAAGAGAGTCGTCTCACTGCCATAGAGTCCCTGAGGGTTTTCAAGACTGCATCTGTCTATGGGAGTGGAAAGCAGAGTGTTTCCCCAGGAGAGGTGCTGGTGGTTTGAACTGCCCACCATGAGGATAGTAGCTCAATTCATAACCACACCACCAGCGCCCCATAGTAGAGTGAATTTCGTCTTAGAAACCATTGAAGGAGAAGTTATTTTTTCCCCTCATAAAGTGATAGTGTTTCTTTGACTGTTAAATCAATTAAACAGAAATTAAGCACAGTCCTCTTAATGTTCAGTTGCTACAGAAACATAAAATGCATGTAAGTTCTTACACAATCACCAAATTACTTACTTTGAAAGAACACATATACAAATAGGAGTGGAAGTTTGATTCAAACCCTAATGTAGAGAGAAAATTCAAATATCTAAACACAAATGGTATGTTTCAGTATTTCTAATTGTGCACTACCTGGTAAGTATTCGCATATTTTATCACAAGTGTTTTATACTAGAAGGGCATGGTATTGGAAATAATTTATTTTGATGCCCTCATTATATATAAAATATCCAACACAAAGATATTAAATAGCTGTCTATGATTCAAAAGATGGTAAATGGAAATCAAGATCTTATTCCCTAGTTCTGGCCTAATAATATTTCCAAGGAAAAATCTTTAGACCTTACAAGGTCCCGAAAATTGGAGAAATAATGACTTTGCTCACATTGCAATGACAGCTTGCAGGTAGAAGTTAAACTGTTCTCCTGACAAAAGCTATACTTTTGACAGATGAAATGGAGATCTAGTCTCAAACATTTGGAAACCTGACAGGAAAACGTAGCCAACTTGCTACTAGCTACATCACTACCTACGACTGATTGTATATGTATATGAATTGAGAATATGATACATGCACTAATATGCATATGCATCCCTAAACAGAGGTGTATATATTGTATGAAACCTAGTAAAGGAGAGGCTTTTTAAGTTGGACATTTAGCCATTACATGTGTAAAGAAGCATTAGAAAACGTAGGTACTTGACATACCGGACGCTGCAGACTTTACTGTGATCCAGCTTCATGTTTCATTAAACGCTGGGTTGCCCTACATCCTTTTTCACCATTGGTGTATGATACTGCGGTGGCTTTTGTGTTGCTGTTGCTGTGATTCTGTAACAATACTACTGATATTTCCAATACGCCCAGGGTCACCCATGGGGGACAAGTTTCAAAAGAGCTTCCAGGTACAGACAGACTGGTTATCTACTTATAAATACAGACTTATGAATATTAGTGACTTTAGTGAAGTAGATGGAGTAAAATCCTTGGGATTTTTCATTACAAAAATGAAAAGACATAATTATAAGCATGCATTAATAATTGGACTATTGAATGTAAAAGTCCAAGTTTGAATATAATACAATTGTACATCACCAAAATTAAGTACATAAAGATTAATATTCCTAGTACCAAAAAATATGAGCTTAAATAGATCGGTATCATCTATTTTGAGGTAGAAAAACACATAGTAAACTTTTAGGGAAGTGACAAATTGAAAAGCAGTAGTGTCATTTTCATTGGCAAAAAGAACATTTCAATCTCTATCCTGACATATCATAGTCAGTAATAGGATGCCATTCAAGTGCCTACCAGATGGAATGAAATGTGCAGAAAGAATAGTCAATATGACTGCCATTCAAATTTGACACCAACCAATAATAGAAAAGATGAAGATATCAAAGATTTTTCTAACCAACTTTAGCAGTCTGAGATTAATCAAACATGCTATCAGAATGTATTAATAATTGGAATACAGAAGTTGGAAACAAAGAAGAAAGACCTGTGGTTGGAATATATGGCATTGGTGGTATAAATTATGATGATGATTGCATGACAGAATTTTGTAAGGTCTACTATTTACTCATTGCAAATACCATCTTCAGTAACATCAAAACCCAGCATCTGTATGTATGGGCCACAGTGGACTGAATACACTGGAAATCAAATTGACTAAATTTGTGGAAAAATAGGCTAGAGCAGCTCAACATCATATTCAAAACAATGTCAGGAACCGACTAAGAAACAGACACTCGATTGCTTATATGGAAATTCAAAAGTAAGCTGAGTAAAATGAAAACAAATCCATATGGACCAAAGTACAACCTTTGTATATCCCACTTGAACTTAGAGGCCATTTTAAGAATAGATTGGATGCACTGTACATTAACAATGGAAAACAAGATGAGCTATGGGAGGACATCAAGAATGTCACGTATGAAGAAAGCAAAGGGTTATTGAAAAGACCAAAGTGGTTGTCAGAAAAGACTCAGAAAGTTGCTTTGGAACATAGAATGCCAAAATGAATAGTTGGAATGAAGAAGTAAAAGGGCTAAACAGGACATCTCAAAGGGCAGTATAAGAAGACAAAATACAGTATTGCAATGAAATGTGCAGAAACTGAGAGTCAGCAACCCCCTTGAGTTCTCTTTTGGAGAATGCTCTTTGCAATTCTCAAGTAAAACACACATATCAATAGACATATTGCACTGGACAAATCTGCTAAAAAGACCCATTTAAATGTTAATAAACAAAGATGTCAACCTCAGAACTAAAGTGTGTCTGACTCAGGTCATTGTATTTTCAATTGCTTTCATGTGCATATCACAGGAACAATTGATAAGAACTCAATACCTTTGCATTGTAGTGTTGTCAAAGAATTCTGACTCAAACCTTGACTGTCAGAAGAATAAGCATATCTTTCTTGAATGAATTACAGCAAGAATGCATCTTCGAAAGGAGGATGGTGACATTTTGTTTCAAGTACTTTGTACATTTTATCAAGGGTACTTGATAAAGTAGAGAGAGGATCAGTGAAAAAAAGAGGAAGCCCTCAATGAGATGGATTGACACAATGGCTAAGGCAATGCACTCAAGTGTCGGAACAATTGTTGGGATGATGCCAGAGAGCAGGTAGTTTTTCCTTCCAGGGTGACTATGTTCTCTCTGAGTCAAACTGACGCAATGGCTCCTCAGAGCCATCACTGCAATGAGCTTCTTCAGGCCTTCCTAAGAAAACCTTTGAGTTGGCGCCTAGTGACATGTCCCTTCTTGTACAACTTTGACCACCGTCAGCACACAATGAAAAGTTTGTGAAGAAGTGGTTATCAGAAAAATCTTTGAAGCGCTTGTCACCAGAGGATGTTTGTGGAGCATGCCCCAGAAAAATGAATAGTATGGAAACTCAGGAGGTTGACCTTCCTGATTTGTGGATAATTTGCATATAACATGATTCCCCGAAAAATTAACTCCTAATAGCCAACTGTTGGCCAAAGACTTACTGATAATGTAATGCAATGATAATATAAACAGTCACTTAAAACTTTTTTGTATATGCTGCAACATTTTTGTATATACTCAACATTTTGTATATACTCAAGATAAGATATTTCATAAAATAACACAAGATTTTCTCTGGTGTAGTTGCAGCAACATCTTCATGAAATCTCTTTTATTTTTCCTTTCCTGCCCTCCTTCCTTCCTTTCTTTAACAATGGTCCTTATGATAGATTTATTTATCTTGATGTGGCAGATAACTGTAGGAGCAGATCTTAATCTATGGTATATATAAAGAAATTCAAATTGTTCCTGAAATGTCATGACTTTTCTCTACATGTGAGAAGTACCTCCTGTATCCCTAGTAGACCTTCCAATGATCTCATGATGCTATACAAGGTTTGTGGCATTGCTCTGCACATGATGAAGACATATGCCAGAAATGAGATGAGTTTTTATTGTAATTCGTTTTTTACTAAAGAGATAAACCGCTCACAGAGAGATAATGAGCATCTTACAATGAATTTTTCAATGGCGTATAAGTGAACACTTCCAGTTAAAACTTGTATTGTTCAGGGGTCAATTAGATATGTCGATTATTTCAGAAAATGACTAGAGTGGTTCCAAAAAAATCTATCAGTTTAACTTGTACAATTTTAACTGTTCTTGTCTATGGCTAGACATAATCACAACATGCTTGTGGTCAGACACGGACTTTCCTACTTTTCTGCGTGAAAGCTCACATCTCTCTCAGAATTATTTATGGCATCAAGCATGTACAGTATGAGCCAATCAGTGGCAGTAATGACAGAGCATGCGCTGTTACGCAAAAACCGCGATAGAGTGAAGCCGCGGAAGTCGAAGCGCGAAGTGGCGAGGGTTCACTGTATTTTCTTTTGCTTCTATAAAGCAGTATGTGTTACTTTTTGACATAGTTCATATTCTTATTTCGCATTTTAAATCTCAATTTTGGAATGAAAATATTGTTTTCCAAATGATTCTCTTAGACGGACAAATAAAAAAGTTTAAATTCAGCTAAAAGATAAATGCGACTATCTGACATGTAAATTAGCCCAGGTTCTCATTTTAATAGCAATTCTTACACTGCCCGGCATCTCCCTTCACCCACTTTTCTGTTGTCCATCCCCCAGGGAGGAGGTTATGTGTAGATCCTTGAAATCGGTTCCCTCTTTCTGCTTCCTTCCCTCCACCCTCCCAGTATCACCACTCTCACCACTGGTCCTGAGGGGTTCATCTGTCCTGGCAGTGTAACATATGATAAAATGATAATAATTTATAAATTATCAAGAGTTCTTGAGGGAGGGGGGGTGGGAAGGGAGGGGAAAAAATAAAAGAAAAATGATTCCAAGAGCCCAAGCAGAAAGAAAATGTTTTGAGAATGATGAGGCCAGCGAATGTATAAGTGTACTTTACACAATTGACCTATGTATGGATTGTGATAAGAGTTGTATGAGTCCCCAATAAAATTATTTTAAAAAATAGCAAATGAAACGTCTGAATTTTAAAAATTATTTTGTCATGAAATAAAATTTTAAAAGCTGATAGTTAGCTAATCCCTTAAATTTGTGCCCCATGAGCATTTTCAAAGAAATGTCAAAAGCTTTAGATTTTTTTCATTTCTATAAACGGTACAATTAAAATATTACCTTCCCTTCACATCTCTGCTTTCACACAGCAATTCCACCTCCATTTTATAGCTATTTATAAACCTCCAACCAAACATGTGGCCATGCAGTTGGTTTCAGCTCATAGCAACCCTATAACCCCAAGGGCAAATCCACTAGCAACTAGCCAATGCCAACTCACAGTGAACCTACACACAGAGCAGAACTGCCCTTTGGGTTAGCCAGGGCAATACACTGTATCCGAATCAGAGGCCTCATCTTTCTATTTGGGAGCCACTGGTG
>NW_022104341.1:14931159-14940966 GCF_000313985.2 Echinops telfairi | reverse complement strand
GTGTCAATTCATCCCCTTAAGGGCCTTCCTCTTTTTCACCGCCCCTCCACTTTACCAAGCATGATGTCCTTCTCCAGGGACCAGTCTTTCCGGACAATGTGTCCAAAGTATATAAGACAAAGTCTTGTCTTCCTTACCTCTAAGGAGCACTCTGGCCTTATGTTGTCCATTACAGAGCAGTTTGTCCTGTTAGGAATCCATGATACTTTTAATATTCTTCTGCAGCACCACAATTCAAATATAATGAATATATATTCATTTTGCACATGTAAAATGGAAAGGGAGTTTATGACATTTGAACAGGAAAGTGATATAAGAACAATTGTTAGAACTGGATCTAAAATCCAGAATCTTGTTTTTCCGTTTGATTTGCCCTGGTGCTAGCATCAAGAAAGTATCTGTAACTAAATAACGAAGGCAGGGCAACATGAGGAGCACACTAAACCAGTAAAGATTGGAACAGAGACAATGAGCTCATGAATGACTTGCACCTTTTGTTGGAAGCAGATGTAGACAGAAAAATCAGCTGGTTCTCATCAGACCATACTTAACATGAGCATATTTTTAGTATTTTGGGGTGTGTTTTTGGTGGGAAAAAATGTGCATAACAAACAGTAGCCTGGAATATGAGGGGCTTACAGTGGATTGAATGGAAAAGCAGTTACCAGTCTGACTCAGTCTGAATGGTACACCACTTACCAGTCAGTGATGCTATGGGGCACACACAGTAAAACCACTTTAGAAGGTTTCCAAGGCTTTCCTCTTGGTTGATCAGATTTCTACATCTTTCTCCCACAGAAGGGCTTGCTTGGGCCTTCCAATGAGCAGATATGAATTTTAATCACTGCACAACCAGGGCTCCTGGTTAAACCATGGTCTCCCCAAAATATATATCCAGGTCCCAATCTCTGGAACCTACGAATGTTACTGTATTTGCAGAGGTTGTTAAAGTAAGAACTTGGGATGAGTTCATCTGGGATTATCTGGTGGTCGCTAAATCTAATGACAAGTGTCGTGGGAAACACACGCTTGGAACCAAGCACACCTTGCACAGGAAACAATATGATGGTAAGAGATAGAGTGACTGCCATGAACCAAGGACAGCTGGAGCCATCGGATGCTGGAAAAGGCAAGGAATGCTTTTTCTTTGAACTTCTGGAACAGGAATAATCCTGCCAATAATTTCATTTCAGACTTCTAACTTTGAGAATGGTTAAGATGATACATTTCTGTTGGGTTAAGCCACCATTTGTGGTAATTTGCTCCAGGTCTCACAAGGAGCAAACTAGGGTGTCTCAGACAACTTTTGTCCCACCAATCTTCGTCCTTGCCCACCATCATCTGTCAGCCATCAATTGAAGTGGAGTGACCCCCTCAATTCAGCTGCATACCACTTCACTCATCTGGGCTTCTGGGCTTCTACCTGTGAGAATCAACTTCGTTTAACTGACAGTTTTTATGGGCTTGCTGGCAAAGAAGCCACCGTTCTCATACATGAAAGGAAAATTCCAGATAATAACAATAAAGTATATAGTATTTCCCAGTTCCTTCAAAAGTTTAGAATTCTTTAATTGACATCCAGATAGGCAAAAATCCAGTGTATAATTATTCTTTTTTTCTTTAAAAAGATAATTGTATAACCATATAATTCACATAGCTCACACTTCCATAGTTTGTCATATTCAAAAAGTTGTGTAATTATCACTGAAATCAGTTCTCAGACGTATTCTTCATTCTTGTACTTGTTGACTCCTACTTTCCCTGCATCCTTCCCTTCCTGGACCCCAATCAGCCATTTATCCAGTTTCTGCTTCTACAGACTTACCTATCTTGGATTTCATTTACTGGAAAACATACAAAAAAAGAAAAATAGCAAAAACTTTTAAAATAAATAATTAAAATACCAACAAGCAGAATAAAATAAACCAGAGAAATATTAAAAACTAGGACAAACTTAAAATGGGTCAAAATGGAGTTCAGATAATCATATATTACATTTTAACCTAATTACATCTTCCATCATTAAGTTTACAATACTCTCTATCTGATATCAAGACTATTAGTATCCCTTAACTGTGGTCAGAGAGCATTGACCAGAGGCTTAATTCTTATAGGGAGCCTGCAAATGGATTTTGGGCTCCCATTGTCATCTATAATATGCATGTTCACAATTTAAGCCCTGATACCATTCCCTTCTTTGGATTTAGATTTTATTATTTATCATCCTTGGATCACACAGACTGGTGGGCTTCTTCTATGGGGACTTAGTAGCTGCGTCACTTAGAGGGCTTCTTGTTTGAAGCAGCTTATGATTATTCTATCCTAGAAAAAACAATATTTTTCATATAAAATGAAAGTGCTAGGCTTTTTATGTACAGTGAGTTTTACAAGAATTGATTCATCATGGTCATTATGTAAGTTAGAAAAGATTGTGTTTTGTTTGGTTTGGAAATTTACCAAACTGGTTCATTATTTTTTAAATTGCCCATTAACTATTAAAATAAATACTGTTGACAAATGCATATATGAGTTGTACATACTGAATACTAGATTGCTCTTTATTTGTTATTCAGATTTATGGTCATTCTATATGCATATGAAAATATATATCCATAACACTTAATTACGTAATTGTTTCATCTAATATTAGATACATATTACTTTATTACAATTACTTGTCATATAGTTCAATTGAGGAGGCCTGTTGGCCTAAGGCAGTGGCTCTCAACCTTCTAATGCTGCAGCCCTTTAATACAGTTCCTGATGTTGTGGTGACCTCCAATCATAAAATTATTTTCATTGCTGCTTCATAACTGCAATTTTGCTACTGTTATGAATCATAATGTAAATACCTGATATGTGGGATGTATTAGGCGACCCCTGTGAAAGGGTTGCTCAACCCCCAAAGGGGTCGTGCCCCACAGGTTGAGAACCTCTGGCCTAAGGCTTAAGCACTCATATGCTAAGTGAAGTGCACCACCCACTCCACAGGAGAAAATACGTGTCGATCTCCTTCCATAAAGATTACAATTTTGGAAAATAAATCCCCTGAGCTAGTTCTACTCTCACCAAAGGGTCATTAGACACCCAACAACAATAACAGCAATAGCATAGTTCAATTCTACTATAATTAAGTCATTACAATCAGTTTTTATTATTGAGTGTCGTTATCCTCTGCTTTCAGCCAAGATTTATCTGACATCACCAACAGTATCTTTCATGTTTCTAAATGTATTCTAAATCTGACATGAGTTTCTGGCATTTCATTGTTTATGTACTGCTGCAATAGTTTTTGAATTATATTCTGCAAAGTTTTACTTGTATGTGATATTAATTATATTTTTTGATAATTTCCACATTCTGTTGTATCATCTCATTTTGCAGTGGGCACAAATATGAATCCTTTCAAGTCGATTGGCTAAGTAGCTGAAAGTTCTAATAATACTTGTTACCATGAGGCTCTGCTGGTATTTGAAATACTAGTGTTATAGCTTTCAGCACTTCAGCATTAAACAAGCCACTATAGTACAACAAACACAGATGAGTGGTGGATTAAAAAAAAATGAATAAAGATGCATATTAACTAAGAAGGGTTAAGAGGTTCTTGGGTGAAGGGCAGAAAAAAATAAGGTAATGAATTACTTTCAAAGTTTACTTCATTTTGTACTACTCCTTGTCATAATAAAGCCTCAACTCAATAGTTAAATCACTCTCTTTTCATCACTGTGTATTGACCTATTTTGAAAATTCCATCGTGAAATAATTATAAAAATTACAAGGTCAGTTTATAACCTTAGCCTTCTGAACCTGTAATACATACATACATATATAAACCATACATCTCTATAAACTATACTTAAAGTTAAGGTCAGCTTTGTAAGTTTCCTTGCTTTCTTCTCTGGGTAGTATTTTGAATTTCTTTTTATGTTTTTCTCTACTAGTATTTTATTCGATTTTGAAGTCCTGAGGGGGTGGAGCCATGTTTAAGTAATTCCTTTTGTACAGACCCTAAAATAGCACAACACAGAATTATTTCTCTCAAATTCTTTTTGATGAGGAAGTGAAGTTATGCCAAAACCCTTGATATTTCATAATTACATAACAGCAATTATTTGAGGATTCTGAAATAGGGCAGTTAATAAAAACTAGTGTTCAGATGGAAAAAAACCTAGTGTTCAGTGACACATTTGAGGACTTAGATTTCTAGTGAGCTTTATTATTTTGAGGGGTTTAATTCCATAAAAGTTGTTCTTTCTAAAAGTTATTGGCATGGTAGTATTAAAATATTTGAAAGGCAAACAATACAGTGGCATAGAAACACATCGCAGTAATATTTTATGAATCTCGTTATTATTTTATGTGCAGCTGCCTGTGAATAGAGGCATTATAAATCTAGTCAATGATTTAATAGGAAACTCAGTGGGTATCTTTTGAACAAAACAGAAGCCAATTTCAGGCGAGACCAAGATAGAAACTCCTGCAACATAAAATAAGGTTATATTTAATAAATGGCCATAGACTACTGGGATAAAAGGGCAGAGGCTATAGCAATGATACTTTTAGTTGGACTAAATGAAATAAAAGATAAAAGGAGACTCAATGTCAGAATATTAACACTTAACTTTAGAACTGAGTTTAGGTTCCATGACAACTTCAGGCTCAGTGGTAAAAAAGGTAATTGACCAGGTCTACATGTCTTTCATAGGGAGGAAGGACATCATTTAGTTTAAGACACTTGATGGCATATTTACTTAGCATATAAAGCTGAACAAAAAGAGGTAAAATTAACATTTTTTCTGAGATTTTATTTTCACAGATCACTCAGAGGGATGGCCCTCTGTGAGGTTTCTGAGATTATAAATCTTTACAGAACCAGGCAGCCTCTTACTTATGCTGAGGGCCTGGTGGATTTGAACCAGTCACTGATCATGAAGTTGGCAGCCCAACAGCTAATCCCCCGTGCCACTGGGGTCATTGCCATAAGCTTCATTACTTAGAAACGTCACGGAGACCTTGTCCTCCATCACATAAGGTCATATATGTCAGAATGGACTTGAAGGAACCCAGCAATAACGACCTCCTATAACTTCAAAACAGCCCCCCAAGTTTGTCAAGATGGCAGTCATCCTCAGTTGACGCTCACGGTGAAGACCTGGTGAATGATATACAGATCTAGTCCCTGATTCGTTTTGTTTTGGTTTGTTTAATACCTAAAGGAAGAGTATAGATAATTCTTAACTCGGTGTCTTTGAGTAGATTCTGATTCAAAGTAACCCTACACAACAGGGCAGAACTTCCCCACGCTCCCCATCTCCTTGTGGGTTTCTGAGACTGTAAATATATACGCGAGTAAAAAGCCTGAGACTAAATATATACGCGAGTAAAAAGCCTCATCTTCTCTCTTGGTGGTTGAAAACTGCTGGCCTTGCGAGAAGCAGCTCCATGTGGAAGCCGCTAGACACCAATTCTTAGAGAGTAGGTAATCCATGGCAGATTAAAGAGCCAACACACATTTTTCAATCCATAAATAACAGAGGGGGGATTTGAAATGCCGTGCAGATATTTTTGACTATTCACACTACTGAAAATCTGTAAGATTTCAATTTACTTCCTTCTATATCTTAAATCTCTAATCTTATTTAATTAGGTGCTTTAGAAGGTGTTTTATAGAAAAGCTCAAATTGTACTGCTTTCTTCCATCAAATACATGACCTATTCATGTTAAAAATGCCACAAGTTGTGACACCATGATAGTGAGGCATGATGATTCTCAGCCAGGAGAAATGGTTTATTAGACAACTATTTGCCCTGCCCGACATTCTCTTGGATCTCACAATTATCCTAGTTACTTCTTTGGCCATAAACCGTGTAGGAGCAATGTGTCAGCACATTCCTCCATTACATCACAGATCTTTTAAGATTTCTTTGCCTTGGAGTTTCTCTGCTGTTATATTTTAGAAAGTCTATGGCCACCTCTTCAGATATTTGGGCCCATGTGTGTGCAAACTTAAGTTCCCGAGGTGATACAAGTAGTTTGCAGCAGTTTGTTAACCTAAAGATTGCTGGTTCAAACCCACCCAGTGGCTCCACAAAAGACCAATCAGCCTCTGTGAAAATGACAGCCAAGAAAACCCTATAGAGAATTTCTACCTTTAACACATGAACATGGAGTCGAATAAATTCAACACCAGCTTTTACTTTAATGTACGGACTTGAATATCCATAGAGATTAACCGTGCAACACTTAACCAATGGGACACATGAGCCAGAGGATAAATATAGTCCACTAGTATCCCTTGTGTGAACAATTCTGAGGTTCATTTAACATGACTTCTCAGCAATACTGAGCCCAGTTGCCACCTACTTGATATTTATAAAAACACTTATGGGGCAAATTCTTTAATTGTGCAACTTTAAAGGGTATTGAAATTTGGGGTATGTTAAGCAACATACCTGAGGTCACGATTTCTTAAAGGAGGACAAGGGGATTGAACCCCTAGTTACCTGATCCCACAGACTACACTCAGTAAAGAAGCACAGTAGAGACAAATCGGTGAGCCAAAGAAATGTAGGTCAGAAACCAAGAAAAGCATGATGTGAACAGAAAGAGAAGGAGAAGTATATGCTTTAGCTTAACTAACCTAAAGATCTTCTAATTTGGCATCATTTGTAGAAAATGCAGATGATGATGTCTTCTCATAGTCTCTTATCTGTCACTTTCCATGAGTAGATAGTTTTCCTCTATTTGATTTTTATTAGATTTCCAAGAAGGTATCTATTAAAACCAGGCTACATTTAGAAAGTAATTATAAGCTCTAAAATAGGGTTAGTTGTCATCTATCTCAGAGCAATAACTGTGAGAGTGTAGGATTTAGTAGCAGGCTGCCAAAAACATAGGGGTGAAACTGAAATCCGAAGAGGTAAATGAGCTAAAAAGCAAACTTCATATTCATTTCTATCCTATAAGGTTTATTAACTGAAAACTGTATGAACTGTGCTGCTTCAAAGCAAAAATTCCAATGAAAGTGTCACCTTCTTCCTCCTA
The DNA here is from genome assembly GCF_000313985.2 of Echinops telfairi. NCBI lineage: Eukaryota > Metazoa > Chordata > Mammalia > Afrosoricida > Tenrecidae > Echinops > Echinops telfairi. The sequence goes on along the minus strand of NW_022104341.1, from coordinate 14,933,921 downwards.
ATTGCTTATAATGCCAATCTGAACATTAATTAGGAGGCAAGCCTTCTGCCTTGAACTGTCTTAAAAGTGGTTAAGGAGCAAAGCAATTTTTAAAAGCAGCCCTCCAAGTTTAGCTTTCTAACTTTAGTTGGGATATAAAGAAATAATTATATATCTGACTTAGTCATAATTGCACCATCTTCCCTCTCATGAAAGACTACCGATTATGTAACTACAGCTATTGATTTTCCACATCAGACATTTTAATTGAAATCTAAGCGGAAGCTGGATCAGCAAAGTTTGAGGTTACTAATTCTGCATTAAATTATTGGGGACTTGAAACCTCCTTAGACAGGAAAGAGGTCACACCTTTTATAAGAAAGAATTTACTTCTTGGAAAAACAAGTATTACTAGAACCTGTCAGCTAAAGATACTTAAAGCCTGTACTGAAATAAAAGATGTGACATTTCTATAACCTTTGTATATGAAGGGCCATGTTTCATCATATTTGTTTTTGCTTATCGTTTGTGATGCATAGAATTTCTTACTGCCAGCTTCCATTGTTTTTCACAGAACACTTGAAATTGACATTTGGGATAGGGTTCCAAGAAGATGATGATTTCTGGATGAAAATAGAGCAGCTATTGGTATCTTCAGTTTAAGAGTTCAATCATCAATACTGAAAGTTCTCCAGGAAAAAAAAAATCAATATCCATTAGTCAACTGTTAAAAATGCTCTTGTTTTCAAGGTCATTAAGTATCAACAGACAGAAATAATTGTCATCACCATGAGGATGGAATATTATCTGAAAACTTATCACCAGAATAGAATGATTAAATGACTCTTAAAGAACAAATTGGATAAATACATCTAATGTAAAACTTACCAGACAAGGACAAAACCTCACTGAATTTGGGTTTTACTCATTAGCACCCACTGTGACACTCCAAAGATATTTCTTGCATATTGAGTTGATTTGGTCTACACTGGGAGAAAGGCTTATTAATAGCCTATGATATACAGCTCGCACAACAGTGTCTGCGGAAAGTGAGGAGGACATGAAACATTTGCTGATGAAGATCAAAGCGTACAGCCTTCAGTATGGATTATGACTCAAGGTGAAGAAAACCGAAATCTTCCCTCCCAGACCACTGGGTAACATCATGATACATGGAGAAAAGGCTGAAGTTGTCAAGGATTTTGTCTTGCTTGAATACAATCAAGAGATCAAAAGGCAAGTTGCAATATGTCCATCTGCTGCACAAGACCCCTTTAGAGTATTGAAGTAGTATTGAGCATTAAGTAGTTAAGTAACCGGATGGCAATTTTGGATGTCAGAGGATTAAGAGTGCAGGGGTAGAGTCTAGTCCATCAACTGGGTCACAGCCAATCAGGCCTCTGTGTGGGCATGGCCTTCCCCTGAGGATTCTGAGAATTCTCCTGTTTCCTCCTTGGAGTCTGGAGACACAATCTCTCTTGGCTCACTCCCTGAGAGACGCTCATCTGACAAGACACATGGCACTATGCTGATAGAGCCCTGTGCCCTGGGAACTGAAGGGGCAACTTGGAGACCCCTGCCAGCACTGAGATGCTTCTACCACTACTGTATATAAACCTCTTTCTTACACACGAGTCTCCCTGGATTTGTTTCTCTAGTCTACCGGAACTAACCCAAACAGCAAGGATATTTTTTAAGGACTGAGGTGCACCAGAACAAAGCCATGGGATTCTCGATTGCCTCGTATGCATGTGAAAGTTGAACTTTGAATAAAGAAGAAGGATGAAGATTGGACACATTTGAATTGTGGTCCTGAAGATGAATATTGAAAGTATCCTGGTCTACTAAAAGGACAAACTGATTCCTTTTGGAGAAGTATGGTCAGAGTTTTCCTTAGAAGCAAGGATGGTGAGACTTTCTCTTACACACTTTGGACCTGTTGTCAAGAGAAACCAGGGGCTGGGGAAGGAAATCATGTTTGGTAAAGTAGGGAGGTAGCGAAGGAGAAGAAGTCCTCCAAGAGATGGAATGATGCTGTGGCTGCAGCCATGGGCCCAAGCGTAGGCATGACCATCGCAAAGCACGAGACCCGAGAACTCAAATGGTGAGGCTCATTGAGCCATTTCTCTCTCCCCACTTCAATTAACTCCACATGTGTTTATCAGCCAGGTTGGCACAATAAACTTTAACTATATCACATACGCTGAAGAAGTCCATACAAAACACAATTGATAGAAGGTTTGGGAAGGTTTCTTTGTATAAGAATAATTAAACAATTGACATTTTGGTTAATGTTTGAATAATTTATCACTCTGTACTTGGTGAATATACATTTTTGTTTAAATTTTATTATTTATTTGGCCTACAAGCACACACATATTTCAAGTAAAGAGTAAATACATTAGCAGAAATTTCAAGAGCTCCAACAGTCTATAAACTATGTTCACCCTGCACTTTTGTACTATTTGTACTATGGCTTCTGCATTGTACATTCTGAATATGCTTTAAAGTGTGCTAATTATTTCAGTACTCATATGTCAGCTTTTGTGGCACTCTGATTCTAGAAGTGATGCCGCTGGTATTCCGAATACCAGCAGGGTAAACCACGGAAAAGGGTTTCAGCAGAGCCCTCAGAAGACAGACTTGAAAGAAGGAATAGGGTTCTGAGACTGCTGTCATTGTTAAGTGCTGCTTCATTGGTTCTTGAACTAGTCTGGGTGCTTTAGAGAAACAAATCCACAGAAACTCATGTATAAGAGAGAGTTTTATATAAAGGTTAAGTG
>NW_022104341.1:14919863-14928356 GCF_000313985.2 Echinops telfairi | reverse complement strand
TTGGGTAGATCTGTTGTACAAGACCACTTTAAAATGTTATGTAGTTGTTACTGTGATGACTAACCTGCCCTTGAGCCAAACCATGGGGATTTCAATCCCCTCCTACGAATTTGAAAGTTGGGCACTGGGTAAAGAAGACCAAAGAAGAAACGCTGCATCTGAATTATGGTCGCAAAGACTACTGACAATACTATGGACCGCCAAAAGAACAAACAAATCTGTCTTGGAAGAAATAAAGCCAGAATGCTCCTTAGAGGCAAAGATGGCCATATATAGTCTCAGATACATTGGCTATGTTGTCAGAAGATACTCTGGAGAGAGACCTCCTGCTTTGTAAAGAAGAGGGGTAGTTAAAATGAAGAAGGCTCCTGACAAGACGGGTTGACACAGTGGCTGATAAAGGCTCCTGACAAGACGGGTTGACACAGTGGCTGATAAAACAGGCTCAAACGTAAGAACACAGGACCAGGCAGTGCTCCGTTTGCTGGGGAGAGGGTCGCGGAGTCAGAGCTGGCTCGATGGCATCTAACAGCACCAACAATTCTCCTCCGGTTCTTTTAAGTTACTCCATTTGTACCTTGCTCACATTTCTACAGAAATTGATTTGGTTAAAAACGATCAATGATGACATACGAAACCCCAACTCTCTTGCTTTTTCTGAGGTCTCAAGCCCTGCTTTGCTTTCTCGTACTCAGTTTCCTTATAACTCTGGATAGATTGATTTAGGAATTAGTCACATGATTTTCTCTTTTGAATGTCCTCCACTCCTATTTAGATGAGATGTGTCCAATCTTCAGAGTTAAATATTATCTCTATGTTGTTTACTCCTCAATTATTATTTCTAACTTAGTTTCTTTCTAGATCTCGGATTTCATTTCCTTATTCTTTCAGTAAGTCTAATGACTCCACCTGAATTCATACAGGCATCATGTTGCATGGCAACAAGTCAATTTCAACTCCGTGGTTCTATACAACTGAGTAGAGCTCGCCTAGGGCCTCCTGAGGCTGAAATTTCCCTAGGAGCAGATCATGAGGTCTTTTCTCCGAGGAGCAGTTGGTACGTTCGGAAGCTAACATTTTAGCTGGCTGCTGAGCTCTTTATTCCCTCCACATACTCTGTCCTGACCTTCTTGTGGCAGTCGCTCTCCTCTCGAAAATAAAACAAACACAAACAAACCACCCTCTATTACTCTTCCCCCTCTGAATAAGTGGCAACTCCATTCTTGCAAATATTCAGACCCAAAACATAGTAATCTTTTATCTTTCTTATACTTTACATCCAATTCATCAGTCAATTCTGCTGGCTTTACCTTAACATAGCTCCTGAATTTGATTACTTTTTGACGGCCTTATTACTATCATTTATTTTTACCAAGGTTATTTAAATGCTTTCCTAATCTATTGGTGCATTTTCCTTCCTACAGTGTATTCCCCACAACCAATTAAAAATCTGAGTAAAGTAATTTAATTCTTTATAACCATATAAATCTTTATCAGCTCATTCAAAGTAAAATCCCAGTTTAATATAGTGGCTCTGTATTTATACCTTCCTGTTACCTCTCATAGCCCAGCTCATGATTTTGACCTATTTGTGTTTTGTCTCGCTGACCTTCCTGCTGTGAGAACACACAGTTTTTCCCGTGTTCTTTCCTCTGCTGGAATATCCCTTCCCTAGATAGCCTAACCTAGACATAGAACACTCCCTAGCATTTTTACAAACCATTTCTCAAGTGTCACTTTCAAAGCAAGGTCTTTCTTGGTTATTTCAGTTATTTAAAATGACTATCGAATGCAACTGAAATGGCATGGTAACCTTTTCAACCCAGAATTTACTATTTTCTTATATATTTGTCTCTCTTCTCTCTATAGAGAGTAAACTTCATGGTGGTAGAGATTTTTATCTGTTTTATATATCCAGTGTCAAGAATACAGTGTGGCACAATTAAGACTTTCCCTGTAGGTTAAACAGATGACTATAGTCCAAACTAGGGGCAGTGAATTCATTGGCATTGCAATATTCCTTGAAATGATCATATTTTGAGTAAGAATAATCTCAGAGCTTAAGTTAATGAGAATGATATGATTGTATAAAATGTGTTCCTAATCGTGGGCCCAGTATTTGAAATATTGGTCTTTAATTAGTCAATTAGAGCTCATAGAAAAATACCTAACTTCATATGTTATTCCACCTTTTTCCACCTGAGGGCTGAAGTATGAAAAGGAAGCTGATTAAATGGTAAAATATATTTATCAAATATACCCATTAATTAAATAGAGTAGTTCTTTCTATTATTGACACTGTAGAAGGTTATAGTTCTATGCTGGAAAAGAAGAAGTTTATATTAAAATAAAAAGCATTGCTGAGTAAATTTTCTTCAGAAGAAATCTCAGTTTTTAAAAATATTACTTGCATGTTCTTTTCTTTAGACCAACCTGAAAAATGCTAGTAATATCACTGATCGTATTGAAATTTTGTGATAGTAAGAGATTATACAAAGGCAAAATTACTCCAGCAACATATGTTTTTATAAATATTTTATTTTATTTGTGACAGAATTTAATACCATGAAATTTCTTAAAACCAGCACATGAAAATGGGTTTGTTTCTCTTTGAAGCTAGTGAAAATATATGGCTATACTTTGAAAATATAGCTTATTTACTACTTACTATTACAACTGTCATTTCAGTGTAGATTCTCTGGATATGATTGGAGTAAATTGTTTTATTTATATTTGAATATATAAAACTCACTGATATCTTTGACTTGATTTCTCCATCGTGAAATAAAGTATTGCAAGCGTACATGGCTGCCTCTATGTTCCATCTCAGTACCTTAGCTTTCTTTTTCTCAAAAGTGCATTGAATCCTGGCTAGAGTCCAATGAGATGACTGAATTAAGATGAGGGTGAAGAAGAGCCCACGGTTGGTGAAGTGGATTGTACTCTTGCCCTAAATCTATGTTCAAGTCCTGGCCCATGAATTTAGGACTGCATTCTTGTTCCTAATTAGGATCTTTGAAGAGTTCATCAGTTAAACATGAGGGCAGTGTGGAGTAAGGTGAATTCTGATTCCATATGACCGGAGTTCTTATAGAAGAGCCATGGAGACAGGGAAGGACGCATTGTGATACTTCAGTTGCAAGCCAACAAAAGCATAATGTTACTAGAAGTTAGGAAATAGTCAAACAATGTATTTTCTCTTAGAAGAAATGCAGTCAGCACTGTGATTCAGACTCAGTCCCCAGAGCTGTGGAAATGGATTTTTGCTTTTATAAGCCATCTGGATTGTGGGAGCAGAGTTTTCCAAAGAGGAACTCTGGAAAGGGAATATCCAGGCTTCCGGATAACAGAGTGTGTTTGCAGGATGGTCTGAACCTTGCTTCCGTCTTCTAGCAGTTCAGGCCAGCACACTCCGTGGGTCAGGCAAGGCCAGGACAAAGGACTGGCAGCCCAGCCAAAGGAGCTGATAAACCGGATGGTCTGACCTTCATCTAAGATACAGCGGACACATTCTCTCCCGCTCCCTGGGAGGAAGCTGAAACACAACATTCTGCAAATTGTCAGTCACATTCCCTGTTTCTGGCTGTATCTTCCTCTCCGGACCACAGTCAAATTGGCGAAAGCATTACATGACAAGCACTGTGTACAAACCTGCCTCCCCTAGAGATCGGGGCCTTGGCGTCTCTCCTCTTGGTGCCCCTCTGCCTCAACTTTGTATTTTGTCTTTTATCTCTACTCTATATTTCTCAATGTCGACGGTGCCTCTCTTGTCCCTGGCCAAATTGTGAGCTAGCTCTGACACTAGATTGTGCAATTTTGTTACACCAGTCTTAGGAACACAATACATCAAGTTTCAGTGTTCAAAAATCCATGTTTCTACTCTTGGTGCACACACAAATTATACACATGGAATAAGTTCACAACAAAATATGTTGCATTATTTAATAGCAATTATGTTGACAAAAATATGCTTATCAGTCATGTCTAAGAGTTAGATAAATAATATTCTGATTAATCACTTAGTCAATCTTATAAAAAAGAAACTAAAGCAAACTAAACTAAAAAATAAACTTAGTTTAGAAGAAAGTTGTCCTGGGGGATTGATCACTAGATAACTAGTCTCTGCTTTTAATACATATTTTTCACGTCTTATTGCTTTGACTTCTTAAAAGCAATTTTAAATGAATTTAATGAGAGAAATCACTCACATGGAACAATAATAAACAATTTAATATACTGAATATGCTAAAAGCATTTAAAAACTTTATTTATACAGCAACATTATGGAAATTGCTGAGAGAAGTCCCAGAGTTACAGAACTCTCTCTAACATTGTACCCCGATAGAGAACATGGGCTCCACAATGTGGCTACTTATAGCTTTACCCTGGCTCTAACCCTTACTAAGTATGTGCTTTGGGAGATTTTCTTAACTTAGCTCTGTGATTCATTTATTCACCTAGAATTCTAGCAATCGTAGTGCTTCACATAGTTATCATTAAGATTAAATGACTCTATAGAAGTAAAATATTAGCTCCCAATAAATGCTGACTCTTTACTTTATTATGTGTAGAGACAGGAGTCAAAGTGATGTTCATCTGACTCTATAGAGTCTGTAATCTGAACACAGTAAATTAGGATCTGGCATTTATTGAACTTTTACAAAGATCCAAATTTCTTACTTGGATTAACACCCTTAATATATACAGGTCTCTGATAGTTCCTGTATTGTTACATAATAAAGTAATATCATTGCATAATAGCTTTTTCTTGTAAAAATTGAAGACCAAGATAATGTTAACATCAAGAGTAATCGCTCCCTGATTCTATATAAGTATAACAATTTATAGATTAGTATAACTACTAACCATGGAGACAAATGGATTTAAATGACCTCAGGACTACTTGAGCCAAATGTCATTCTGTCAAGTCTATTCCAACTTATAGAATGCCTATAAGACAGGATAGAATTCCTATAGTGAAATTCCTACATGAAACGAATGCAGTATCAGAATTGGATGAAGACTTATTTACAACCTGCCATATGTAGATGATACAACTTTGCTTCAATCAAGGGGGACTTGGGGCACTTGTAAGTGAAATGCAAAGACTGCAGCTTTCAGTATGAATTGCAACTCCTTATAACAATGAACAACCTACAAACATCATGATACATGGAGAAAAGAGTAAAGTAGTCAAGGATTCCTTCTACTTAGAGATACCACCTTTCCAATGCTCCTGGAAGTAGCAGTCTCAAAAACAAGAGGCATATTCTTGGGCACATCTGCAGCACAAGACCTCTTTGAAGTGTTTAAGAGCGATGATGTCACTGAAGGTGCGCCTTAGATCTACGCCATTGTATTTTTAATCGTCTTATATGCGCGTTAAAGCTGCACACCACACAAGGCCTACAGAAGAATTGTATTTGAATTATGGTGGTGACAAAGAATATTGAAAATGCCATGGACTTCCAAAAATAAAAGTCTGTCTTGGGAGAAGTTGCTTTTAGAAGCAAAGATGGCAATACTTTGTCTCATGTACATTGGATGTGGGATCGGGAGAGGCTAACCCTTGAAAAGGCGCTTTCTGCTAGCTAAAGCAGAGGGTCAGTGAGAACGAAGAGCCTCGGCGAACTGGATCGCCACAGCGGCCGCAGCAATGAATCGTGGGGATGACACAGGACTGGACAGTCTCGATCTGTTGCTGATTTGAGTCAGAACCTACTCAATGGCCCCTAGTGACGTAGTTGACGCTTCCAGCCCACCCTAAATCGTATTGCCTACTGGGATATTTTTCAATTCAGCAATACCAAATGTGTCTATGAATATGTAGACGCTTCTTTTAAATCATGACTTGTGCGAATGTGAAGAGTACTTTGTGAAACAAAATGTAAATAATAGCTAATGTTTATTTAGGGTTTATAATCAGCAAGTGTTTAAAGCATTCAATGTTCAATAATTCAGTTAGTCTTCCTAGAAACCCTATAAAGGTAATATTTCCCAATCAACAGACGATAATACTATTGTTTAGGAAGTAACTGGTTCAAACTTGTAAAATCGCCAAGATGATATTATCTAGCATCCTGTAGACAGGATCCCTCAGTTTAACCATGAACCTCAGTGGAGTTATGAGTTTGCCCAGACCTTTCCTGAGTGGCAGGCAATCTTATGTAACAGACAATGCTCTACTTCTTAGGCATAGTTCTGTAGAATAACTGACTTAATCTGATTGCCCATGCATGCTAATTTTAAAATTTACACAAGAATAGTTTCTTCCTGTGTGACTATCCTTTTGCTTCTGAATATTTGCTTCTGAATGTATTTTAAGAAGATTTGGGAGAATTTATGAATATTTTAAGATTCTCCTGTGGCCAGGTGTTTTAAAATCTGCGTATTTATAGCCTCAATCTAATTACTTATTTTTAACTTACATTTTTGAACCAAATTCAGCATGGGGTTTTCTTCAAAATTTTTAATACTATATAATCTGGAAATAGCAATGTCTGAAATATATTCTTAGACCCAACTAGCAAATAGAGTAATTAAAATATTGGTAAAGTTGGTTTGAAGTTTCAAGTAATTAGCAAAGCTTATGGGGTAAATTCTATTTAAACCATCTGTGGCATTTATGTAATCTGTCGTCAATTTGAGAGGATTACAAGTGAAGGGGTGGAGTATAGCCTGTCAATCATTGTATAGCCAATGACACCTCTGTGTGGGCATGGCCTTCCCCTGAGCATTCTGGGAATTCCCATAGTTCCTCCTAGGTGATGGGAGGCACTTTCTCTCTCTCTCAGTTCACTCCTTGATATATAAAGCTCTTTCTTATACACATATGAGTCTACCTTGACTAACACAACTAACCAAAAAATAAAATAGACAAAAGCTCTGCTGGGCAGAACTTTTGTAGTGTGAATTTTTCCAGCTAGGCAAGCATTGACTAGCTCCCTCTCAGTGAATACACCCAGGTTCTGAAAAGATTGTGTAATAGCATGTGGCAAAAAAGACTTCATTTGTGGCAAATGGGGGCTGATTTTGCCACCACAACATACCTGCTTACACAGTCATGTCAGTGTGCCAGTTTGGGGCAAAAACTAGCATGCATCTCTTGTCCCACTCACCTTACTCACTTGATGTCCCTCTGTCTGACTTTTTTTTGTTTCACAGAATAACAAAGCACATGAAAGGATAGCGGTTTGATGATATAAATGAGATAAGAAAATCAAGGGAGGGGCTGTCAGTCATCCAAAGAGATGAGTTTGAAAAATGTTTCCAAGAATGGAATCACAGATTTGACAATTGTATTAAGTATAACAGAGAGTACTTTGAAGGTGATGAGGTTGTTTTGTAAAAATATTTAATCAAATAACTTAGAGAAAATCCAGTATTTTGGGGAAGCCCCTCACATTTGTGTGTATATATATATATATACACACACACATATATATACACATATATACATACATACATATTGTGTAATATATGTATAATGTCTATATATACATATAGACACACACACACATGGCAACTAACTCCAAGATCAGCATTTCAAAGACGCTAGCTCCTCCTCAGAAGATAAAGCGGTCAGCCCTTTCCAAGATCGACAGTCCCTAAAAGACGATCGAGAGTTTCAAATCTCTCTGTACAATCATTGTTTCAGTTTGTAACTGTGCAAAGTATGAAAAGGAAAAGTGAGTCAATAATCCCAAATATAAAATATTCTGAACTCTCTTGGCTAGATTACCTGGGTCTTCTCTATTTATAATCCTTTAGGTAATTTCTTTGATTTTTCAAATTCATTTTATGGACAGAAATAAAGCACTTAGGCAGCCAAAATGACAGTATCTATTCAATGTAGGTTTGGATTCTGTTACTTGGTGGTTACACTCTAAAATATTATTATCTTTTTAACTTTTCAGGTACATTCTTTTAAATAGGCAATTTATTTCTGTCTAATTATTTTCTGCCTAAAGACAAAAGCAATATTAGATATTTTCCAAAATAAAGGTTGAGTTTGATTTAGAACAAAAATTTATTACATGATTATTTCAATCTTATCATAATCTACTAGTGAGTCCTGTCTGGATATTTTACCAAGTACAGTGTATTATTGTTGTGTTAGTCTGGGTAGACTAGAGAAACAAATCCATGGACACACATATGTGTATAAGAAAGATTTATATACAAGAGTAATTGAACATTGAGAAAACATCCCAGCCTAGTCTAGATCAAGTCCATAAATCCAATATTAGCCCATATTCCTGATATCAATCTATAAATTCCTCTTCAGACTCACGAAACACATGCAATGACACGGAATGCAGAAGATCACAGGCCAGTGGGCAGAAAGTCTTTGGATCCAGTGGCATTGGAAACATCTCAGTGCTGGCAGGGTTCTCTCTGCGACTTCTCCTACTTCTGAGGTCTGGTTGCGTCCATGTGGCTTGTCTTCTGCAATGTCTCCCAGGGAGTGGCAGAGAGAGAGAAGTGTCTTCC
>NW_022104341.1:14917323-14919302 GCF_000313985.2 Echinops telfairi | reverse complement strand
TTCCTGAGAGTTAACTGCATTTGAATTAGAGCCCCTTTGTGTGAAACAATACTGTATATCTCTATTAAGTTCACGGCTTGCTTTTCTCATTGATTCTCATTTGTCTTACTGACAATTCTCTGTGACACTGTCATTTATAGCAAGTCAAGTAATGCATTTCCATTTACACCCTTCCCGGTTAAACTCAAAAGGATACATTTCTTTATGTTTCCTTCTCTCCTAAACTGATTTTCAATAGTATTTTATTTCACACACTTGTGCATATTAATTACTATTGCATGGCTTTGTAAAGGTAGTATCTCCAATCAAGTCAAATACTCTTCAAGTATTGGGTCGAGTGTTTCAAATTCAACAAATATTTGTTTAGTTTCTGGAATAGGTTAAACAATCAGGAAAGGATCTGGGAGTTCAAAGATGAGCAAGGTATTCAAGAAGTTCAAAATAAATTCTTATATTGCAGTGCAAGAAGCACTGTACTAGAGAAGTCCAGAGATAAATGTTGTAATGCATGAGAATGAAGAACCATCTTAATATAGAAACGCGGCTAAGAGATGTGAAATAGAATACTAAACAGTCAAGTTGCACTTAAAAGAATGGATAGATTATGGAGTGGAAATGGAACCCTGACTGCCTAAAAAGGGCAGAATTATAGCCAACAATTCTGTGGAAAAGGAAACAGTATTCTATTAGATAGATAGGAGCTAGTCATATTTGTCTATTTTTCACTTAAGTATTTGTACTGACTTGTAGGAAATTGAGAGGTGTTGATAGATAAGTAGTTTAGAGTGACATGCAACTTTTTTGGAAGCCTTATCATGTCTCCCACCCATTTTATGAAGTCCAACACTGTATGGTATGCTGAATTTAGTTCTATCATAGCACCTATTACAGAGTTTATATGTTTGTGTTTTATATTCTACTTGAAGCTCTTGGAAATCTCTGAAAATTATTATCCACTGCTACGATTTCAGTCTCTAGCATTTGGATTAACCTATGGAGGATGTTTCATAAGTATGTATTGAATAAATCAATAGCTTTTTCAGGATAATAACCCGGATGCCCACGGTAAAATACAGATGTGAGATGAGATAGTGGAATATATATATTCAAAAGGTTCATGAAAGTTAACTGTGATTCAAGAAAAGCTGGAAAGGCTGGATTTGAACTGGAATGAGGTGAAAGTAAAATAGCATTGCTACTAGGGTTTCCCTTCATGACACACTCATCTATGATAAGCAAAATTTGTTTGAACATGTCTCTGTGACCCATGGAGAGCCTCAGATAAGTTCTCTCAGTAAAACATTTGTTGTAACATTGTCAAGGTGCCTTCAAAATCAAGGTCCAATTAAAATGGTTATTTCCAAGGATATCTGCTAGACAACTGAAATGTAAGTCAGATCAGAAGTTTATGGGAACTGTTTTCTGGAAATTACATAGGGAGAATCTTGATATATTCTTTGAAGGACTCTGGACAGTCATGGGGATTTGTTATCTAGTTTTAAGAAAATTGAATATGACATTGGTGAGAAAAACAAGGTCCAGAAAGTTGCATCAAGTTTTTTTTCTCCATCAAAGCAATGCATCTACCCCTTCTTCTAGGATATGAAAAATGTCTCTATAATAGTCTTGTTTGATTGGACATCCCATCAAAGAAGGGTCACAAGGAAGTGACATTCCTCTAATTCTTGAATGATTCCCCCCCTCACCCTCACTATCATGACCCAGTTCAACTTTTCAAATCTTGCTAGACCAGAGTTTGTACATTGGTACAGATCAGAGCTCTCCCCACAAAGAATCCAGGACAGATAAATCCCTCAGGAACAGTAATGGGAGTAGTAATACCATAAGGGGAACGGAAGATGGGGACACTGAAGAGAAAGGAGGAACCCATCACAAGGTTGGATACATAACACACACCCCACTGAGAGATACGAATAATAGAAATGTGGGTGAATGGAGACAACAGATGGTATAAGATA
>NW_022104341.1:14914958-14916369 GCF_000313985.2 Echinops telfairi | reverse complement strand
TAGCAAAACTCTCGATCCTGTCATCAATCTGTCTGGTGACTTTGGACAAGTGTAATCACAGATTAATGCTTTGTTGTAGTTGTTACCAAAAAACTCACTGGCCATCGAATGGATTCTAACTCACAGTGACACTGTAGACCAGGGTAGAAGTGCTGCTGGAGGTTTCTGAGATGGTAGAAAGCCTCATCTTTCTCCCACAGTGTGGGTTGTGGTTTAGAACTGCTCTCCTTGCAGCTAGCAGCTGCACACATAATCAGTAAGCCACACAGTTTGGCATCATAATATTGATTCAAACTCATGATGAATCCTTATGTGCCGAAGAGAACTGCCGCATAGGGCTTTCAAGGATGTGATATTTTAGAAGCAGATTGCCAGCCAGACTTATTGTCTGAGATATCTCTGGGCAGATTCAAACCATCAACGTTTAGACTAATAGTAGAATGCATTACTAGCAGTGCCAATTAATTCAGTCAAGTGTTAATAACTCTAATTTTAATATTTATCAAATTTAAATGGAGTATAATACATAAAGCACCTAGTAGAATAACTGTAACATTGGACATGCTGAACTCATCCCTGGTTACCTTTCTTTCTTTGCTTGTTCAAAGAAGAGGGTTGGGTGACCATTTATGAAGTGTTATGGATTTATAAATCTATAAAAATAGAATATAAAACTAACTTTGTACATACAACATATAGTATAAAATTGTCTTCAAATGTGAGAGGAAATAAAAATAATAACTAGACAAAACTTTTTTAACATTTGATTATAAGAAGATTTCTATTTTAATGTATTTTTCATTAAGTGCTTTAAGGAAAGTCCTTTAATCAAAGCATTACCTTCTAAGAAGCCTGAACAGTTTCAGACATTTTGAAAAATAATCCTATCACTTTTAACTATTGATACCAAAATGTTGCACAATCACATAGGATTGAAAAAGTATTTGCGAGCCATGCTTAGTTTGAAATCTGTTTAAAATTATTTAGCCAGTTTCAAAGGAAGAGTGAGTTTCTTCCTTTTTATTTTTACATATAACCACTTTCATTTTTATAAAAATAGATCAAAGAGGTCTGAAAATGGCAGTCCTCCAAAACCATATGCTATAAAGTCCTACTGGGAAATTGAGGGAAAAGAAGTAAAAACTGCCTGAAGTAGTTTGATATAAAATAGTGGCTTTTTTTTCATCCATAAGGTGATTCCGACTTGTCTTTCAAATGATTTTGAATGAAGCTGAAAGGAATCAGTATCCTATTAATCCAGAATTGAGTTCTTCAACTTCTTTGAAAAATAATCTATTCAAACATTTCTCAGCAACATGGAGGAAGACCTTTCAGGTCTCTGGAAATTTTCTTGAGGAAGAACTGCTTGATAAGGCCAGGACATCTTTTTTATGATTTGTAGAATAATGAG
>NW_022104341.1:14905914-14914004 GCF_000313985.2 Echinops telfairi | reverse complement strand
GAATCCAGGACAGATAAACCCCTCAGAATAGTAATGGGAGTGGAAATACCATGAGGATGGGGTGAAGGTAGGGGTAAAAGGGGGAGAAAGGGAAAACCGATAGCAATGATCGACATATAACACCCCACCACCACCACCACCCCTGGGATGAACATGGGTGAAGGGAAACAGCAGACAGTGTAAGATATGAAAATAAAAATAATTTATAACTATCAAGGGTTCATAAAGGCGGGAGGGTGTGGGAGAGGGGGAAAAAGAGGAGCTGATACCAAGGGCTCAAGCAGAAAAAAAAAAACACACTTTGAAAATGTTGATGGCAGCATATATAAAAATGTGCTTGATACTATTGGTGTATGGATTGTTATAAGAGCTGTAAAGAGCCCAAGAAAATGATTTATTTTTTAAAACTGTATGACCTCAAGCCAGACTGATGATAATCGATGTTTTCCAGAGAGTGATAGAGGAAGGTGGTTTTTGTTTGTTTGTTTGTTTGTTTGTTTGTTTTGTTTTTAATTAAATTATCGAAATTTGCTAGAGAGTATAGTCTTAGTAATTAAGGGGGCAGGGGGAAGGCATCAAAAATTGTATGGTAACAAAAGAAGACAGTGAGATGTGAAGGAGGTATACATCCCTTTAAGACAGGCACTCTTTACTCTTGCCCACTCTTGTTTTCCAGTGTTTGCTCACAAGAGACATTTAAAGAAAACTCCTTGAATGGGTGAATGGAAATATTAAAGACACTGCCACAGCCAGTTTAGAAGCTGCCTTTTGAGAGTGCATACAATCTTCACTCATACGGAAACATTTGCATTGCAAGATGACAATAATGCAGATTTGACTATTGCCATGGGAAATAAACATCTTTGAAAAATGTACAGGTGCAAGCTTGTGGAAATTAAATCATTCAACAGAGGAAATAAAGCCATTCAAACAAACAAAAACAGATTCATTTTGTGGGCTACAATGGCTCCATTTGCAGAATTACTGCGATTTATTGTGTATGACTCAATGCACATTTGATTTGGCAAGATCTACAGAATGAAAGAAATATATGCTGAGTACTTCTCATCAGTGGCTCTTCAAGAGAAAGACTTGGTGACCTACTTCTACCAACAGAGCCAAATAGTGTCTGATCCTACACTGTCCTCACATGGTTGAGCCTAATAGTGTCTAATCCTACGCTGTCCTTACATGGTTGAACACACTGTGTCAGTCTACCTCGTTGAGGGTCTCTCTCTTTTGGGTGACCTTCCACTTTCCCAAGCAGGATGCCATTTTCCAGGTACTGATCTCTCCCAATAATATATCCAATGTCTCAACACCCTCTCTTTCAAGGTTCACCCTCCCATTCCAAGACAACTTCTGTAAAGATTACAGCCTAGGAAACCCAAAGCCGCACCTCACTTCAGACAGATAGGGTCTCTATGAGTTGGAATTGATAAAAAGTCCTTGGCACATAGCACAACTTCTTAACTACTAGGATCTTCCTTTTCTGGCATAATGTGTTACTGGAAAAGCTATTCTGTATCATTTTGCAAAGGACGTGTTTCATTTTACTGAAGTGAATACACACCTGGATACTTTCTAAAGTCGAGAACTGCAGAAAATGCTGTAAATCTTGGAATTCCATAGCCATTCCTACTATTTCCTTCTGGCTCAGTGACTGAACACCTAGATAAGTGTTTAGAAACCCTTTAGGTATGTCTGTACCCAATACAGAAGAAACAACCACTGTATTTTGAAGGTGCATTATGTGCTGGTCATTTTGTGATTTAATTCTTCTAAACAACACTGTAAACTGGATCTTATTATTCCCATTTTAGATAACAAAACTGAGGCTTGCAGATATTAAAATCACTCATACAAGGAGAGTACACAAATAACTGACCTGAGATAAAATGATGGTAGGTCTGAAACTGCCATTGCTTGCCTTTATATTGTTCTTGTTTTGTTTTATTTTGCATTTTTTCACTGTAACTCATCATCCTTATGACTTTATTTCTAGAAGCCCCTTCTTTCGTAAAGAACATGCAACCTCTGAGACATTCTACAGAAATTAAACTGCATTCCTAAAATGCCAGAACTTGGATAGGGCTCAAGCTGTCACATGCTTTCTAGCTATGATATATGGGCCCGAACTCATTAGTGATGGATTTCTAACAGCAGCAACTGCACAGGTAAAACTTCTTCACTAAGCAGATATTCAATCATTCTGGCACTGTGAAATATCTTAAGCACTCCCAGTATAATCATCTTTTTTTCTTCTTTGCCACATCTGGATTGGTAAAATCAGGAAGAATTAGAATAATCCTAAATCCTATCAAAAGTGCAGGCTGAATACATAGCATGTGTTGGGTTCCCACCACATGGGAACCCACCTCTGTGTCCCACTAAACTTTCTGGGGTGCAGCTTATTATTTAATAAAAGTGCATTTGAAAGTCCAGGACTGCATTGTAGTTGGTCTTAGTCATTTAAATGCAGAAGAGTCAGTGGGTTCAGCTCTTGGTAGGTTTACTCTTATTTTCTCTCTTCCTTCAAGCCAACCCCTGCTTCCCTCTACCCCTAAGTCCCAGGAGTTTGGACCTTTGCCACACAGTCCGCTCCTGAGACAGCATAATGAAAGTTAATGGACCTCTAATTCAGGTAATTCACATGAATTAAAAATAACTTAGGAAACCATTTAAAACTATAAAATCATATTTAAAATATTATGTGCATTGGGGTCATAATAGTATAGTTCAAACTTTCTTCCACAGAATGAATTTGAAAGGCCCAAAATCTGTCAGAAAGTCAGAGAAGATAGATTCTTTTTCCGTGTTTTGTAAAATAAATAAGGTCGACAATGTTTGCCTGCTTGATTCATTCATGATGTTTTCAGATGTCATTTAAAGATTGCTTATGAACTATAGGGGGGAAAATCCTCCAGAAGATGATACATTTGTGAAAGATTATATAATTTCCCTTAATTACATGAATGTCTGGGACAAAACCATATAGATCAGGGGGAGGACAAGAAAGGTTGCTTGTGTGTAGAAACTTTAAATTATATGATGAATGTAGGGATATAGAAGGAACCTTGAGTTTGATGCAAAGGAGGCATAATAATCTTATTGCTGAGAACTGTTTAAGCTTTTCCATTGCCACAGATAGAGCTAATGCTAAACCCAGAGAGAAAAATAGAATCTCTTTAGAAAGCTAAATTTCTCAATCCCATAAATATTTATAAAAGCTATTATTGTGAAGCCAAAAACACAGATTAGAGGGTTGCAGTCCTGTCCTCAAAGAAGCTACTATTTAGTGAAGGAATGAGCCAAGCAGGCCTTCTCACAGTGCATGGTTGCTATTGAGTTCATCACAAAGTATGTTGGACAAGAGTTTCTCACTGCTCTCTCAAGATTGCAAGGTGGAGTTCACTCAGAGAAGAAAGGTCTGTCCATTGATACACTTGAATGCAAGTCCACTCAATGGCAAATGTTTTTATGTTCAGACGTTTGCTTGTTTGTTTACTGAGGGTTCACTGTTCGTCAGATGGTATGGGCATACTCACTGTCATTGCGTGAATTCTGACCTCTCAGGTAGGATAGAATTTTCCCTGTGGGTTCCCAAGACTGTAACTCTGTACGGGAGTAGAAAGTCACAGAGAAGTTGGTGGTTTTGAACTGCTGATCTTGCAGCTAGCAGATTAAAGGGTAACCACAACACTACCAGGGCTCCTTTGTAGTAAACACTACCAAGGCTCCTTTGTAGTACGTGTGTGAAGGAGTCAGAAAGTATGATAAAAAGGCATATATGTTACAAGATGGCTATAAAGAAGGACTTGGTGTATGGCATTCCAGCGGGATTCAGAATCTCTTTCAGGAGACAGCCGTTATAATCCCCACTTTACAGAACAGATGATGGAATCTTGGAATAAGTGTCTCAGATGCTTACAATTAGTCAGTGATGGAGCCAGTAGCCAGGTGTCCTGCATTTTCACATGGGGCCATCAACCCTGCATTGGCTCTGAAAGGGATGTAAAAAAACGGGGCCGAACAGAATCATTTATTTGAATGGCAATGTGTCTACTGTGATGTCTCAGAGGATTTCAGATTCAGTGGTATTTTGTTTGCCAATTACTTTTTGCAATGCATGGTGAAAGTTATCAAACCCAATTAACTGTCATGCAAAGGAGGCAGTTAAATAGGGTTCAAAAATTGAAGAGGTGTTTCTGTTTTGGGTTGTGTACTTCGCACACCGCCCTAGAGACAGGGGTCACCTTTATTGGGCAATATTGTAGGTAGGGCAACGTGGGGCTGCAGCCTGTTGGGGCTCGGGGCTCGGTCAAGCTTTAGGAGACTGAGGTCTCTGCACTCGGTAGTGAGTTGCTCTTGTTCCTGATGGGCCCCAGAACCACAGGTCTGCTTTTCTCCTTCCGCTCCAGCTGCCACCTCAGCTGGGTGAGGTCCTACTTCATGGCATAGCGTCTTCCCCCTCTGCGGAGTACTTGGGCTCCACTTCCCTGGCCTGGACGTGGAGAGTGTTGGATTCTTGGATCCGAGGGGCACAGTGGCTCGGTTACGTTTCCTGATGTGCTGAGAGACTTATTTAGCATTCAAGTTCTCAATCATAGCTCGGGAGGCCTGGTCCATCAGCTTCTGCTCCAGGCCATGGCGATGGCGCGAGCGCCCACAGCCAGCTGTGTAACGTGTCCAGAGGGCTTGTCTTCTGGGTCCTACTCCATTTTGGCCAACACGTAGTCATCCATCTTCCCATCCAGTCCTCCATGATGTCAGAGAGTGGGGCCAGGAGAGGCCGTGGGGGAAGCAGACCTTCATCTGGAGTTGTCCAGGAGGCATGGCTGGACATCAGGTTCTCGGACCTCGCCTTGCAGAGGTTCATGACCAAGGCAGGGGAAGCCCAGGGGATCATGAGCTCACAGCCGGTGGCCGTCGCACTTCCAGGAGCCACCGGTGTGCCGAGAGCGGGCCAGTGGAAGAGGTAGCGCATGCTGGGCTGGCCAGGTTGTGTTCCTTTAAGAAGTTTGGCCAGGTATTGTTTTAGTCTGTGGTGAAAATGAAGTCAATGGACTTGTACCTGACAACTAAGCATTTCAAATTTTCTAGCAAACGCGTGATTTTGTTGCATGGTAGAGTACTCTAGAGGAGTCCTGGTGGTGTAGTGGTTATGAGTTGGACTGCCATCTGCAAAGTAAGCTGTTCAAAACCACCAGCCGTGCTGTTAGAGAAAGACAGGGCTTTCTATCACCTTTAATAGTTACAGTCTCAGAGACTCACAGGGCTGATTCTACTCTGCCCTATAGGTTGCTATGATTGAGCATCAACTCAATCAACGGCAGTGAGTTTGGTGTTTTGGCGATGGTACTATAAGGGTGTGGAAGTTACATAATCTCTTGTCAAGTTGAGCGAAGGGGTGGCGTCTGGTCTGTCAATCAAGTCATAGCCAGTAATGCCTCTGTGAGGCCATGGCCTTCTCCTAAGGATTCTAGGAACTCCTGTCTTCCTCCCTGGAAGTGAGACACACATTTTCTCTGCGTCACCTTCCTGATGACAAGCCAGGTGGAGCTATGCTGTGACAGCCAGATCTTTGGAGCTGAAGGAGCCATATGGAGACTCACACCAGTGCTGAGATGCTTCTACCACCTCTGGATCTACAAGACTTTCCACGCACTGGCCTGTGATCTAGCATCATTGCATGTATTGCCTGAGTCTGGACAGGAATTTATAGACTGGTGTCAGACATATGGGCTAATATCAGACTTATGGACTTGATCTGGACTGGGCTGGTATATTTTCTTTATATACAATTACTCTTTGATACAAAGTTCTCTATTACACATATATGAGTGTCTCTGGATTTGTTTCTCTAGTCAACCCAGTCTAATACAGAGGGGTAGTGAAAAAGAGGAAGGCTCTCAGTGAGATGGCTTAACACCATGGCTGCAAAAATGGGCTCCGGCATACAAACAATTGTGAAGATGGTGCAGAGCCAGATACTGTTTTGTTCTGTTCTGTGTAAGAGTGCTATGCATCAGAACAAACTTTGTGGCATCTCATAACAAACAACAAGGTGTTCTTACATACATGCATCAGGTAAAGAAAGAAGGAACTTTTTATTTCCCTATTACAAACCCTCTCTTGTACTTTCCTCTCCCTCTCCCCACCCCTGCACTGTCTCAAAAAAATCTAGAGATACTTTCCCCTGCTATTTAGAGGCAGCTCCTAGTCTTCTGTGAGAGCTCTTGAGGAATGACTAGAATTGATCTTACAGTAAGCATCCCTTCCTGAGAGCCTCTCTCCTTATCTCCTCCCTTTGCTTCCATTGTTGATGCAATAATGGTTCAGGGATTCCTGCACTTGCAATCAAAAACAGAATACATAATGGAGTCGAAGTTAGCGTTCACAGAGAAAATGAGATAAAGGTTCCCAAGGCCATATTGAGCATCTGTTTGGTCCTTACTGTGAAGATCTAAGGCTACACAAGCTCCGCCAACCTCATAGATGTTTTGAACTATGCCCCTAATATAGCATGTGGGGACTTCCTCAACAGTTGCTCCTAATGAGAACCAGAAATCCGCTGGGGTTACCTGAGTTCAGGTCATCTCAGAAAAGCAGGCTCAAGAATATTTCTTCATCTCTGTTGGTAGCCAGATAATCAGAATCAAAATATTTCAGGCAATTTATCTTTGTTAAAAAGTTACAGAGCATCCAAACACCTACCTGGGGACAAGCTTATCTTCTTGTTCTCACATGGTCAATTAAAGACAACCTACCATAACAAAATAGTACTTTTCCACAGGACATAGATTTATTAAAATACTTAAGGACCTCATGGAAAAGTTAGCATAATTCTAGATTCTTTTTCTTATAGTGAATATGAAAAGTACAGATTTAATATTGTCCTTGCTATCGAGTGTCGCAAAACAAAAATAAATGGATTTTTAATTTGAGGGTGGAAATATTAAGCTCTATATAGATGAGTTGCCAAACTTCACTGTGCATAGGAATACCGAACCCACCCTCAGCCAGTCTCGTTCAGAAGACTGCTGTAAAATCCAAGAATATGCATTTCAATGTAGACTGTGGAGTCACAAAAATCAAAATAATTTAATGCCCAGTTTTGCCACTATTAATTACAAGTCTTTTGGCAAAACTTTTAGTCTCTATGAACTTCAATTTCTTAAGTCATTGCTATTGAATTGGTTCCAACTCATAGCAACACAGTCAGGCAGAGTTAGAATAGCCTCTGCAGACTCCAGGACTTCCAAGACTGTAAATCTTTAGGGAGGTGGAAAGCCTCACCTTGCTCCCATGGAAAGCACATGGTCCTGTCAAGCTGCTGATCTTGTGACTAACAGCCTTATGCATAACCTACAAGGACCCCAGGGCTCCCCTAAATGTAGAACATTAACACTCAATCCTGCAACATTATTTATCAAAATAACAGAAGCAGTTAAATGCTTACTGTGTTCTAGTGGAGTTGTGAGAGTTTTACAGCAGTGTTTTCTTTATCTTGTTCACATCCTCAGTATCCTCCTCTAGGCGGCGAGGAGATTAGGCATCAAACTCGACCCATTGCCATCAAGTTAATTCTGACTCAGAACACCGCTGTCAACAGCATGAAACTGCCACGCAGGGTTTCCAAAGCTGTGCATTTATATAGAAACAGACTATGATATATGAAAGATGCAGCTGGTGAATTTGAACCATCAACCTTTATGTTAGTAGCCAAATGCTTTAATCAGGAGTTAATTAATATTTCTAAAGTCATATGACTAGTAGATAGCAAGCTGAGATTAAAACCTAGATTGACTCTAAAATTGAAACATGTCTTTGCTCTCTTATTTGCCTTAATTTAAAGGTGGATATAACTAGTGTAGTTTCTATATAAATAAAATTGTAATAAAAATGGTACATCGTTTAAGAATTTTATGATCAAAATCCCCTGGATTTCATAAGTTACAATTTTAAATATTTAAATCCATTGTTCTGGTGACTCTGATTTCTTGACACATTTTCTTAAAACTTAATGATTTAGTTTGTGAGGGAGGGAGGTGGGGGGGCGAAGGAAAAATTGAGGAACTGATACCAAG
>NW_022104341.1:14895279-14903426 GCF_000313985.2 Echinops telfairi | reverse complement strand
AACTTGGCCTGTTTTAAAGAACTAGCCCTGTGTCTCAGGGCAGTGGGGACTGCTGGCATAATTACAAAGGAAGTGAATTCGTTTCATCTGCCACGTACAACTATGATGTTTACTCGGCGTGTTGTGCCGATGGCATGCTATCAGACTATAATGAGGAGTACATTAGTGTTTTATCTGCAAGGAACTATCCATCTGCTCAAGATCACACACCTAACACTCAGACCTCCTTCTGAACGAACTGCGCACGGCCTCGACCCAGGAGCAAGAATTCAATGCCAGGGACCAGTCTTCATAGCAGCCGCAGCAGCCGCTCAGATCAACCCAGAGTGAGGCAGCAAACTCTTTCCTTGGCTGCAGGGTTTAGAGCTGAGCAGCATGGCCAGCCTCAGAGGTATCTGCAGGCACCTGCCAGTGAGCACCAGGCCAGCCTGGCAGCTTGCATCCTCTCAGGTCAAGATCTAGCTCCGAACGCGGTGGTACTTGTGCAGAAGCAAGAAGCCAAGGCAAGTCTCTGGAACTGGCAGCACATCCCTCTCAGGAGAGGTCTTCCTTTCAGCGGCCACACGTGTGTAATGTGACATTTTGCTTGCAACAGTCAACACACTTTGACAAAGTAGTCATGTTTGATTGGGTGCGTGCAATGTCTACAACTGTTTGCTGATTCTTCTTCACAGTAGACTTTTCACGTGTCCTGTAGAACTGAGAGAGCCCATTGAAAGAAACCATTCCCATCTTTGGCCTCCACTACAGTCTGAACACTGCTAATGAGATGAATTTTCTCTCAACTATTGTTTAAGAAGTTTCTGCCTAGAGATCACAGCTCAGTGAAAAGGTAGAACAGCTGAATCAACCTTTGAAAAAGCAGCCCAACAAACTTTCTGTGAGTTGGGGTTTTGTCTTTAGCTTTATTGAAAGTCTTTACAAGCCCCAGGGAAAAATCAAAATTAAGCTGCTTTTGAGCTAATGGACAAATGCGTGCTTACTTTCCTGCACCAGGGGCTCTCTACCAAGTTTAAAAATGTACTTGTGATTAACTCTTTGCTTTCTTTAGCCTCGCTTATCTAAACTGCACAAGACAGTGAGAGTGAGACCCCAGTCATCAGACACTGTTTCCAACTGGGAGATGGGTCAGGTCCTCCTTCAAACCAGAAGCAATTGTTTGCTTCAGCCAATTGAACTGTGAACTTCGAGGAAGTGACACTTTGGATTCCTCACTCCAGGGTGCAGTTGACACCCAAGTGCATAGGAGACTCCAGCTGTAGTGACTGTACTCTTCGCCCCTTTCAACAGCTCAAGTCTATGTTGAAGCAAATACCAGAGTGACTCTACATATTGTCATTGTACCAAAGACCGATGGGGCTTTTCTTTTTTCTTTTCTTTTCTAAAACACCACTGGTATTGTGTACCTTTAAAGTTAATCATCAAATACCCTGCAGTTTTCATAATACAGTGGTTTACTAGAACTCCTGTCTTGCTTCCTTTAGGCTAGTTTTTGCTTTGTGGCACACCTTATTTCCAACTCTATAAGGAAGTCTGGTTCTAATAGGCAGCTAGCTATAAACTTGCCTTGGAAGTTTAATTTTATCTAAAGAACTATGTTTAACAACCAACTCTTGTCATAAGTGACTTCTATCTACTTAGCAAACCTGATTATGTGGCCCCTCATAGTCTTTCAATGTCCCAGGACTAGCTGCCTGCGCCCACAAAGAAATAAGCATTTTACCCTTCTGCGACCCTCAGGCTTTCGATGCCAATAGTTCAGAATCAGACCATGGGTGGAGAAAAAGAAAGGCCAACATTTTTGCATGGATTATATCAGCCAAATAATCACTGAATCTTGAAGCATAGATTTAATTGCTTAATTTTCCCCCTAGCTTCAAAGGGATAAATATGTAGCCTCAATTAACTCCTTGTTTCTCGGTGTGTCATTACCCCGACTCCTGTCATATTGGATTTGTTTCTCACTCCATCAGCTGGGCAATTTGTAACTTGCTGAATTGCTCAGTTGGAAACATGAGGCTTCCTAAAAGAGCCTCCAGATAGTTTTTTGTTTTGTTTTGTTTTGTACTGACTCTTAATGACCAGAAAGACTAATTCTTGCTATCTGGTAAGTCAACAGATACATTCTGAGACTAAGAGGTAAAAGAACATTATTCTTCTGTTTGCTTGCTCATGCTTAACAATTTTTCCCTGTGACTATCCTGAAACCCATTAATGTAAAACATCTGAAGCTGAAACTCCTGGAGTGTGAATTCCAACGTAAAAATAAAGGACAGATGTATATGTGAGAACAGTGGCCATTCTGCTTTCAAATGAGGCAGCCTGTGTTGTCGTTGGCCTCCTGACTGGTGTCACCTAAGAAAATTTCTTTTTCTCTTAGAGTTAATGAATTGGCTCTGTTGTTTCAGAACCCTTAATAGCAGTAACAACCACAGCACAGCCAGTCTACTCACAGTGAAGCCATTCTTCTCTGCTCCCTCATTACATTTCTCACAATACGCTATTATGGTCAAATCCACGTCATGAAATGAGGAAACATGAGAAGCTATCAGAAATTAGCGCCAGGTAGGTAAAAACTAATAAGCAGTGGTTCAAACAGTTTCCTCCCCCACTTCACTCCCCACAGATGTTAATAACCCCCTAAGAATAAAAAACTTTCTTGCAATCATATGTGTGTGTATATATATAAACATATACACACACACATATATTCTTTGTTAGAATGCACATAAAAAGGAAAGGCACCTGCTGTTTGGAGGAACTTGATATTTGCACCTTCGATTGCTTGTGTGCTCTCAATTAAAACCACCTTTCATCTTCCTCATCTTTTTTATTGACAAAAATCCAAATCAATCAAATTCAATCCGGCAACCATACCAGCTAATTGGGAGACTCTGGTCAAGGGATCTGGATTTTTCCCCACTGGACATTTTAACTCCGGCTTTAGATTCAGCTCTTGAGCTTAAAGGTAGAAGACTATTTGAAGAAGTGAACAATACCTGAGGTGTGCCGGTGAGTCCAATTGGAATCATGAGAGACAGTCTTTCGGATTCAAGCCTTGGTCTGGCATAGTCAGAGATCGTCAGCAGAGGCGTGCTGTAAGTAGGTGCTTGTTTCAAATATGAGTAATGAAGAGAGGACTTCCAGATTAGAGGCCATCTGAGGGCACTTTGAAGAATTGGGTTTGTTTTGGATATAATACTTAAAATTAAATTTTCGGTGGTGTCGCATGGCCCTGATACATTTTAAGGGATGGAGAACAGTGGCCCCAGAATGATCTTTCTGCTGAAATACAACAGGATGTGAAATTTAAAAATAATGATTTTCTTCATGAATTTCTGAAGCCCCTCACGCTCTTGCGCCACTAGATTTAATATTGTAGTAAAGATGGTAAATAGAGTGGCAATATTTAGGTTGAAGCTTTTATTTCTCTGTGGCAAACCCAAAATGTACAAAACACTATAGTATCGTGGTGCAATGTAATCATGAGGTAAAAAAGAAAGAGGTGAGCATTGCTTCTATTTACAGGAGTGGACAAGGACCCTAACATCTCCCTAATACCCCAAGCCTAAAGCTTCCTTCTCCTTACCAAGAGGAATGTCTCCCTTCAGTGCTGAGAGCTCAGGCAATCTTTTGGGGGTTCGTTTCTCTGCACCTCGAAACCAAACATCACCAACCCTTTGGTGTTTCCCTGTCATTCCCAAAGCAGCGTCTATGCTTTCTGGTCAGGGCAATACAGTGAATTGTTTAATATAGCTTGTCTAGCCATAGCCTTTTTTATTACCACCAAATGACTTTCATTTTCTTATGGATTTGGGTAAGAAGGCAGGGGAAGATATGGATTGGGTGATGATTCTGGCATGAGTGATTCTTGAAGAGCTAATTGTGGCTGCCATCCTACTGGGTAAAAAATGAGCAATCTCAGGCATAGGGTGGGACTTTACACCCAGAAAAACAGGAGAGTCCAGAGGGAAATGTGTCCTTTGAACCTCAACATCCTCATGCATTGTACCTCCTTTACCCAGAAGACGGTTCTGCTACCGGAGGAGTTTCAAGGGAGCAACAGTAGCAGCAGTGGAACTGAGTCAAAGAACAAGACAGTGGATTTCTCAGCTTCTGGAGAAAGTCAAGCTAAGTGTTTGGGGGCAGGAAGCTGGCCTATGGTGTGCGATGCCCCTGGGTACTTAACTGTGGGAGCCGGGTTTGCTGACCAACGGAGCTGGAAAGGAGTGCCTTCAGTCGGAGGCTTATAGTGGAATGACATGAATGTGGCACATTTATTAGCATCTTGAAAATAGTTTTATAACATTTCCAAAGCAGGACACAGGACAGACTGGCTGAGGGTCGGAGAAGAAAATATCCTGATTGACAAACTGTATCCTGGGCATATTTCACCAGAATGGTAACCTGTAACTTCCATAATAAACCTTGCAATCATAACTGTGTAATACCGGGCATTGTCTCTGAGTTCTGCCTGGTGATTGTGATGAATTCTTGAACCTATTGTGGGACACAGAGCAGCCAGGTTGCACCTCTTCCCTTTAGGACTACATCCTCTTAGAACTCCGGAATGCTAAAGTGGTTCAAATGGCCTTCATTACACAGAGTGCCCTGTACATCCAGTGGGAGGGGGTGCGGGGGGAGCACTTCGGAATATAAAAGGGAATATAACTGGGGATATCTCAGGTAGATCACATTTAAAATGTACAACCCTCCCTAAAACAATCCAGAAAGTCTAAGTGCAAGCAGCACTCTTACTGCCACCTTGAGCAACAAGGATATAAGGGAGGAGTTGACCCAAAAGCTAAGAGTATGGAAGTTCCAGGCCCAGATGGAAAGGTTTATTATGCCAACCTGGCCGATAAACACATGTGGGTTTAATTGAAGGGCGGAGGGATAAATGGCTCGGTGAGCCTCGCCTTTCTAGTTCTCGGGTCTCTTGCTTTGTGATGGTCGCACCAGGGTGCAGCTGCCTTAGCAGTTCCCTGCTTCAGCTGACAAGGCTGACTTTCTTCAAGACATCCCCAAGGAGAAGCCATATGGACCTACCCCGATGCAGCCCTGGGTGCTGGAGCAGCCGTGTGGAGACCCCTGCCAGTGCTGAGATGCTTATACATTCACTGACTCAGCTTTCCTCCTGCAGTCGGCACCATTGCCTCTGTTTTGTGAGGTGAAGGACTTTGTGGACTGGTGTTGGACATATGGGTTAATGTTGGACTTGTGGGCTGGGCAGCACTGGATTGGGATGTTTTCTTGATGCACACTTAACCTATATATATAAAACTATCTCTTATACATGAATTTCTGTGGATTTGTTTCTCTAAAGTACCCTGACTAATACACCCGCCTTTAGAGAAAAAAAAACAAGGTTGCTTGATAGAAGGAAATAAGGCACTGGAAGTACTTGTGCTTCAACAAGATAAAGGGTTTTTCCCTATGTAGCTGCCCTCCAATGAGAAGACTGATTTAGATTGAAATGGACAGTGGACAATGCCATCCTTCCTGCCCCACTGTCTGATTAGGCTTGGAGTTGCACATCCTGTTTTAACTATCCGGAAAGGTTCATTATCAAAAGACAAGACATACATTTTCAGTGTCACTGGAAAGCTGGTTGAGAAAAAGTTTATTAAACTTATGAGTTGTGCCCTTGGAAACAAATAGCTAGAACATGGCTTCATGAACATTCCTAACTGCCCCAAATTCCCGGTTGGGGTGCAATCCCCTAACAAAGATCAATGTACAAAGTAGCCTTGGATTACCTTTTCAGAGCCACAAGATCAGCGGGAGAGGTCTTGCTTGGCTGCTCTTGTTGAGCATTTGTAAACCAAGCAACCACTGGCTTACACTGCCACGAACAAGCCATGGCTCCGGATGGGCAGGCTGGAGAGAAACCAGGACTTGCTACGTTTGTTGAGCCCTTGGTTGTTCAGCTTCTTCCCAATTACTGGCCACCCAGGGTAAATCAATACTCCTTAAAAATAGAGGCAAAAAACCCCTGCAGCTTGTGGTTTGGGTGATCAACCTTTAAAATATGGCCTTCCCCAACCTTTCCCATCTCCTTTTAATTTCCAGTACCTGCCAATCCAGAAGGCCAAACCAGAAGAATAGTCATGATTTTCAGGCTGTGAATGAGGTAGAAAGACAATCACCTCATTGTGTCAAACCCATATGTTTATTGGCCATCATTTTCCCAGACTTACTGCATGCATTTTTCCAGCACTTGATTGAAAGGCTGCTGTTTTTCAGTCATGCTCCCACAAAGAGATTGCCCAAAATGTTTGCTTTTCAGTGGAAACATCCTGATACATGAGTTCAATGGTGATTTTGCTGAACTCGCCTTTCACAACGGTGTGAAAACTCCCCTATCATCTTTGGGAAAGTCTAAAGTGTCTTACAATGGACCAATGGCATCCTTCTTCAGTACAGTTGACTTACTAATAGTTAGAAAAGTACAAGCAGGCATCTAATGAAAATACTAATCAAAGCTTACACTTTTGGAGTCATGCAGGATCTTGGTGTCCAAAGCCAAGGCCTAGAATTTCAAACCTGTAGTCAGGATTTTCTATTTCACAAGAACACAGTGAGTTTTTGTTGAAATACAAAGAGGCTGTTTTCCAAACTTCCACATCCCAAAGCTAAAAAGAGCTGAGTCTTCTGCAGTATGACCAGATCTGGCTGAATTTGAATCCCCTAATTTCAATTAATATCAAAATTGTCAGTAAAACCTTTTGATTGTTCTGAGGGCCACAGAGCTTTTTAAGCTCAAACAGCATCTTCTGATAACTCCTGCAAGAGGCCTCCTGACCCTAGCAAAGTCATTTCAACTGTTTGCCTACGAGAAAAAGGGTATATCCACCACACAACTAGCCTGTGGTAAGACCAGTGGCCTATTTCTCAAGGGACTTTGACACTGAGGCCGAAGGATGGCCTCTTGACTCAGATCACTTGCTGCCACCTATCTGCTCCTGAAAGAAGAAGAAGAAAAAAAATCAGTTTTGGCCAGTCCATTATGATTTTTATTCAGTCCTGATTTGATCTTCATTTTCCTTACATGGTAAGGATGGTCAGCAATGGCCAAAATGGCCAAATCCTAAGCCTGCCTTCCAGATAACCCAGAGGTAAGCCAGATGATCACTACCAACCACAACCTGATCACACTTCTGCCAGTCCCTGGTAAGGATTAGTGACAGCATATCATCATCTGTCAGGTGTCCTCAAACTTTTCCAACAGGGGCCAGTTCACTGTCCCTCAGACCGTTGGAGGGCTGGGCTATAGTTTGAAAAAAACACTATGAACAAATTCCTATGGGCCCGGGACGAGTTGGCTGCTAAGCAAGACAGGCAGCAGCGGCAAAAACATCCAGCGGGCTGGATAAATGTCCTCAGCAGGCCGCATGTGGCCCGCGGGGCCGTAGTTCGAGGACCCCTGATTCTAGGTCATTAAAGAAACCAGTTAGAAAGAATAGATTCCAAAGATTAGCCTCTGTACAACTCAGAGGGTGAGTTCTTTAAAGCTAGCAGCAGCTTCCTAGAAGGCTATAACACAAACGCTAGATATGTTGCAGCAAACACACTCTTGATAATGGTCGCTGACCCCCGTGGCCTCCAAAAGCACCAGACTCCCACTTTATAACTGGAAAAAAACAAACCAGAAAGTTGCTCACATCCTAGATATCAAGAGAAATTTTCATACTGCCTAGAGTCCCTATTCCTATGCAAAGGCTCAGAGAATAAACAAACCTTAAAAAAGACAAATTGCTAAATTGTGTCAAAAGACTCCTTGAAAGGAAATTCAGGTTTTACCCAACTAACTCAAAAACCACCCCTGCTGTCATGCAGTCAATTCTGACTCACAGCCAACCTTGCCAACAGTGAGGAAGCCCCCAACCATAGACTCAAAATAAGCCCATTGAGCTCATTTATGGGCGACCCTTCTTTGAGAACACGGACTTAGCCAAGGGCAGGGCAGTTCCATGTAACTGGTAATACACATATCAAAAGATGCTACCCATCCTTTTCTACTATATATCCATTTTTTCTTCACAGGTGCACACTCATCAGATAAAAATAATCCTCGAACAGGCCTCTTTGCATCCTTTCCAGCCTGGAGAGGATGCACTACTTATTTGATGGAGAGAAGTTTTCGT
>NW_022104341.1:14892895-14894343 GCF_000313985.2 Echinops telfairi | reverse complement strand
TGGTTTCATAAAGACAGGCAGCTTTGTTGTGTTGGAAAAGAAATCTGGTGAAACTTTCCTGGACATTTTTCCATGGCTTTTGACTCTTCAGAAAGTCAATAGACAAAAAGCCATTGTCTTTGCTCTTGACTGCTTCACTTTTGTTTAGACTAGATCCCTTCCGCCTCTTGGTAGCCATTGCTCTGATTGTATTTTGTCTTCAGGATTGTACTGCTACAGCCAGCCCATCTCAGTTCCCATTATAATTTTCCAAGAAATGCTTCAGGATTTGATCCCACTTGCTTAAAAATGCCTTTGGAAGTTCAGCTCTTGTTTGCATTTAATCTGGGCACAAAAGTTTGAGCAATTTTAAATGTTCAGTAAGAATTGTAAAGGCTGAGCCAACTGGAATTTCTATGGTGCTGGCTACCGTTCTTGCTCTTAACTGTAGGGACTCTTGATTTAGGGTCCAGACAAGACTGTTTCCTCACAAGTTAAAGTGGATGATCTACACTGCAGGTCTCCTTACCTCATGCCTTCTTAAAACGAATTAACCATTTGGAAATTGTTTGTTTCTTTAGGACATTATTTCCATAATCTTTTCATAAAGTATCAGTGCCTTCACCGTTCTTCCCCTCAAGTTTCTCCCTAAATTTGATGGATTTTTCCCCTAAATTTTAGCAGACATCATATTGTTCCATAGAGGCTCTTTTTAAACCAATGCTTTATTCTTCTTAGTCCTTTAAACTACATTTTATCCCAACATGTTATAGAAAGTTTATTTGGGTGCAATATTTTGCTAACATTTATAGTTTTTTCATGATATCTATTTTCCATATTTTAAAACCGCTCATATTCTTTGCTTTAACATTTCATTTTTCACTTATAAACCAAAAGCTCTTACTATAACACCAGCCCATATTTAACTCATATTATCTCTTGTTAATCTTGATCGATAGCACAAAACAAGTAAAGAGAGACATCCACAAGGTACTTCAAAAGGTTGCGGCTGCACATTCTAGAACGTACAGAGTTCTAAGAGGTCATTTGGCTTACTTCCCAGTTCTCAAACCTTGGTTGGATTGAAGAGTTATTTGCCTTTCCCATGCCCATCCTAGTAATAAAAGCGACTGCTTATTGTTATCTTCAATACCGATTTTCCTCTTAACTCTGTCATCAAAAACAGACTGCACACAGCCTAGTATCATAGTGAATAGGCACTACTTCTTAAAACTAGACCGCAAGTGAGTTTAAAACTACTCAAGCACAAACGGATTCACAACACTTCCACTAAGGTGCACATTGAGCCTTTTACATAGACCCTGACATTTCTAACAACACTGTACAAATGCCCTTCATAAACCCAGGAAGCATGAGAAGCGATCAGAAGTTAGCCTGACATAAAACCAAAGAGAAGGGGCTAGTTCACTTCTGCTTGGAGATATATATATATGATGTATATATATATA
>NW_022104341.1:14891088-14892690 GCF_000313985.2 Echinops telfairi | reverse complement strand
TACATACCCCCCTGTATATTCTCTCTCAACACTGTGTATTAAAGATTCACTCATATTGCTGTATGTGCTTGCACATCCTTTATTCTTATTGCTGTGGAGTATTCCGTAATATGAAATCATAGATCGATGGTAAAGGATTAAACATTAAGTTGTAGTCTAATTTTTTCATGAAATCACTGAGTCATGTGTATGATAAAGTGTTTAGAAAAATATATATTGTACAAAATCCTTTCTGTTCTCTGGCTCATTGTACATGTTATTTATATGGCATAAATATGCTATTTTGCCCGATAATCCCTATTGATCACCCCAAATGTGTCATTACCATCGACTCTGAGAAAGTATTCCCTGGCACCCATTCTCTGCCTTCCTAAAGTAAGAATATTTCCTTCATTGTCCACTCCTTACGAGAACTCATGGAAGTTTCTACTAGGTGCTTTTGGCTGTATCTCCTCTTTACGTCCCAGTCCATAGAAAAATGCTATGCTTTAATTATTAGTGAAATGATTCAAGGACCTTCCCATGTAACAATATTGCTCCACATATGGAACTGATCCCTATCTCATGTAATTTCCCTGAACAATACCAATCCAATGCTGCATTGATGAGTGGCAGGGAAGATGTTGTGGAATAAGTATTCTACATAGAATGAAATAAATAAAATTGAGTATTAGATGTTGGCTACCCCTTTTCAGTACAAAACTCCTTCAGTGTTGACACCTTTTACTCAGTAATGTCCCCAATCTTTGTAAGCTTTACAAATTTTGGATGCCTTCAGCCCATTTCTTACTGCTCCCTAGCCTCGGTTCTCACCAGATTTACTGCTCTCATCCTGCTCACAGAAGAAATCAGGAATTATCCTTTGTTGTCTTTTTTCTTTCAGTTTCATCTGCTTCGAATATTCTACTCTAGATCTACTTAAGGCTTATTTTTAGATCTCAAATCTTTTCTAATAAAGAGTGATTTCTGGTCATCCCTTACATACAAAATATCTGGATTTGCTTATTTAAGTCATTTTCTTGTAAGCATTTATTAATACTCTCCACATTTTTAAAAATTGCTTATTGAATATAAACTACTCAAGAAAAAACATTATGTATTTTATTCACCTATCTCTCTTGAATCTTTTGAACAATGCTTAGCACTTATTAATTGCTTAATAAACGTTTATCGCATGGGTAGTTGCATATGGTAATTTTCTTGGTGTCCATGATAAGAGGTGCCAAGAAATTGAATTTTTATCACTAGTTGTTGATCAATTATTCCAATACTCCTCTTTAAACCATACTTTTTCTGTTGTATTTATATAACATCCCTATCAGAAATATAATTCTTAAAGAAATAGGGTTTATTATTGGACAATTTCATTGAAGTCTGTATTGCTGCTTGTGTCATTCTTGTTTCTAAAGCAAGTCCAGAGGGAGCTCCGGTGGTTCGGGAGCAATGTGTTGGACGGTTAAGTTCAAGGTCAGCAGTTCAAAACCACCAGGTGCTCTGCGGGAGAAAGATGAGACTTTCTACTCCCATCAAGGTTTACAATCTTGGAATCACATAGTTCGGCCCTTTTCTATAGCATCCCGATGAGGTAGAATTAATTCAATG
>NW_022104341.1:14871755-14890236 GCF_000313985.2 Echinops telfairi | reverse complement strand
TATGGGAAAAGAAATAGGTAATGGTCATTTGTATTAGAGGACTAGTTTGACGGTGGCTCTTTTCATTCATCCAACAATCTAATGATTGTTGGTGGTGTGTGGTTACATATCTTTGGATAGATTGGGTCTACAAGATAAATATACATAATCTATGATATAAGGGTCTTATCATAATATTGACATACATCTATAGTATGGATATAAATCACATTTTAAAAGCCCTTCCTGACAAACTTGAGTACGTCTTGCTGAAGGTGATGATGCTGAGTGGTCCTTTGGAACCATTTAAGCAGAAACCAGAACTTTGGACGCACAAGGTATTATCAGTCATCACGTACCTGAAAGTCTGCTTGTGGATGAAGGAATGGGCTCAAACGGTTTTGAGTCAGAAGATAAAGTTAAAGAGAGTCAGGTTTAGGATCATGTCAAGGAAGACATATACAGCCAAATATTTTTTTTTTAAGAAAAAGAAGATGGATTGGTTTCTCTAAGAAGAATATAAATAGCACACAGATACGGAAGTTTTCAAATGAGATTGTAATATAAATCTTCTGGTATTGCTGTTGGTTTGTTTATATTGATAGGAAGATGCACTCGGTTTATATCATATCCAGATATTATTATATCCTTTATATAGAGTACTTATTTTTATTATGTATATTTTATTCTATTTTTGTCATTCATATAACATAAAAAAGAGGATGAACTCATAACACTGGCTAACACACATTTTGGTGCATCAGATATGAGACCTGCTTCAGGGTATATCTGACCTGCTGAATCCAAAATTGGCACCAGTGTTGAGACACAGAACATATGCAATATACCACTCTTCCCTCTGCTCGCCCAGAACAGTCAGGATATTATAGTTTTCCCTAGCTTGAACTAGAGGAAGTGCACACTGGTTTTATTTATACAAGTTTGTATTGTAATAAATATTTAGGTCATTATTCTTCATATGGTCTCCTTAGATCCAAAGATGTATTTGAACAGTACCAGTTCCGTGAACTTGGAATTGTCTCCCATTGAATAGCAGGGAGTTCTAACATGCTATCTTAAAGGGGGCCTGAAATAAAAGTTCCCGTACAAAAGTTAAGGAGCACCGAGGGTGTAGCAGGTTATTTGTTTGACTGCCAACCCCAAGGTCAGCTAATCAACACCACCAGCTGCTCTGCAAGAGGAAGAGGGGACTTTCTGGTCCCACAAAGATTTACAGCCTCTGAAATCAGCAGAAGGTCCACTCTGCTCCATAGAGCCACTGTGAGTTGTAATTGGAGTGCTGGCTGTGAGTTTGGTACAATAATAGAGATTCCGCTGTTCTGAAACCCAAAATGGGCCTGTCAGAGTTCAAAGTGTTGTATGCAAATCAAAAATTTTCAGTTTTGTTATATAAGCCAGGGCAACTCAGAAGTTTTGCACAGAACTGCGCACAGAAACTCTTAACAGAAAAGTTATAATTTTCTTTTAAAGAAGCCTGGAGTAAACCTCACATCTGAAACATTTAACATGAAGAAACACTTAGATCTTTATGAAAAATGCTATGGAGTCTTATCTTTCAAGACGCTGAATTGCCCTCACACCTTCCGTATACGTGCTTTTCAATTTCCGTTTTAACTTTCCACTCTTCTCAAGCTATTACGGCTTCGCAGTACCCAGCTTGTTCTCCACGCATGTACTGCACAGCCTCTCATACCCCAAAGCAAATCCTGTTGCTCTCTAGTTGATTCTAAATCATAATTACCATCTAGGACAGAGAAGAATGGCCCCTTTGGATTTCCAAACACAAATCTCTTACAGGCTGCAGAGAGACTAGTAGTTTTGAACCACTGACCTTATGCTTCCTAGCTCACTATGCTACAAAGCCACCATAGGTCTATATACAGGTTCCGTTGGAGGCTCCTTGACACCTAATTCTTTCTCAAGTATTTCTTTCCTTTTTCCATCCACTCTGGTATTTTTTGGACCTGAATTCATCTCATACTTAAAACTAGGATGAAAAATTATTAAATTAGTGTAACTTAATAGCTGAAAATAGAGTGGAATATAATATCTCTTAAGAAACTAACGGTGATTCAGTCTATTTAATGCAATTTTCTGAATCAGCACCCTAAATATCTCAAAGAACAGGCCTAAAAACAAAACCACCGAGAACTTTCTCTCTGTGTGTGTGTGTGTGTGTGTGTGTGTGTGATAATTCTGGGCTGTGTAATCTATGAAAACCAACTGTGATCAATTAGTAAGACTCAGGCAACACAATCCACTAAACTATATAAAGTTCTTTAAATTTCCATCTTAATATGATTTGGATTTTATAAGCATTTTCTTAAGGCTACGGGATTTATATAGACCTTAAGGAGTGTGGTAGATGTACTCCGAATATATTGTGATAGGCAGGTAATATATCCATCCTCCCTAATGCATTAAAACATAAAGTTTAGAAAAATGTTTCCAACCAGAAGCATACAGCAGTGAGATCTGGGCCAATTAAAGAGAAAAAGAAAGACAAAATTTGGAACTTTGGGAGTTTTCTAGTTGCTTAAATTTTGCTCAGAACTGCATTAGAGCTGAACTATTCTGAGATTCTCTGGTATGTGGATGTATCTTCTGGGAAAACAGTTTTTTTGTGTTTTTTTGGTTATGCTCTCAGGTTCTTCTTACATATTCCTCTTTGAGAAATTCTAGGTCTTGTACGTGTGTGTGTCGGTTTATGTACAAGTCACAGGTATACTGGAGACAACTGCAGATACGTTTGGTGAGATAAATAAGATGACAGACTTTCCTTGATATTCCTCAGCCACCAATAATCATTCAGATGATCTGCCAACAGCTGTTTTATCTATACTCACATTATACTCACCTCTTTATCCATGTGTACCTACATCTCTGCAGCTCTGTCCTTCTAGCTCGCTACCAAAGGCAGGGGAATGGGCAAGCAAAGTTCGATTCATGGTGGCAGCATGGTCTGTTTTCTGAATTTGTGGCCAGCTAACACCGACCAGCTGTACATTTGTACCCACGGGGAAAATGGGCTAAAGGTAAAACTCAAAATTGCCTCATTAAATCGTGCAAAACTATGGATCCCGAAGAGCCCTCTGTGAGTAATGTTAACCAAAAGAAGAGCTCTGTTTCCCATTTCACTTCCCAGAGAACGATGAGGTCCTAGAGGGTTTGGTCAGGGCAGCCTCAGAGCAGAACAAAGATGAACCACAGCAGAGTGAGAGTTGCCAGAAAGGGGGCGCTGACCTTTGTCAGCATCGCGACAGAGACGAGAAAGAGTAACGTGGTGAGAGGGCAGGAGTGGTCCAGATTGAATGGTTGGATGTCTTACTCTCACTAGGGCCTCTTAGGAATAGTCTACTTAGGAGAGAATTTTTCAGGTGGAGTTATAAATTAGTAGTGTGCTGTTTGAGGATAATAATTTGATTAATGCTAACTTGTTCATCTCTATAAGTTATAGTGGTCAGGGCAGTATAATTTTAGGTTATCTCCATTTCTTACCCCTCTTATATTATGTTACTATCTAAAGATAAGGCAATAAAAGAGAATAATCTACAATATTCCATGAACATTTAAAGTATTTTTCAGAACTTGTAATCTACAAAGGAGTATAGCAGTAGCTGCATGAAAACATAAGCAACACGATTTGCCATAGAGTTGATTACAAATCATCGCCACCCTATGGGTATTAGAATGGAGCTGTTTCTTTAGCGCTTTCAACGTTTTCTTCCACAGCCTCGTGGGAGCCTAGCCCACAACCTTCTGGTAGCAGCTGAAGGCATGAACTGTTTGCACCATCTAAGAACTCCAAAACGTGCATGACCTTAGCTAAAATTAAAACACAGACTCAGTTCAAAATCAAGTGTAGGCATCGGCTGCTCTGAAAGCAGCTGTTAGAAGACTGCGGAAGTCTTCAGAGTAAAAGACTACTGCTAAAAAAAATAAAAACTGTTGTTCTCCTTCACACTTAAGAAGCTATGATGAGAATGCGTGAATTCAAAATGTTCTATAATTTACAAAATACATGCATATTCCTTATTCTATTTATTATTAATAATGACTCTGTCAAGCAATGAGTTTTATTCTGATTTTGTAAATGAGAAATCAAGGTCCAGAAAGATTCAATTACTTCTTATGTCACAGAGATTTTTAATTGGTCCAATTCAAACTGTCTAACTATAGGGCCTGGTGACATAGAGGGTTATACATTGATCCACTAACTACAAGATCACTAGTTTGAACCCACCCCATGAGGCTTTCTGGTCCCGTAAAGATTTACAGCCTCAGAAACCCAAATGGGTTATTTCTACTTGTCCCGGAGGGTCGCTGTGAGCTGTAATTGACTTGATGGCAGTGAATCGGAGTTGAGCTTTGGGGCAATAAATAGGTACATTTGGAGTGCTTCTTAATAACTGCACTGTTACTGTTGTTAATTATCCTCAGGTCGATTAGTTGTGTGGAGCAGCACCCTCCCACAGGGTTTACAAGGCTGTGCGACCTTTCAAAGTAGATCCCAGGCCCTTCCTTCCAAGGTGCCTCTGGGTGGGTTTGAGCCTCCCACCTCCTGGAATAATCTAGCTTGTAATCATGGTTGCTACCTTGGGACTCCTCTAATAATTTTAAGATTATGAGTGCATATGAGATGCTGAGGAAAGTGGTAACTTCATTCCTGTAAAACTGCATGGATATGGACACTTATAAAACTGAAATATTCTTTCTAAAACACTTGTGAAACATATTCAAAGATACCTTATATAGTTAAAGATCCCAAGATAAAAAGTCCTAGCTGGAGGTTAGTTACATTTTGATAATTGACTAGGTTTAATGAATGGTTTGTATACACTAGAAAAGAAAATTATAAATACTTCTCTACCTCCATGTACATAGCATTTAACCTCAAGACATTTAATTTTATCAAATGAAGCCTTATTTCTTGAGTTTCATGTGAATTATTACTATCTCCTCCTAATCGATGCCTATATTCACATTGGGGAAATGATTTTTAAAAATATATAATTCAAAAAAATATATATATAGTTCTTATTTTCCTTATTTTTTTGATCCTAGAGACACCACTTTCACCTTTCTCTATTTCCTCTGTATAGTGATTCACAGGCTCTCTGTATGGAACAATCCTTGGCAGTTTCATTATTTTATGATCCTGCTAAGTTTTTTCCAATTACTACTTGACAATTGCCTGTCATAACTGGTAGCCATAAGCTGAATTGTTCTTTGATGCATGTGGTACAGTATGAAAACTCTTAACTTATTTTCCTCCCACAGATAATGAATAAATTACTGGAAAGTGATCTTTGAATAATGGCATTGCATTAGGAGAAGCCACACTTCCATTCTTGTTTTGTTCTTAGGAAAACAGAGCGGGTAAATCAGGAAAGACCTTTTGTCTTTTAGCAATTAGACTGCAATTTCCCCTGTCATTAATGACAGTGACTGCACTTGTAAGCCACTGCTTACAATTCTGACTCTTATTTGGGTGAAATTCAAGCTTAGCTGACATCATGTCCACATGAGTCTGACAAATCCTCAATGTTTTGTGTACTGTGATGGTCTTTTTTATATGACAATGTGGCTAGACTACAGTTCCGAGCTATTCAGTCAAACATGAATCTCAGAGTTGCAATAAGGGGTTTTGGAGCTGTGATATCTAAGTCATAATCAGTTGACTTTAAGGAAGGAAGATTATTGTAGATAATCTTAGAAAGGCATTAAAAGAAGAGCTGAGACCTCTCTTGGAAAGGAAATATTTCACCGTG
The DNA here is from genome assembly GCF_000313985.2 of Echinops telfairi. Taxonomy (NCBI): domain Eukaryota; kingdom Metazoa; phylum Chordata; class Mammalia; order Afrosoricida; family Tenrecidae; genus Echinops; species Echinops telfairi. The sequence goes on along the minus strand of NW_022104341.1, from coordinate 14,884,465 downwards.
ATCCCTTTGAAATTTTGTCTCTAATTGGGAATAATACTTTATGTTGAACTTGTATGTTCTCTGAGAAATAAAGAAATGCCTGGAGTTTTTTCTCTGTGTCAGTTCATTTTTTCATACATACATTTATACCAGATAGTAGTTAATGGAAGAGCAACAGTATAAGATACTTAATACAAAAATTTGGGATGCCAGAATGTGGGGGCTGTACAAAAGACCATTAGAAGGAACCACTACTTACAGAACAAATTCAATGTACTCTTAATGGGTGAAAACTGAGTCAGAAAGTTGCTATTTTAGATACATTTGTAAGCATATTATACATCAGTTTTAGTTGAAATATCTTCTTAAGTAAAAATATATGTACTGTATATTTAAACCTACATATCTCTCTCTATATATGTATCTGTATATATAGCTTTATATCTACATATTTGTGTATAGGACTATACAAAGAAATCACTTATGTTGTAAATTAGTATGTTCATCAATTCTAGTTATATTTATAAAAAATTAGAAATTAAATTGATTTGTCTCATATTACTGCTAAACATATCTGATTAAGATAAAAGCTTTCCTTTTTTAATCAATTACTATTAATTTACAGTAATGTAATCTCAATCAAAGCTGTTGAAAGTTATACCCAAGATCACCCCACTGATAACATCGGCTGGTGTGTTAGGCTGGGTTGTCTAAGGAAATAAATGTAGTGAAATATATGTATAAGAAAAAACTTTATAGCAAGAAGTAATTTTCTATCAAGAAGGTGTTCCAGCCCAGTCCAACTCAAATCCACAAGTCCAATGCGATCTAGACTCCTCTTCAGACTCACATTGCTGCAGGCCAGTGAAGAAGGTAGAGGGAGGGGGAGGAAGATCACAGGCAGCTGAGAGCAGAGTCATGCGGATCCCAGGGCATTGGCAGCCTGCTAGCACCAACAGCTCCCAGGGTCCGCAGCCCACACTGGGCCACCACTGGAGGCAAACATACAATCCAAGAAAGCAGGAAATCAAAGGGCAAGAGAGATAGGAGAGCGAGAGAGAAGTTCCCAGTATTGTTTTTATAAAGAGGCCACACTTCCAAGGAGGTATCCTCAGGCTGTGATTTGATTGACAGGTGGCACTCCATCCCTACTCTTTTTGTGGGACTCAACCCCTACTCTTTGATCTTAGTACAAGTTGACATAAAATCTAATCACCACACAGGAATTTTGAAGCTTTGAATTCAAAGTTCATATGGAATATACATAAGTACACACATACATGGAAAGCTGGCCGTGATACAGGATCCAATTGGCACATAGATCATACAGCATAAGGGAAACTTCTGATCAAGTTGGCATCACAAATTTATGTTTCCTTCGGAAAGCTTTTTAAACTGGGGAGCATATGAGAAACAATGCATTTAAAGATAGTGGATGAGTTAAAAAAAAAAAGTTAATCATCCAGACAAAAAGGAAGCAAACCAGAAAACTGTCCATGACCTTGAGAGTGTTTCCTGCTTACAAATCATGAGAACCTAGGAGCCCAGTGACTTCCCTGAGAGGAACGAGGCCATTAGGGAAGACAAAGACTTGCAGTGTCAGTTACCAGAGAGAAAATAGTTAAAGAGAGAGAGCAATTTGCGTACTTTGCTCCTCTAGTATTTAGCAGCTACGAATCAGCACGTGCATATGAGGAGATTGTAAATGTCCAGTAAAGACACTCAGCATCACTAAACCCACTTTGCAGAGTTGCTGTCTATGCATAGTGAACCTATAGTCAGAAAGTACTGCTCCTTATGGTTTGTGAGCCTGTAAATTCTTTATGGGAACAAGCAACATCACTAGTCATTGGGAAATGCACATTAAACCACAATAAGGAAAAGCTACAAACCTCGTAGAATTCTATACAAAAATTAAGAAGATGATTTGTATTGAAAAATAAGTAGAGGGGTGACCAAAAAAAGAGGAATATCATTGACAAGATGGATTGACACAGGGGCTATATCGATGGGCTTGGGCCTAGGAAGCACTGTGAAGATGGTGCAGGACCCTGCAGTGTTTCATTCTGCTATGCATAAGAACGCTATGGGTCAGAGCCAACTCAAAGGTACCTAACGACAAGAATAACGTCTGTATTGAGGTTGCATTGAATGTGGAGAACCTAGAACTGTGGAGGAACACCACTCTGCCAGAAGCCCAGGCCAGAAGGTTCTCTGTCCTTTTGCCCTGTGGGTGGTTTGGCAAACCTAGCTCTGTTGACAAGTGATGACACGCACTCCTTCCCAACAGAAAACTTCCTTCTGGAAGACACACAGGTTTCTGGTTCCATGGGTCAGCTCCAACACTGTATTCTGCTGGTTTCTTGGTTTCGCTGTTACAATTTTCTCTGGGCCATTTCTGGTGTTACAACTTTACTCACTTCCTTCTGAGTCCTCACCAGAATTGCCTTTGAGGTGCACAATTTCACTGACAATCTCTTGCAGACTATCTAGACTTTAACTATTAGAAGCCTGGGAAATCTTCCAGTCTCTGTGGATTATTCAATTTGAACACTACCTACATATTTTATGTATCTGTTAGGGCAACAACCCGCTCTTGTGGTACCCAATCCTAATTATCGAGTGCTGCTATAGCAAGTAATTACATAAGAAAATTAGTAATATATATTTTATTTTAGGAATCACTCAATAAGGTCATTCAACCTATATTTATAAAGCACAACTTGGAAGACATTTACTGGATCCTATATAAACCAAAAAAAGGGAGCAAACCCACTGCCTTCAAGTTTATACTGACTCATAGCAGCCATATTTCAGGTGTCTGAGTCTAAAAATCTTTATGGGAAATATGCACCCCCATTTTCCACCCACAGAAAGGCTGGTGGGTTTAAATTACTGACCTTGCAATAGCAGCTTAATTCCCAACATCACTAGGTTCTCTAGGTTCTGGAGAGGCCACAAAATATAAGTGGTTATCTTTTCTCAATTAATTAAATATTTCAGTCAGTTAGCCTTAGGCATTAGTTCAATAAACATTATTTTGGATACACTCTAAAAAGTACTTAAAAACAAAGCAAAACAAGATTGCCGAAAAAAACTTATCAATGATGTTCATGTCCAGATTCATCCCCAGACCCTTTAATTTTTTTTTTTCTTGTTTGGATTCTTTTTTTTTGTTTCCCTTTTTTTTTCAATTTTCTTTTTCCCGACTGCCTGTGCTTGACCTCTACATATGGAATCATAGGCCAACTGAAACTTTTACCTTTTATCTTTTCACTTTGGATTTCTTAACATATTTTCATGTCATCAATGTTTTAGTATGTGGTCACTTGCCATTGCTGTTGGAGTCATGACCTCTGTTGAGTACAAGAGGCCTTGGTGGCGTGCAGGACTACACAATGGGCTGCTACAGGCAAGATCAGCATCTGGAAACCATCAGGTGTTCCACGGAAGAAAGATGAGGCCTTCTACTCCCACAAAGAGCTACCATCTCAGAGAGGCATTTCTTCCCTGGTCTATGAAGTTACATGTGCCAGAATAGATTCCATGGTAGTTTGATTTTTATGTTTTCAAGAATTACAGTCTTGGAAACTCACAAGGACCATTCTATCCTGCCTTGTAGAATTTATAGGAGTCAGAATTGAGCTTCAGTACTGTGTCTAGTAGAATGTCCCCTAAAAGGACAAAGACATTGTCTAGCATGTTCATTGCTATATTCCATCCCTTAGAAGAGGGCCAACTTTGGAAAAGGAATTCAATAGATATTGATTGAACAAATAGGCGAATTCCAGAGCTGACATTTACTGAAAACTTTGGCAAGTTATGCAAACTCTCTTTGCCCAGTTTCTTTCTTTAAAAAAAAAAAGAAATTAGTCCAGCAAAAGGAAATAAAATTTAACTTGTGGAGCTGATTTAAGGTTGTTTATGTGAAATGATTCAATTCCAAATCATGAAAATTCTAAACAACAGCATAGACTTATCCCTTAAGTGTTTTCTAGCTTGGGACCTTTGAGACAACATATCACTAAATAATTTTTCCATTCAAGCCACCAACTTTGGGGTTAACAGAAGAGCATTTAAATATGATGAACTTAGGGCTCCTTGATTTAAGGTTAAATTCCTTTTGGATACTTTAAATATAGTAAGTCTTAATAAATGATTTATATTACTGTATTCCACCACTTGTCTGCCAGTTTGTCTTACTGTAGTGGTATGTGTTTTGTAATGGCGCTGGGTCACCCAAGGTGAATAGGTTTTAGCAGAGCTTTCAGACAAAGAAAACACGACATAGCAGGAATAGGCTAACCACTTCTGAAGAGTTAGCTAATGAAAACCTGTGAATGGCAGCACAATGCTGTCAGAACTCGGTAATGGTGCATGGTTTAAAAGCAGAAATATTTGCTTCAGGTGTGTATTATTTTATCATATTTATTCAGGATTTCTGTTGAGCAAACAATATAAGAAGCAGGGCTATATGGTAAAGAAATTAGCATCAGAATTGGTATAAGATATTCACCAGGCAGATGACAACCACTTGCATGCAGAAAATAAACAGGACTTATAGCACTTGATGATTAAAGCCAAAGTATGGATTACAACTCAATGTAAAGAAACTAAAAAGCTTTACAACTGGACTAAGAGAAAACATAATGATAAATGGAGAAAAGATTGAAGTCACCGTTGATTTTATCTTGCTAGACCCAACAATCAATACTCAAGGAAGCAACAGCCAAGAAATCACATTAGAAGATGGTATCCAGGTAGAAACACCTGCTTGATGCTCCTGTTATTAGATCAGAAAACTAACAGGTAAGGAGACGAATACTGGGAAGCTGTGTGCTAAAAATAGGTTCAGTGTACTAGGGTCTGGTCAGACCTACCCCTATGATTCTCCCCAACAAAGCAAATTGAGAACGCACTGAGTGTTCTAAGTTCATTGTCTGCCTTGGCTCCACTAAGCCCTAACCAGGTCCAGCAGGATGAAGTCCGGAACCCCTTCCCACACCCAAGAATTGAGTCCCTCTGTGAGCAGTAATTTCCACAGGCTGCTGTCTAAAAGTCATCATAATTCCAGGCTCTTGGAAAGCTTCTGAAAACTAGCCACAATAACTCACACTAGAGTTCCCCTCTCTGCTATCCAGCCTGTTCCAGAAGTCTAGGCCTTGGAAACTCCCCTGCCCAGCCAGGAACAGAATGACTACTTCTGTAACCCCCATGCCCCCTCTCATCAGATCCACACCTGCCAGCATGGGTAACATTAGACAACTAGACACTAATTTGAAACAATTGAAGAGCCATTATGATATTTACCTGTGAAAGAATGCAGTTCGCCAAAGCAAAACCAGCAGTGCTGTGCAAGACAGAGCCTGTAGTGACACAGCAGTGCAACCAGGGGAAAATTCAGATCCAGTCAGCCTCAAAACTCACTCTGGTAATCTGGCCCGCCTTCCATGGGGGACAGTGCCACACAGCACCAATACCACAGTACTCCACAAGCCCATTATAAAAGTGGTGGGGGTTAAATGCTTTCAATTCCAGGCTGTGTCCCCATGTGTAACTTTGAAGGTAACCTGCCAGAACTCTGTCCATTACCATAACATTAACATAACAAGACAACCAGAACTCTAATCCCCAGAGCACAGCCAAGGATTTTAACATAACATAAAAGTAAAAGCCAACAGGTTCTGATAGCTACTAACTCTACTAGTTTTTAGCTCCACAGAGAACCTTTGAAAAGCTAAAATTGTGTTCAAACAGTCCAAACCTGGACCATTTCCCTGCTGCAGGCTTACCTTTACCTGGCCCAGTAGCATACCTACTGTCTCCTGCCTCAGTCCAGCCTCTGAGGCGCCCACTGCTGCCAGCCACTTAGTCACCACAGGACGCCACCTACATAGCAGTATGACCCAACACAGGGAGTCCTTGAAAACACTCTTACCAGTCACACAAATAAAGAGATCAATGCTCCATGGTGTCTGAGTAACATGATGCCCAGTTCTTCCAAAATGACATGCAAACAGCAATATACCTCAACTCCCTCAAAAAGAAAACAAGAAAAGCAAAATGCAACAGCAGAGGAAGTCATAAACCTAATGAAACACATAGAAGAATCAGACATAGATCTACCACAAAAACAAATATTCAGAACGCTGCTTGGAGTAATACAGGATGTGAGGGAAGCAACGCAGAATAAAGACTCAATGATAGAGGAGATGAAGTTCATGACAGAGGGAATGAAGTCCTTGAACCAAAGGGAAATACAAGAACTAATAGATGAGGTAACAGAAGCAAAAAACAAGATCACAGACACAACCAACAAACTGGAAAAGGCAAAGAATCATACTAGAAATCTTGAGGACATCAATAAACTGCAAAGACAGTCAAACAAGATAAAGAGGCAGAAGAAAACCTGAGAACATTGACAGATGCTAAGAATAGGAACAATATTTGAATAAATGGTATACTAGAATAAGACACAACAAAGTCAACAGCTAAATGAGGCAGGGAATTCCTGGAAGCAAAGTTTCCCACCTGAAAAAATGAGAATCAGATTCAGAATTCATACAGGAATCAGAGAAGACACCAATTAGACTTAACCCCACGAAGAATTCACCAAGGCACACAATAGTTAAATTATCCACCTTTGAAGAAAAAGAAAAAAATTTCAGAGCAGCAAGAGAAAAAAAGGGGGTCACATACAATGGTGCTCAGGTAATAATATGCTCAGACCTATCAGCAGATACCCTGAAGAGAAGGAGAGAATGGAGTAGTAATATCTTCCGAAAGCTGAAAGCAAAACACACCAACCCAAAAATCCTCTACCTTGCCAAAACTATCTATTTTCATGGACAAGGAAAAACTCAGAGAATACGCCAAAGGACACTCAAACCTGCAGAAAATTCTTGCCAAATCTCTGTTCAAAAGACCAACACCCACCAGACATAAGCGGGAGACCACCATATAGCGCATCTCCATCTAGAAGTCAGCACACCAAAAACAACTATCAAGATAACATTGACTTAAAGGGAAAAGAAGGGAAGAATGAAGCCCCCACACATGGTGGCAAGAACTCTGAATGTCAAAGGCCTGAACTCACCCATTAAAAAACAAAGGTTAGCGGACTGGCTCAGAAAACATAACCAATCAATCTGTTGCCTGTAAGAGACACATCTTAAGCTCACAGACAAAAATAGTTTAAGAATAAAAGGCTGGAAGAAAATATACCAGGCAGATGACAACTTATACAAAGCAGGGGTTGAAATCCTAATCTTTGACAGAAATTGACCTCAAGGTCCAAACCATAAAAAGAGACAAGATGGACACTATACAACGCTCAAAGGATCAGTTGACCAGGAACCAGTAAGAGTAATATATGTAAGGTGGCCATTGAGAGTCCTGCAAAATTCATCAAAAAAAGTATTCAAAAGATGAAAAAGAAATGACAGACTCACATAGTGGGTGACTTCAATACACTGCTATCAAAGACAGACAGATCACTGGGAAAGAAGCTCAGCAAAGAGGCTACAGAGATAAACACTACAATTAGGCTACTGGCCCTGATAGACATTTATAGAGCCCTCCATCCAATGCAAAAAAATCATATTCTTTTCAAGTGCACATGGCTCATTTTTGAATATAGACCACATGCTGGCACACAAATTGAGCCTGAGTAAATTCAAACACATAGAGATGGTGCCTCTCAGACCACTATGCCATAAAGCTGGAGATCAACAAAAGGATGACCAGAAAAACAAGGGCAAACAACTGGAGGATGAATAACAATCATCTGGGATACAAATAGGTACCGGCACATACTACAGAAGAAATTGGAAATTTCTAGAAACTAATGTGAATGAGAATACTATGTACAAAAACCTATGGGATACAGCAAAAGCAATTATCAAAGGAAATTTGATAGTAATTAATGGAAATATGAAAAAGAAGGAGAATCTTATGATTTATACACTATCACAAAACATTCAGCAACTTAAGCAGATTCAACAGAACAAATCATCCAATAGCAAAAGAAAAGAAATAATAAAAATCCAGGCAGAGTTAAATGAGTGGAAAGACAAGAGAACAGTGCAAAAAATGAATGCAGCAAAAAGCTGGTCCTTAAAAAAAAAAAAAAGCTGGTCCTTTGAAAGGATCAACAGACTACTGGGAAACTTAACCAAGGAACAGAAGGAGCAAACATCAATAAGCAAGATGAGGGATGAAGCTGGGGAAATCACAATGGACCCCAACGAGATTAAAAGGATACTCACAAAGTACTATGAAAGTCTGTATTCTAATGAACTGTATCTAATGTATTCTAATTTTAAGAAAATGGAAGACATGGGCAAGTACTTGGAAAGACAATCGCACCCTAGATTATCCCAGATAGATGTCAATAACCTCAACAGACCCATAATAAAGGAAGAAATAGATGTGGTTATCAAGAAACTACCAACAAAACAACTTCCAGAACTGACAGCTTCTCAGGGGAATTCTACCAAGCATTCAGGGAAGAGCTGACACCAATCCTCCACAAATTATTCCAGAGCATAGAAAAAGGTGACAAACTCCCAAACTCATTCTATGAAGCCAGTATAACTTTGATACACAAACTGGGCAAGGATCCTACAGGAATAGAGAACTACAGACCAACATCTCTAATGACCATGGATGCAAAAATCCTTAACAAAATATTGGCCAATAGAATACAAATGTAGATAAAACATATCATCCACCATGATCAGGCAGGATTCATCTCAGGGATTCAGGGATGGTTTAACATTGAAAGTCCATCAGTATTATTCACTGCATTGAGAAGAAAAAGGATAAGAATCACATAATGTCGATAGATTCAGAAAACGCAGTTGACAACATCCAACACCCATTTCTAATTAAGACACTCAAGAAGATAGAAATGGAAGAGGAATTCCTCAAGTTATACAAGTTATTTATGGAAATCCAATAGCCAACACCATAGTCAACGTTGAAAAGATGAAAACAATCCCACTGAAAAAGGGGACCAGACAAGAATGTTCCTGGTCCCCACTTTTTTCAACATCATACTGGAGGTCCTAGCTAACAACATAAAGCAGTGGAAAGACATTTAAGTTTTCCATCTGGGAGAGGAGACGAAACTATTTCTATTTGCAGACACCATTATTCTATACATAGAAAACCCCAAAAGCTCCACAAAAGGAGTACTGTCAGTTATTGAAGAGTATGGAAGAGTGGCAGGATACAAGACCAACAAACAGAAGTCTATTGCTGTGCTATAAGCATCGGACAAGACCACAGGAGAGGAGATTAAGAAGACAGTGAGTACCCTTCACAACTGCTAAGAACAAGCTGAAATATCTAGGGATGTATCTAGTCAAAAACAAAAGACTTATAGAAAGAAAACTACAGAACTCTACTACAGGAAACCAAAAAGCAACCTCCACAAATGGAAGACTATCCCATGTTCATGGATCAGAAGACTCAATATAGTAAAGATGTTGATCTTACTCAAGGCACTGTATAAGTGTAATGGTATCCCGATTTAAATAACAATAACCTTCTTTAAAGAACTGGACAAACTGAGCACACTTTTCATATGGACATGGAAGAAGCCCAGAATCAGGAGAGAACTCCTCAAGAAGAAAGACAAAGTTGGAGGGCTCACCTTACCTGACTTTAACACCTAAAATAAAGCTACAGTGGTCAAAGCAGTGTGGTACTGGAATAATGACAGATACTCAGACCGATGGAAAAGAACAGAAAACCCAGAAATAAAACCATATGCTTACAGAAAACTGATCTTCAACAAAGGCCCCAAAAGCATCAAGTTGGAGACAAATGCCCTTTTTAACAAGTGGTGCTGGGAAAAAAATGGATATCCACCTGTAGAAAAATGAAACAAGAGCCTTACTCCCCTCTCCCCCTTGCATAAGAACAAACTAAAGGTGGTGGATCACAGACCTAGAAGTAAAGCTCCAAATTATCAGGACCATCAAGGAAGAAATTGGGACAAACCTAAGAACCTTGGCACAGGGGATGTATAGGCTAACTGTAATAGGAAAGGGTAAACACACAGATGAAGCTGAAATTGACAAATGGGACATAATGAGGATAAAACACCTGTGTGTGTCGAAAGGCTTCGCCAAGAGAGTTACAAGTGGACCCACAGACTGGGAGAGAATTTTTAGCAGTGACAAAACAGGCAAAGGGCTTATTACTAAAATCCACAAAACCCTCCTATCATGCAAAAGAAGAAAATAGTTAACCACCTGAGGAAATGGGCAGAAATTTCTCTAGAGAGGAGACCCGAATGGCCAATAACCATATGAGAACATGTTCTAGATTATTAGCCATCAGAGAAATGCAAATTAAAACTGTAAGATACCACCTAACAACTTTGAGGATAGCCCAAGTCAGAAAACCAGAGAGCAACAAATGTTGGAAGTAATGTGGCAAGATAGGAACTCTCCTCCACCGTTGGTCATCTTGTAGACAGGGAGAGCCACTGTGGAAAGCCATCTGGTGATATTTAAAGCAAATGGAAATCGAGTTACCTTATGACCCCCAAATCCCTCCACTGGGCATATACACAGAAGAGGTAAGAAATAGACCATGACCAGTCATCTGCACTCCAATGTTTATTGTACACAATGCACAATTATAAATAATTGGAAGCTACCTAAATTCCCATTGGTAGATGGGTGGATTAGAAAACTCTGGCACATACTCACAATGGAGTACTACGCATTACAAAAAACACTGATGATCACATGAAGCACATCATTTCATGGGAAATGTTGAATGAAATTAAGCTAAGTGAAGTTAGCCAGTCACAAAAGGACAAGTACAACATGAGTCCACTGAGGTACGTAAGTATACTCAGAAGAGTAGTTATAGAAGAAAAGCCACTTATCTCACACTATACAGGTTGAAGTACAGGCAGTCAGGTGGGGAACAGGTCAAACCTAAGGATGTCATTCCAACACAAAGAAGGGGAAAGGGGGAGAGGGAGGAAGAAAGGGGCAATGGAAGAAGGAGAGGATGGCATTGAGGGAGTGGGTAACTAACTCACCCAGGGAGAGGATATTGTTTATGTCTCCAGAGAAATGGGAGTGTGCATGCAGTCTGAACTACAGCACACTAAACCTTGAGGGCAATGTAACCACATGGAGCAACTCATTAACAGAGTGGGCTACAGGGCTGGCCCAACCAGAATCAAACTCACACCCTCCCCAGAAGTATGTGCCACAGAGGACAACACTAAATGTACAGGTTGGGGAGAGGGGCTGGCCTGCTATGCCCACATGGAGGCAACCAAGAATGAAAAAGGGAGAGTGTGGTGCTAGACCCCATATCAGCACACCAAGTCCTGTAGATGACTTCCCTGCACAGAGCTACTAAGGCACAGAGAGGAATGTAAGGCCGACAACAGCTTGAGATATGATGTCCTCTTGCTGGAGCATATTACGACAGAAGACAATACTGGGGACTCATGGTTGGGAATGAGTTTGGTCTGAACCCCCCATAGAGAGGCAAACCAAGAAGAGGACATAACAGATCCGAAACAGAAGCAGGGTAAAGCCACAAAGCCCCTAATGAGCTTTAAAAATAGACTTCAGGCTAGTAGGGGCAGTTCCTGGAACCCCCCCAGTACCAATGGGGAGATAGTCACAAAAATCAGCAGACAGACCTGGAAGTATGAATGGTTTCTTTATTCTTTGTTTGTTTGTTGCTAGTTTTTTAATTTTTATTTTTCCCCTTTTTATTCAATCTTTTGTTTTCTTTTTGTATGTTTCTTTTATGGTTGGTTTGCTTACCTATATAAGATAGGCATGGGAAGCATGCCAAAGGCAAAAGTAACAAGGCCTATTATTCTGGAGGGTCTTGTGGGGAGGAGGATGTGGGGGAAGCAGATTGTTGAGCAAACAATACCTTTAAAAGGGCAACAACTAGGGAATTAAAATCAACAACAAGTAGGACATAAAGATCCTGGGGGTGTTGCAGCAACAGCAATCTGGCTGAGAGGAATTACTAAGAGGCAGAAGAAGGGTGAGTATGATGGTGGGACAGGCAGAAGATAATGGAAACAGAGGAAAGATCTAGGAAGCAAAGCTATGGATAGAGGTATAAATGTAAGTGTGCACATATGTAAGTATATTAATTCATAAAAATAGAGATATTGGCCTATTTACATATATTTATATGGAAATAGATTGAGGTAGTGGACAGACTTTGGGCCTCTGTTCAAGCCCTTCTTCAATGCAAGAACACTTAGTTCTAACAACCTGGCATCCTATGATGCTCACCCTTCTGGTGCAATTGCTGAAGACAAAAATGGGTGCACAAGCAAATGTGGTGAAGAAAGCTGATGGTGCCTAGCTATCAAAAGACATAGCAACTGGGGTCTTAAGGGCTTGAAGTTAAACAAGCGGCCATCTAACAGAAAAACAATAAGCCCACCAGCCTGTGCAATCATGAGGTGTCTATGGGAGCAGGTAACAGGCATCAGAAGCCTCAAACAAACAACAAACAAACAAAACATGTTCTTAAGAAGGAGGGGGGCCAAAGCAGAGACTCCTAAACTCATCTGTAAACAATGGGACTGCCCCTCACAGAAGGGTCACAAGAAAGGAATGAATCACCCAGGGTATGGTATAGCTCTGATGAAACACACAATATTCCTCTGGTTCCTTCAGGCTTACACACACACACACACACACACACACACACACACACAC
>NW_022104341.1:14850405-14871655 GCF_000313985.2 Echinops telfairi | reverse complement strand
GTGCAGTGTCGGATTTTTCACGGAACCACAATTCTCCAAACATACCAATATATCCCAAAATTGCCAGTTGCAGCCCATAAAATATTTACATTGCAGAGTAAATAATGTATGTTCAGTAAGAAACAATGAAATATTTACGGTCTTTCTAAAGATACTGTACGGGTTTTTTCCCTCTGCCACAACCGTTTTTTCTTGAAGCAGGCAAAAAAGGCAATTGGAAGCGGTCTGAGAACAACATGCAGCCTCGGTGGAGGAAGAGAAGGATTGGAGGCCGGAAATGGAAACGTCTCCATCAGGAAAGGCTACAACAGCTGATCCCACATCTCAAAATACACATTCCATCTGGTGGAAGACCATTACCTTGAGAAGCTCTGGTGCTCTGAGCTGCTACCTCAAGGCTGGCAGTTCGAAAACGAGTAGGCATTTCTCAGGAGAAAGATGAGTCATGCTGTCTACTCCCCTAAAGATTTCCAGCCCTGGCAATGCTCATGGGCGGTTTTACCGGGCCTTATAGGGGTCTGGGAGTCAGAGTCATGACGGCGGGGAGGGACCATTGAATCAAAGACTTGTCAAGCCTAATCTCCCTGCCATAATTAGATGCCAAAGAATGTTGTGAACCTTACATGAAGGGTTGTCCTTCCAAGCTTCAAATAAACAAAGAAAATGAACAATCTGAACACACACACACACACACACACACACACACACACATCCTCCAGTATCATGTTCCCAATCCTGCCTTTCATTGTGGGCTAGACTGGAGCATGTACACAGGCACAGATAAGAGAGGAGGGAAAGTAAAGGGAACTGATCACAATGATTGACACATAAGCACCACCACAACTGCCCCCTAGAGGGAGGGACAACAGAAACCATGGGGGAAGGGAGGCAGCAGTTACTGTAAGATATGAAAATAATAATAATTTATCAAGGGATCACTAGAGGGGGGAGCTGATACCATCTGATACCGGTAGAACTGACACACAGGGTGTCTAGAAAGTAAATGTTTAGAAAATAATGATGGCAACATATGTATAAATATGCTTGATGCAATTGATGTATGGATTGTTCTAAGAGCTGTAAGAGCACCCAGTGAAGTGATCTTAAAAAGAAAAAACAGAGGAATTGAATTACCTATTGCATTGGGTAAACCTGCTGCCTAAGAACTTTTAGGACTAAGGTATACCTGACCTAAGCTGTGGTATTTTCGGTCATTTCACATGCATGTGAAAGTTGGACATCGAATAAGTAAGACCAAAGAAGAATCAATGCATTTGAATTATGGTGTTGTACCATGGACTGCCAAAGTACCCAACTGCCAAAAGAACTAACCAAAATTTCTTGGAAGAAATACAACCGGAATGCTCCTTAAAAATGAAGATGTTGAGACTTAGTCTCCTGTACTTTGGACATATTACCAGATGAGAGAAGTCCTTGGAAAAGGGCATCCTGCTAGGTAAAGTAGAAGGGCCTCAAAAAAAGAGGAAGACAAGATGGATTGACATAATGCAACAACAAACATAGCAATTGTGAGTGTGGCACAGGACTGGGCAGTATTTTGTTCTGTTATGCATAAGGTCATCATGAGTTGAGATCAAGGGTACAGCAACTTACAACATGTGACTGACTAGATAGAAACTGTTTGAATTGACAGTGTCTATACACCTTAATCTTTCTATATTAATTTGCTATGAGTCAATTCCCTGATAAAAATCAGTAACGAATATGACATATATACATTTTGAAAGATAAATGGAAAGAATTAGTAATGAATTTTAAGGCTGTAATTATGAGTACTCAATGAGGATTGATAACTTGCACCTAAGCTTATTTATTAATGCAATGGGATATCAAAGGAAAAGCAAAGGTATTACTCTACGTCCTAAAAAGCAAATCCTATTTTAAATGAAACATACTAGTCTCTCCTTTTTCCAGTCTCATTATTCTAGGGGGTATGTAGCTTACACCTTATAATAAACCAATGAGACTGACTTAATGAATCATTCATGATTAGTTCGAACTAATCATCAAAATGATCAGACATTGGCAGGGGCTCCTTCACAAAAGGACATGATCTACTGTGTGTAAGTGCCTTGGAATTCTGAAGGAGCTTAGCTTCTTCCCCCCCCCCCCCACCAACACTTAGTCATTTTCTGTAGCCATTTATCTTGAAAAAGCGGAAAGAAGGAAAGGTCAGCCAGAGTCAAGAATTCAAAGGTGCCATTTCTTTAGCAAACATGCTCTAGTCTTGATAGATGGGGAAATATTTTGCATGCATAATGGTTTCTTCTGGAATTGTAAATTACAAACTCTTCTGATCTTTCAAATAAGGGCATATTTTAAATATGAGTCAGCAAAACCATTTAAATGCAGCTTTCTTCATGCCAAATAGTTAAGAAAAATGTTTTTACTGAAACATAGTGTTATGGGATGAGAGATTTCCACTCTTCTATTCTCAGACAGAAAGCACATTGTAAATGAATAAATATTGGCTGGCCTCAAAGCTTTCTAAAATTAAAATATGTATATAATAAAGTTCTTCAATTGATTTGAAGGCTGTACAGGTTCAGCCAGAGCATCCCAAAACAAGTCCATTGATGATGTAGATTTGATTGGCAGTCTTAGTAACCTTACATAGCAGAGTAGCATGCCCCCAAAAGTTTTGAAGGCTATAATCTTTATAGAAGAAGAAGACCGCACCTTTTGCCCATGAAGTAGCTGGCTTATCCAGTTCTGGTGCAAACCTGCTAGTCTGCTAAGTGAAAGGTGGTGCAGACTCTTGTCCATGCAAAGGAGCCTCAGAAGAAAGGTATGTCCATCTGTTTCAAAAAATCCAGTTACTGAGAAGCCCACTGAGCACGAATTTACTCTGACACACAGAATCACCAATAGTGAGGTCTACTGAACAGCAACTTGTTTACACTGGCTTTGCTCTTTATGAACAAAAGGAAATACCTTCCCCTTGAAAAAGTGTCTGAATAAGACAGACTGGCGTGATTCTTTCCTGGGATGCTTTGTTTGCACTCTGGTTTTCACTGGCCAATTAATTAAATTCCTGTTTCTTTCAAGTCCTTTCCAATTTGTAGTAACCCTGTAGGGCAGGGTAGAACTGACACACAGGGTGTCTAAACTTCACATTTTAAAGAGTGGGCTAATCTTTAAAGAAGGAGCCCTGGTGCCAAGTGGGTTAAGTGCTGGGCTGTGAACTGAAAGCCTGGCAGTTTAAGCTCATCAGTCATTCTAATGACAGGTTTAGTTCAGGTTTGAATTTCTTTTCTTTTTTTTTTTGCTTTAAATCATTTTATTGGGGGCTTGTACAACTCTTATCACAATCCATATATGCATGCATTGTGAAGCACATGTGTATATTTGTTGCCATCATCATTCTCAAAACATTTGCTTTCTATTTGAGCCCTTGTTATCAGCTCACTTTCCCCCTCCCTCACAAACTCTTGATAATTTATAAATTATTATTTTGTCATGTATTACACTGTCCGATGTCTCCCTTCACCCACTTTGCTGTAGTCTGTCCCCCAGGGAAGGGGTTATATGTAGATCCTTGTGATCTATTCCCTTTTTACCCCACCTTCCCTCTACCCTCCCGGTATCACCACTCTCATCACTGGTCCTGAAGGGATCATCTGTCCTGGATTCCCTGTGTTTCCTGTTCCTATCTGTATCAGTGTACATCCTCTGGTCTAGCTGGATTTTTAAGGTAGAATTGGGATCGTGATAGTGTGGGGGGAGGAAGCATAGAGGAAAGTTGTATGTTTCATCGTTGCTACACTGTGCCCTGACTGGCTCTTCTTCTCCCCCCGAGACCCTTCTGGGAGGGGATGTCCAGTTGCCTACAGATGGGCTTTGGATTGTGGCTTGAATTTCTAAGGAAGCAGACTGGCACATTTTTCTCCCACAACGCTGTCGGTAGGTCCAAATCATTTACCTTTCAGTGAGCATCGAATTCTTAATCAATAAACTACTGGGGATCCTGACTAGTTCACTGATTTAAAAACAAAAACAAATACATAGATAAATAAGTAAATATGTAAACAAACAGCCTTCAAGTCAATTCTGACGCAGAGTAACTCTAAAGAACCCTAAAGCAGAACTGCCCCTGTGCGTTTGCTGACTGTCACTCTTCACAGCAGTAGAAGCCTCGCCTGTTGCCTAGGGAGGGGCTGGTAGTTTTGAATTGCTGATCATGCAGGCATTGCTCCATGACTAAAACAGAGTATCCTTACATTATTTTATAATTCATGCTTTAATTACCGAATTAAAACCGTTCAAATAAAATGTATGCTTTAATTACCTACTTCAAACAGTTTGAGTAAAAATTCAACAATTTGTTTTAAAGCAGCACATTCATTTTTGTGAGTAGATATTAGATACAGTGCCAGACAGGCAACGTCTCTCAGTCATCAATGCCAGCCAGGAAAAGTGTAGAATGATTGTGTTACTGCAAAAACACTCAAGACAAAGCCCATTTTCTCAACAAATTTTCATTCTACAAAAATAACTAAAATACTTTTATAAAGTAATTAGACACTAAATGAGATGATCTACTCATTTAGGAGTCAATGTGCATCTAATTTTTCATTCATCCCTCCGTATTACTTTAGTTTAGAATCTTTGGGCTACTGGTCACAAGATCTTCCAGGTTATTTTTAGAAAAATGCTGCAACTAACCTTTACATGGACTCTGAGGCAACCCAGAAGACAACCTTCCAACCCTCCTTCGTGTTCTGGTCCTATATGCTGTCCGGCTTAAGAGACAGGACTCAACGGTGGCTACTGAATACTGGAAATGCATTTACTTTGAACTGAGATGTGTTTTAAGTATAAAATGCACACTGATTTCAAGACAGAATTAAGAAAAGAACAGAAATTCTCTTTTTAAAAATCTAATTGCATGTTGAACTGCGGTCACTTAGCTTTTTAATGTGGCTACTAGATAATTTTAAATTGCATTAAAAGTACATTTAAATTATATTACAATCCACTATATTGTGGGTCACATTTTATATATATGTCAAACAGTACTGCTCTAAAGCAGAGGTTGGCAAACTAAAGCTTTTGAAGCCAATTAAGCCCATACCCTAATTTGTAAGTACAGTTTAATTGGAACCAAGAACATGCTCATATTTTCACATATGGCTCATGTTTGCTGTCTTGTCATAGTAACAAAGTTGAGAAGTGAAGATAAACAGCTCATCGCCTGCAACATCTAAGGTGCTCAGTATCTGGTCCTTTACAGAAAAATAAGCTTCTATATCTCTGCTCTAAGCAGTTGTTCTTTTGTTAAAAAATTATTTTATTGGGGGCTCATACAATTCTCACCGCTATCCATACAAACATACATTGTGTCAAGCACATACGTACATTTGCTACCCTCACCATTCTCAAACATTTGCCTTCCACTCTAGCCCCTAATATCAGTTGCTCCTTTTCCCCCTTCCTCCCCACAACCCCTTCCATCATGAACCCTTCATAGTTCATAAATTATTATAGTTTTCATAAGTTACCCTGTCCAATGTTTCCCTCCGCCCTCTTCTCTGCTGTCCATCCCCCAGGAGGGAGGTAATACTTAGATCCTTGTAATTGGTTCCCCATTTCTACCCCACATTCCCTTCACCCTCCAGGCATTGCCCCTCTCACCACTGGTTCTGAAGGAGTCATCTATACTGGATCCCCTGTGTTTCCAGTTGCTATCTGTACCAATGTACATCCTCCGGTCCAGCCAGATTTGTAAGGTAGAATTGGGATCATGATAGTAAGGGGGAGGAAGCATTAAAGAACTAGAGGAAAGTTATATGTTTCATCGTTGTTACCCTGCACCCTGGTTGGCTCATCTCCTCCCCACAACCCCTCAGTAAGGGAGTGTTCAGTTGCCCACCGATGGGCTTTGAGTCTCCACTCTGCACTCACTCACCTTTACAATGATATGATTTTTTGTTCTTGGATGCTTGATCCTGATCCCTTCGACAGTTCGTGGTCACACATGCTGTTGTGCTTCTTCCATGTGGGCTTTGTTGCTTCTGAGCCAGTGGGCCACTTATTTATCTTCAAGCCTTTAAGACCCCAGATGCTATATCTTTTGATAGCCTTGCACCATCAGCTTTCTTCATCACCTTTGCTTATGCACCCGTTTGTCTTCAGTGATTGTATCAGGAAGGTGGGCACCCACTGATCTGATATTTAGTTCTTTGATGTCTGATAACTGGTCCCTTCTGCACCTCGTGGTCAGACAGGCTGGTGTGCTACTTCTATGTGGACTTTGATGCTTCTCAGCTGCATGCCGCTTGTTTATCTTCAAGCCTTTAAGACCTCAGACACTGATCTTTTGATAGCCGGGCACCATTAGCTCTCTTCACCACATTTGCTTATGCACACGTTTGTCTTCAGTGGTTGTGTCAGTAAAGCAGGCACCCACTGATATGATTTTCAGTTCTTTGATGTCTGATAACTGATCCCTTCTACATCTTGTGGTCAGATGAACAAGCTTTTCCCCAAGTGTTTCTTCTGTTTTTTCATGATACTGTATTAATCAAATACCTCTATAATCCCTAATCTAAATTCCAGAAGAAACCAGGTTATTGGTTTATCCAATTAACATTGATCTCATTTGGTCAAAACATTTTTGGATAGGGCATTCCATTCCAATGTAGAGATCGGAATACTCAATTTAGTTCAAAAGTGGCTGACTATATGAAAAAAAAAATAATAATAAGGAAGGGAAGAAGGCAGGACATAAGAGAGGGAAAGTAAAGAAACAGACAAAACCTTCCAGCTATTTTGACTCCTTGTAATCCTCTGTTGTAGGATAGAACAAGAGACAGAGTCCAGAAGGCAGTGAGGTTCATGCATCCAACACATTTAGCCCCATTTTCATCCCCGGATAAAAAGATCAGTAAGAAAGTCATGAATATATCACGTAGCAACTAATTTAGACACTGGTTTGGGGAAAAGCATCTCTAGAGAATGTTTTGTAGGCAGAGGAAGGTTTCTTTCTCTAAACAATAAGAAGGAAGGAGAATTTGTTCAGCTTCCTGGCTTCTTAATACTTTGAACTTCATGAATTATGTTTTATGTCAAATGAAGTTTATTTCTAGAATATATTCACATCCAAATACAAGTATTCAAATAGATATTTAAATATACATTTTAAATGTTTGGTTTATTCATGTAAATTAATTTTAATAATGCTTACCTCAGTTGCCTATGTGACTTCTCTGTCAATTTGCTGCACTGTGGTAGTTTGCATGTTGTGACGATGCTAGAAGCTATGCCAGTGGTATTTTAAATACCAGCCGGGTCAACCATGGTGAACAGAACTCATCAGATTTTCCAAGGTAAGAACAGACCAGAAGAAATAGGTCGTCCACTTTTGAGTGGTTAACCACTGGAAAGTTTGGGAATAGCAGCACAACATTGTTTGAATCCTGGGTAAGAGTCAGCAAAAAAGAGGAAGGCTCCCAGCAAAGGGAGTTGACACAGAGGCTACATCAATGGGCTCAAACATAACAACAAATTGGAAGGTGGTTTAGAACTGGGCAATGTTTTGTTGGGCTATACACAGGGTATCTGTGAGGGAGAGCCTACTCAAAGATACCTAACAACAACAACAACAACAACCAACAACCTGCCTAGTGAATTGTAGTGCCAATAATAAAAATAATGAAAGCAAATGTCATTTCTATCTTATGCTACAAAATTAAATCGAACAGCCTATCAGCTTTCATGGTAAGAGTTTTCACTTCAAATTTAGATGTTAGGATGTGTCAGTTCTTCTACCTATAATTGTTTTTCAGAACTGTATCAGTAAATGTAAATCAAATGATAAAAATATTGGTGTGCTTGAAATAATATCAAGCAACACCATCCATAGTGAAGTGCCTGAGCTAATGCTCAGTGACATTAAACTTCATAACATAATTGAGCACCAGCAAGTGGTCCTCTGTGGGAGGAATACTGTCCCATGAGTGATGTTTCTGTACATCTCGAAGTACACGGAAGAGGAATCCTTGAGAGTAATACTCATCCATTCTTTTTTTAATAAGCTTGCGTTTTGTAATACAATGACTTTTCTCCTAAGAAAATTAGATTGATAAATTACTAGTCAATTATCTGTAACCAAGCTCTTTTCAGGCCTGTGTTTATGTTTTTGTAAATAGTCGGTTTTAGGTAGTCTGATTGCTTCCAATGCCAAATGTCTCTGTAGTGCTTGGGGTTGCTTGTTGTTGTAGTGCATAATTTCTAAAAAAGACCCAGTACTCCATATAATCTAGAAGATATTGGTGTGCATTCAACTTGTTTCCAAAATTAGCTACTTCCTGATAAGAACAAGTGATTTCATAGCTTCTGTGCAAAACTTAGAAATTACTTGAGTAATTTAACTACTCCTGCAACTAAGTAGTTGTTGTTTGAACTACATTTGAGTTGGTGTTGTTTGAATCCTCCAGCAGTTCCGAGGGAGAAAAATGGGGCTTTCTACTCCTGTAAACAGTTACTGTCTCAGGAACTCACAAGGGAAGTTCTACCCTGTTCTGTAGAGTCACTATGAGTCAGCATGGGCTTGACGGCAGCTAGCATGAGTTTGGACTGTAAGGTCAGTGTTTCAAACCCACCAGCCATGCCTCACTAGAAAGATGAGTCTGTCTGTTCCTGAAAAGATTTATAGCTTCAGAAACCTTACAGAGGGTTGCTATGACTTAGATGCTGGTGAAGACTATTGAAATTACCATGAACCACCAAAAAGCAAACATCCAATATGTTCCTATGCAGTGAGGATGGCAAGACTGTCTCTTGTACCTTGGCCATCTTATCAAGAGAGACCAGTCCCTGGAAAAGGACATCATGGTTGGTAAAGCACAAGGGCAGTGAAGAAGATCCTCAACAAGATGAATTGATACAGTGGCTGCAACAATGGGCTCAAACATAACAAGACTTGTGACTATGGCCCCACATTGGCTAGCATTTCATTCCACTGGACATAGGGTTGCTGAGAGGAGGAGCCAAGCTGATGACAACCTAAAACCACAGCATGACTTGGATGAGACCCACTGGCAGTGGGTTTGGTTCTTCAGGTATGTAATTGGCAAAGCTTTGAAATTGGTGGTATGATGATTGAAGAGTGACAGCTGTTTAAAGAACACTTAGATTGAATGCTCATGAATTTTACTCCATCAGCATGCCAGAAACAATGAAGATCTGAAAACAATACATTAAAAATACCACAGGGACAGTGTGAAAGCAACTCTAACCACTAAAGGAAAACAACTTTACAGTTAACCACAAAGAGGAATTCATAGAAAACTAAAAATTCCTATCTAAAAATTTGCTGAAGTATGACCTAAATATAGTTGTTGATAATTTTTATGGTTAAATATATAAGAAAGAGTAATATGAATAATCATTGTTGGAATCCCCCCACCCAAAATGTGTCAACTGGATTGGGCTATGATTCTTGTAGTTTGGCAGCTTTGTCATGATGTTATGTTGCAATTATGTGATGATCCCCCTTGATGCGATCTGATGTGATAAACTGGTAAGAGGATGTGTTTGACTGAGTATCACATAACTTGTGAAACTCATATATGTGCATGAAAGGACTTTATATAAAGAAATAATTTTATATTAAGAAAGCATTACAGCCCAGTCCAACCCTAGTTCATGAGTCAGATGCTAAGCAGGACGTCTTAACTATCACACAGTTAAAGGCTGATGAAGCTGAAAGCAAGACAATAGACCAGAGGCTGGTGGGTGCAGAGTCAAATGAATTCACAATCATTAGGAACATGCAGGGCGCCAACAGATCCCAGGGACAACAGGCCATCTGGGCTGCCATTGGAGCCAAACATGGTGCCCAAAAAACCAGGAAGGTGAAGAGTGGCATGGAGTTCAATTCTCAACAGGAGCTCTTATAAAAGTGCCACACCCACAAGGAGGCATCAACAGGCTAATACCGATTTCATCGCCAGGGTGCTACACATATATTCTCACAGGTACCACAGAGGATTGAAGATGCAGCTTGTGGTGTTAGGTGCTACTGAGTCAATTCCAACACTTAGTGACCTTGTGCACGACAGACGGAAACACCTCCCCGTCCTGAGCACAGTGTTATAGCCAAGGTGTAAATTCATCTCTTGAGTGCCATCCCGGTTTTTGTTACCCCTCTACTTTACCAAATGTGATATCCTTCTCCAGGGACTGGGCTCTCCTGACATCATATCCGAAGAATGTAATTCAAAGGTTTGCCCTTCTTCCATCAAAGGAGCACTCTGGCTGTACTTCTTTCAAGACAGACCGGTTTGTCATTTTAACAATCCATGGTACTTTCAATAATCTTCCCCAGCACTACAATTCAAATACATCAACTCCCCTTCGACTTCTCTGATTTAATATGCAGTTTTCACATGCACACAAGGTCATTGAAAATGCCATGGCTTGGGTCAGGTGCACTTTAATCCTCAAATACCATCCGTGCTTTTCTAGACTCCAAAGAGGATTTGCATAGCAGGTTTGCTATTGCACCTCATTGTTTGATCTCTTGACTGCTGCTTCCATGAGAATTGATTATGGATCCAAGGGAGACAAAATCTTGGACACAATTTTTCAACAACTTTTTTTCCTCTCACAGTCAGCCGCTGGCCTGGTTTTAGCTGCTCATATTGAGCTTCTTCTCCAGCCTCTCTTCCCACCGATGCAGTCAGTTTGACTTATGTGTATTTTATCTGGAGAAATCCATGTGATCGGTCACCTTTTGTGTTGTTGAAAAAGATCTTTTCTATGAACAAGTCATTGGCTTTACCAAATTGTATCATGCAATCTCCACTTTCTTTGCTGTCACCAAGTCCATATTTTCCAACTACTGGCCCTTCCTCTTGTTTCCAACTTTTGCCTTCCAATCACCAATCATTAATGCATCTTTTTGCATGCTTGATCAATTTTCAGCTGAAATCAGAGGTAGGGTTTCTCAATTTCTGTTTGTGGTTGATGTATAAATTTGAATAATAATTGTATAGATTGCATTTCTGGAAGGCAGGTAGATATAACCCTATCACTGACAGCATTACACTTCAAGATTGATTTTACAATGTCCTGTTGACAATGAATGCCAGGTTATACTTTTTTTACATGGACTTATTCCTGGCATAGCCAATCATATAATTTTCCAATACATACTTGTCAATACTGGTGTGTTTCAGATTAGTAATGCCTAGGATATTGATCTTTATGCATTGCATTGCATTTATGACTACTTCCAATTTTCCTGGAGGATCCCTGGTGGTGTAGTAGTGATGCACTGAGCTGAATTCTGGAAGGTCAGTAGTTGGAAACCACCAGCAGCTCCACAGGAGAAAGACTGGGCTTTCTACTCCCATAGATAGTTATAGGGTCAGCAACTCACAATGGCAGTTCTACCCTGTCCTGTCAGGTCTTTATGAGTTGGCATCAACTCAATGGCAATGAGTTTGATTTGGTTTGGTTCAATTTTCCTAGATTCATACTTGCACATTCTACATTCAGATCATTAGTTGTGTTTTTGCTGCTGTTTCTTCCTCGCTTGATTTGTGCCCCATCAGAAAATGATCCTGAGGGCTCCACTCCCACAAGCTTTATACAACTCATGTCATCATAGTCCACTTTGAGCTAGAAGCTACTCTTCAGTCACATGTTGAGTGATCCCTGACCCAAGGCATAGATCCTCCAGCACTATATCTGATAATGTTCTTCCATTCATCAGACCTTCAGTATCTGACAATGTTTCTAACCTATGCATATGATTTTTAGGGGCTCCTTCCTCCAAAGTGGGGAGCCAAGTCCTTTGTTGCTGTCTAGTTTCAGTCTAGAAGCCTGGTTGAAACCTATTTACTTTGGGTGACTCTGCTGGCATTTGAAATACCATTGACATAACTTTCATGAGGGTAGCAACACACAAACCACCCCAGTACAATCAACTGACAGACACATGGTGGCAGGATGGAATATTACATCCTTAATTTCATCACAGCTCTGATAAGGTCTAAGAAGAGGTCTCCTGTGTCCTGACCTGCAACACCTTTTATCTTACAAAACATAAACGAAGAGAGAAGTGAGTGCACAGGGCAGGACCTTCGACCACGAAGAAAGAATAAATGGGAGCAGATTAGTAGTACCCTTTTCACCCATTATCTCTGTAGTGGGAAGCTACCAAATTCAAGGAGTCGTCTAAGGAGTCCTGGGCCTGAGATGTATCGATGCTGTACTAAAATAAAGACCTCTCTCTGGAACTAACAGAGGGATAGACCTTCCTTCTAGAGTACTCTGAATGTAGACTTCTAATCTCGTAAACTGCAATAGAAAAAAAAAAAGGTTTTGTTGGTTTAAGCCACTGTGATGAGTAGATTTTATGCCAAATTGATGTATCTGTATGCAGATAAAAGTAGATTGCAGCTAATCAATCAAGTTGCATCCTGATGATACCCCCTTGGGAATGTGGCCATTTTATTATAGACACTAGGGAAACCTGACCTCTTTCTTGACCCCTCACCTTCCTGCTTGATTGTGTATCGTGTTTCATGTCTGGGGCCAGTGGCCCATGTGGCCTGTTGACCTTGGGAGCTGTCAAGTTCTTGCCAGACTTTGGATTCATGCCACTCTACACCTATTGGTCTATGATCTCCAAGATTACACTTCGTTTTTCTGTTTCATTTTCCTGCAGATGCATCAGCATGGAGCATCTAAAACTAGCATCTGATCTACGGACTTGAGTTGAACTGGACTGAAATGATTCTCTGATATCAATTTCTTTCTTGATATAAAGTGTTTCATATGAGATTATGGTTATAAATATACATTTTAATTTAGTATGCATATGAATATATTAAAATTAAACTGTCTATAATTGAGCTATAATGGCACACTAGTTATGTGTTGAACTTTGAGCTCCAAGGTCAGTAGTTTGAAATCACCAGCTGCTCTGTGGGAGAAAAATCATGCTTTCTGCTTCCGTAAAGAGTTACAATCTCAGAAACTCACAGGGGCTGTTCTACCTTGTCCTATAGGGGCACTGTGTGTTGACCCAATGGCAGCAATATGGTGTGTTAGTCTGGGTAGACTAGAGAAACAAATCCACAGAAACTCAGATGTGTATAAGAGAGAGTTTTATATAAAGGGTAAGTGTACATTAAGAAAGCATCCCAACCCAGTGCTATCCAAGCCCTTAAGTCCAACATTAGCGCATATGTCCAACACCGATCTACAAAGTCCTCCTCAAGCTCACAAAACACACACAATGACCCTGACTGCAGGAGGAAAGCTGAATCAGTGAGCATGTAAGCATCTCAGCGCTGGCAGGGGTCTCCATGTGGCTGCTCCAGCATCCAGAGCTGCATTGGGTTAGGTCCATGTGGCTTCTTCTCAGGAATGTATTGCAGGAAGGGAGCCTTGCCAGCTGAGCCAAAGAACTGGCTAAGACAGCTGCACCCTGGTAAGACCATCAGAGAACAAGAGACCAGAGAACCAGAAAGGCGAGGCTCACTGAGTCGTTATCTCTCCGCTTTTCAATTAACCCCACATGAGTTTATTGGCCAGGTTGGCACAATAAACCTTAACTATCACATATGGTCAAAGCACTCCTTAGAGGCAAGGATGGCAAGAGTCCATCTTATGTTCTTCGGAGATATTGTCAGGAGAGAACAGTTCCTAGAGAAGGACATCAATTTTCGGGGGAGTAGGGCAGCAGAGGAGAGGAAAGCTATCAAGGAGGTAGACTGACACCATGGCTGCAAAAATGAGCTCAAGCACAGAGGCGATGTGTGATGGCCTAGGACAGGGCAGTGTTCTGCTCTGTTGTGCACAGAGCTGCTAGGAGGCAGAACTGACTGGATCACACTTCACAACAACTTATGTCTCATTTTTGTTCCCTAGAAAACTCAGCCTAATTCAGACTTCTACTTTTATTTCTGGTGTGGTAGCATCAAACAACTAAGCCAGTGGTTCTCAACCTTCCCAATGCCATGACCCTTTAATACAGTTCTCATGCTCTGGTGACACCCACAACCATAAAATTTTTTATTTGCTACTTCATAACTGTAATTTTGCTACTGTTATGAATTTGGCAACCCCTATGAAAGGGTCATTTGACTCCCAAAGGGGTCGTGACCCACAGGTTGAGAACGGCTGTACTAAACCATGTTTTAGTGAGTGACTATCGAATTTAATAGTTGCTACTTAAGTGGCATCTATTTCCTCTTTCTTCCTCTAGAGTATATGAAAATATAAACACTACATATTATAAAGTGAGTTCTCTTTAGAAAGAGGTTTTATAAATATAAAGGGAAAGAATAATACTACAGGTTTTTAGGAGGTTAGAGACTTAAAATTGACAAATCACCAGTTATAAGAATCATGCAACAAGGAATGGTAAGGAAGTGAAAATGGATATTAGAGAAACTTTAGCTGATCCATTCTTCCTAAATGGGCTTAATTTAGGAAATTTATCAGGTGATAGAGAGAATGGAAACATAATGCTCGCATTATACTGGAAACCGGAGCAAAGTGAATACACACAGCAGAAAAGGAGGCAGCAGGGATGGGATTGAAGAATGACTTCTTTGGCTAACTAGATGCCGAGTAAAGGGCAGGCAGCATTGGTGAGGGAATAATTGAGATGACGTACTCTAAATTCCCGTGACTGCACTAACCCCCAGTTTCCACGAGGACGTGCAACTCTTAAATGTATGGTAGAAGAAAAGAAACAATACATCTTATTGAATATAGACAGCTTGAGTTCCTATTACTTCTTTCCATAGCCTTTTCCCCTTAACTTGTTATTAAATTTAAATGTAAAAAACTGCAACTTTAGAATTATTGTAAATTCCACCATTTTTATTAGCCATGGTGATGTGTTAGTTTCATCACTTAAATCTTTTCAGTGGAGATGTGTGGTGTGTGTGTGTGTGTGTGTGTATGTATATAAAATGTTGTGAAGTGGTAGCGCATGAAAGATGTTACTTGTCTTATTTAACTTAGTGTAAACAGCTTCAGAGAAGTCAAATAATTTTCCTAATCAATACAACTTGTAAAGGTTAAAGTAAAGATTATTCTATGAATTTGGAGTCCTTTCTAAAATACTACTGTTTAGATTTGGGAGCCAACAGAGTATAAAGATTAGATGCATTGTAAGGTTTGCTTTATTTGTTTCTTTTGTTTTTTAGAACTCATGGGCTCATTTATCATTGTAATTCTAGAATGTGGTTGTTTTATTGTCTCCAAGTAGACAATGTAGATGCTATTTGTAAAAGACATAGAAAAAAATGTCCTAACTAAAATGCATTAGCACAGGTGTGGATTCTTGAGCAGAGAATGAAAGTGGGTTTTTTCCCCCTAGCATAGATCATGCATTGTATTTTAATTAAGTTTAGAAATAATTTTGGCTAAGCTAATTTAGTTTTTCTGCCAATATATGGAACCAGAAGGTGCGCTAAAGTGCTTGAAGATGGGATCTATCTGAAGCTACAAGGCTTATAAGAATTAAAGTACACACACACACACTCTCTCTCTTTTTAAGAAATGCTACAGAAAATAAGTCTCTTAACTGTTCATTGCATGCTCTGGAAGACTTATGTACCAACCACTATCCTAGGCTTATGAAATAGCCATAGTTAAAGTATGTTAACACCATGTAGAATCATTTTATATGAATCATCAATGAAGAAAATTAGGCATAAAGAGATTAACCAATTTATCAAGTTGGAATTTGAATCAAGTCTGTGTGCATATTTCATAAAAGAGAGTAAATGTTTAAAACATTTGCAGATGGAAAAGTGGATCAATTTTGGTTGAAGCTAATTAGTTGCTGATTCAAGATCTCGCAAGATGATATTAATCTCTGTTACTTTGTTTAAAATTCAGAATGTTGTCTTTTGTCTTGTAAATTTACAAACCCAATCTTGTCAATGTTATTATGTGAATTGCTGATATGTGTTAACCAAACCACAAGAGATTGGCATATATAATTAGACATATATATTTAGAATTTTCTCTTTAGAAAGATGGCAAATGAATTCTATACTTCCATTGAGCTGGCCAGTAATTATGAGTTGTTTTGAGCAAATGAAATCAGAGTCAGAAGATTGACCACACAATTCAAATGGTCCCAATGTCAGAAACCCTTAATTCTCTCATCAGATTGTCACAAGTACAGCAACTCCTACTGTAACCTGATGCTTACATGAACTTCTCCAGATGGAATGTACGTAATTCAAACTGACTGCATCTGTGGGAAGAGAGCCGGGGGAAGCTCAATATCAGCAGCTAAGACCAGGCCAGTGGCTGACTGTAGAACCGACAAATCAATTGCTCATTTGTCAATTCAGGTGGAAGCTGAGGAAAATGAAAATGAATCACAAGAGTCAAAGGGCAACCTGGAGTCTATCCCACCTGAATGTTGAGAACATCCGAAGAACAGATATGCTGCACTGAACACAGTGACAGAAGAGCTGATGGGCTGAGGGAGGACATGGAGAACATCATCCACAAAGAAAACAAGTGGTCATTAAAAGACAGCATCCAAAGACAAGACTAGCAGAGACGTCAGAAGAGACTCTGGAACTTGCTCTTTTTTAAGATTCATGATTTTATTTTACTTTTTAATCAGCTTTATTTGCATATAATTCACATATGCACAATTCAATAGTTCAATTCACATCAACCAGACTAGTGCAATTATCATCACAATCAGTTTTATAACATTTCCTTCTTTCTTGTACTCATCCTTATTAGCTCCTTATTTCCCCTCAACTTCTGGTACCATACCCAAAGGAAGCATATATCCAGTAAACGACTCTAAAGATCTGCCTATATTGGAGTCAGTATTCAGAAAAACATTTCAAAGAACAGCAACAAAGAATGATAACAAAATAACATAGATAAAAAACTAAATCTAAAAGAAGAAAAGATACTGGGGAAAAAAGAGCAAATTTAAAACAGATTAAAAAGGGATATCAAATGATAAAGTGTTATATATTATGCTAATTGCATCTGTAATAATCCACTATCCAATGCAGTCTGCGTGACAGCGAGGCTACTCACCCCCTGGTTTATGGTCAGAGGGGAGTCATCAGAGCTTAATCCACATGTACTTCCCCTTCACTATTTTTTTTTTATGGAAGCAGATTTAAAATGGGTCAAAATGGAGATCAAATGATAAAATAATTACATTTTCCCCATAACTACATCTGAATTCTTGTGCGTGAACCAAGCCGTGATATTTTCTGTTGCATTATATGCATATAAAAGTGGGACATCGAGTAAGGAAGACTGTAGAAGAATAGACATTTAAATTATGGTGCTGGAGAAGAATATTGAAAATACCACGGACTTCTAAAAGGGCAAAACCAATCTGTATTGAAGACTTAAGGCCACAATATTCCTTAAAGGCAACGATGCCAAGGTTTCCCCTTGGATACTTCGGACACGTTGTCAGGAGAGACAAGTCTGTGGGGAAAGATCATGTTTGTTCAGTGGGAGGTGCGGTGACAGAGAGGAAGGCCCTCGCACGATGGATCATCAAGGGGCTCAGGCCCAGGAACAAGTATGACGATGGCACCGGACCGTGCCGGGTTTTCTTCGGTTGTGAATCGGGTCGCTATGGGTCAGAGCCAACTTAATGGCACTAACAACAATAACTTCTGCCAAAATCAACTTCATAATGCTATAGATGCATGCTAAAAAGGCTATTAAAATCCCTCAACCCTGGAAAATGGGGATTCACTAGTGGCTTAACCTGGTGTGGCTCCTGCTCTTAGTAATGGAGTGTTATCATCATTAGTGGCCATCAAGTTGGTTCTGACCCACTTGTGCTCGATGCACAGTAGAATGAAACACTGTTCGGTCCTGTGTCGTCTTCATAAGAGTTCCTATGCCTGCGCAATTTCCATAGCAGTCCTCTTTTTCGCCTATCCGGTAGTAAAGTGTCAACTTTTTGAAAGTTTCAGCTTTTACATACATACAAAGTTTTTCAATTTTTCAGCACTCTGAAGAGGTCTAGAGCAACAGATTTACCCAATGAAATGTGCCCTTTGATTGCTTGACTGCAGTTGTGTGGATATTGATTGTGGATACCAGCAAGACAAAATCCTTTATAAATTCGATCATGTCTCCCTTTATTATGATGTAAGCTATTGGTCTTGTGAGGATTTTGGTGTTCTTTACATTGAGTTATAATCCATCTTGAAGGCTGAAACTATTAAGTGTTGTGGAATGTCCATTCTTCTCAAGGCTATTCTCGAGATATAATCCACACTATCTATTGTCTTTACATAGTCAATAAAACATGAGTAAGTATATATCTAATCTCTGTATTAGCCAAGATCTATCTGACATCAGCAATGATATCCCTTGTTCCATGTCATATTTTGAACTCAGCTTCAACATTTGTAGCTCAATGTCAATGTACTGCTGCTACCATTATTGGATGATCAGAATATTACATGCATGTGATATGAATAATAATGTCCTATATGTTGAGCATTTTATTGGTGAACCTTCTTTGGAATGAGTACAAATACGGATCTCTGCCAGTCAGTTAACCAAGTAGCTATCTTCCAAATTTCCTTGCTTAAGCAAGTAAGTCCTTCTAGTTCTTCATCAGCCTGTTGAAAGATTTCAAATGATATCTTATCAATTCCTGGAGCCTTGCTTTTGGATAACACTTTCCATGCTGCTTGAACTTCTTCCTTCAGGGCCATTGGTTCTTGCTCATATGCTACCTCTGGAAATGGTGAAATGTCAACTCTTTCTTTTTGGTAAAGTGACTCTGTAGAGCAGCTAATTCAAATGAAAGCAATTATGAAGTAAAAGAGCTGGAAGAAAATGTCAAAGGACAGCTGGAAAATAAAAATAAGTATTATAATGAGATATGCTAAACCTAGAGTTAGAAAACAAAAAGGAGCAACACACTCAGCATATCTTATACTGAAAGAACTCAAGAAGACAAAATAGCAGGTTTGACTTGCAACATTAAAAGATGTTTTTGGATAAGTATAGAATGGTGCAGCAAGCATCAAAAGAAAATACAAATAATTCAGTCACCGTACCAAAACAAGCAACACACAAACAAACAAACCTAGTCATCATTTTACCATTTCAAGAGGTAGTATATGAGCAATAACTAGTTGTACTTAAAGTAGAAATTCATGCTGCACTGAAACATTAGCTCAATACAAGCCTCCAGTCATTGATTGAATAGCAATGAAAATGTATCATCAATACGATGAAGTGCTGGAAACACTCATCTATGTCAGGAATTTTGGAAGACAGCTACTTCAAAAGACCCATATTTGTACCTGTTCTAAAGAAAAGGGAGCCAACAAAATGTCAAAATTCTAGAACAATATCATTAATGTCACATGTAAGTATATTTTTGCTGAAGATCCTCCAACAATGCTTGCAGTAGTACATATATGAACATGGAGCTCCAAGATGCTCAGGCATGGAGCAAAAGAATATCATTGCTGATGCCATATGGATCTTGGCTGAAAGCAAAGAATACCAAAAAAAATGTTCACTTATGTTTTTTTGGCTATTCCAAGGCACTTGACTATGTTGATTGTAACTAACTATAGATAGCTTTGAGAAGAATTGGAATTCCGTAATACCGAATAACTTTCTCTTGGACCAAGAAGCAATTGGGCAAACAGAACAAAGACATACTAAATGGTTTAAAATCAGAAAGGTGTGTATCAGGGTTATATCCTCTCATCATACCTATTTAATTTGTATTTTGAGAAAAATAACCAAAGAAGCTGTCTTATATGAAGAAGAAGGCAGCATCAGGACTGAAGAGAGTCTTACTAATGACCTTCAATATGCAGAAGATACAGCCTTGCTTTCTGCACGTGAGGAGAATTTGAAGCACTTACTTATGACGATTAGGGATTTCGGCCTTCAATATGGATTACAACACAATGTAAAGAACACCACAATTCTCATCACTGGACTAATAGCATCAAGATAGATGGAGAAAAGATTGAAGTTGTCAAGGATTTTCTCTTGCTTGTGTAAACAATCAATGCTCATGGAAGCTCCATTCAAGAAAGCAAAGAGCCAACAGGATGTTTTATTTGGTAAATCTGATGCACAAGACCTCTTTAGAGTGTTGTAAAGCACAGAGGTTACTTTGATGATTAAGGGGAACCTGAACAAAGCCATGGTATCTTCAATTACTTCATATGCATGTGGAAGATGGACAGGGGATAAGGAACACCAAAGAATTGACATGCTTGAATTGTGCTGGAAAAGGATGTGCAAAGTGCCATGAACTGCCAATAGGACAGAAACCTGTCTGGGAAGAGGCATGGCTAGCGGTACTTAGAGGCAAGGATCTTTGAGACTTCCTCTTACGTGTCGTCGGTAGAGACTAGACCCTGGAGAAGGGCGTCATGCTTCATAAAGTAGAGGGACAGTGAGAACGAGGAAGGCCCTCAAGGAGATGGACGGACACAGTGGCTTTAGCCACAGGCTCAAGTACAGGAACTATTCTGCAGACGGCACAGCCCAGTCGTTCTTCTGTGCATACGGTTGCTATAGATCAGAACTGACCCAGAGCTGACGTAACATCAACACCACCACCACACTGCAGGAAACTCCTCAATCACACCAAGGGTATCCTCAGATTAAGAGAGTATATTCTTTTCACAACTCCTAGGCGGCTTCACAGAAAATCCCATCATGGAGTTGACCACACTATGCTAAATCAGATCATGGGACCTACCCAATTGACATAAAACCTGTCAAAGTTGTAAATTGTTAGAATTGACAAGCACACTAGAGCCCTGCTAGCATACCTGAGGAAATTCCACCATACACTAATGGGCAGTATGAATCAGTCTTTGTTTGAATTTTATGGATATGTGCATCTCATTATGGCATAAAATGTCCTGTTTATTTATATACTTATAAAATCCACCACATATGCTCATAATATTTTTAGCATGTTGATTGTTTGGAAAAGGTCTAACAGGTTCAAGGTGTTTCAAATTTAGAAATAAATTGAACAGGAAAGAGAGGTTGATTCTTCTTATTAAAATATTTATGGAAAGATTTATTTCTACAATAGTTGTAAAATTTTCAAAGGCTCAGGTAGCATATTGTGGGGTTTGCAATGTATTACAAAAAAGATCATCAACCCAGCTATCAAAAGGTATAGTGTCTTAGGTCTTAGAGGCTTGAAGATAAACAAGCAGCCATCTAGCTGAGAATCAACAAA
>NW_022104341.1:14844377-14849758 GCF_000313985.2 Echinops telfairi | reverse complement strand
CTTGACACAATGGATGGATGTATGGATTGTGTTAAGAGCTGTAAGAGTTCCCAATAAAATGATTTTAAAAAAGAATATACCAAATGTAATGGAATAAAGGGTTAAAAAAAGGATCATTAGTAGAACTCTCAAATAAGGGTGATGGGAATAATGCAATTTCTCTGAAGTCTACTTCTACACTACTAATAATTTCTGTAAACCCCTCTTAAGTAGTCATAATGCATCTCATACAGAAGCTAAAGGAGAAAGAATTTTGTAATTAGATATCATTTTACATGTAATTTGTAAATGGAGGAATTTAACTTCAGTAACCAAATAATCTAAATAGTTTTCTAAGTTACAGTAACAAAGACAAATCTTATATTTAATGATCTATTAAGTTCTATATTTTATACTTGATTTGAGAACCTATTTTGAATGGTCTCCTTTGTTACTCAAAGAAAGAGAGCTATAAGAAAATATTGTTCTTAATATTAAGCAATGTTTTTACTAAAAATTAAATCATTTAAAAATAATTCAGTTTAGTTAATCAAATAGAGTTGGATATAGAAGAAAACATCTGCAGAGATTCTGTCATAGTCCCTGACAGACTACTAAAGTACAATATAATCAAATGTCAATACTTCTGTCATGATTCATAATCTTTCAGTATTTTACAATAGAGGAGGTAGAGACTTACTGCAGAAAGACCATACATTAGTAAAAGTGAGAAAGACCATACATTATTAAAAAGCAAAGTCCCATAGTAGATTACAAGGTAAAGGACCTGATATATTTTCATGATTGAAAGCTATGTCTTCAGCAAGTCTATTTAAATATTTGTTGAACTTAAATCAAACGTTTGCTGTTGAAATATAGGTTTCCCTATTTTATTGGAGAATGGAAATGGTCAGTGTTGATGTGAAAATGAGGTATTTAGATTTATAAAGAATACAAAGTGTGTTGAGATCCACAATTATAAAATTTATAAATTTAATGCCATATGTATGCGTGGAATTTTGACTAGCTATTACATTTCCTTTCAGTGGGTTAATTGTGGCTTTGTGCGGTGTGGGTCAGACAAGGTCACTGGTTCAAACCTAGCTGCCACTGACCAGAACAAACATGAGACTGTCTGCTATGGTAAAGATTTGCAGTCAAGGAGGTGCTAAGTTATTCTGAGTGAAACAGACTTGTTCGCAGTGGATTTCTGGTCTCAAAGGGGTAAGCATGT
The DNA here is from genome assembly GCF_000313985.2 of Echinops telfairi. Lineage (NCBI taxonomy): Eukaryota > Metazoa > Chordata > Mammalia > Afrosoricida > Tenrecidae > Echinops > Echinops telfairi. Next base: position 14,848,545 of record NW_022104341.1, on the reverse strand, counting down.
GGGCTGCTGCTCGCAAGATTGGCATTTCACATCTGCCTGCTCCGGTGAAAATGCAGTCTCAGGAACCCTAAGGTGCCGTTCTGCATGTCCCCCCTGGCTTCTAGGAGGAAAACTTGACTAAATGGCAATGGACAGAGTATTCTGACCAGCATGCACTGGCCAAGGGAACACCACGTGGCAATGTATAGGTATTTAAGACAGCCTTTTGGGAAATCTCAAGTATTGGTGTATATGGTAAAATGAAAAAGGCAAGACATGAAATTAGACAACACCATAAGGGTTTTATCATGCTACATTAAAAATTTTGCATTTTATCTCTATGATAAAATTAGTCTTTGAAGAATTGTAAGTAGAAAACACACTGCTTGGGAGTATAATATGGTTTTGAAATTATAAATAAAGGATTTAAAGTCGCGCATTAATTCATTGAAAATTCATTGTGTTTGCAGCAGTTATCAGTTTTGTCACACGTTTCTTTTGCTTAGATATGTAAAACGCTAATTGAAGCTTCATTACTGTCAACTGGTTATAACTTTCTGATCCCCAGTTAAAAAATATTGAAATACTTGCTTAATATATGAAGGTGATTATCGTTTTCTCTTCATTTCTATGAAGGGAAGGCCAATAAAGCCTAACCTGTTGCCATTGTGTTGACCAATCATGACCTCGAGGACAATGTGTCTAAGTCCCCTTTGCAGGAGCAGACAGCCACATCGTGTTCTAGCGGAGTGGCTGGTGGGTTCCAGCCGCCCCGTGGAATGCCTAACCACAGGGCCCCCGGAGCTCCTCCCCTAAGAAGGAAGGGCCTGGACATTTTGTTCCCCACTCCTGGAAATTTAATCTTTTCCACAGCAGTTATTCAATTTGTATGAAAGAGAATAGAATCCAATACTGGAACATCGATATGCCAAAATACAGGAGAAATGAATTTTTACTTTAAACAAGTTTGTGCAAGTCAGAAGAGGATACTAGAAACTGGATGCGATGACAGACAGAACTGAATGGGAAATGCAGTGTTTACTGTCTTTCTTGCTGCCTTCCAAAGGGAAGAGTGGCATTTATATGCCAGGGGGCGGGGCTAGGGGTCCTGTCCTGTGGGATGCAATATAAAGAAGCACTTCTGGAACTGCAAATTGGTCAGTACAAAAGACTCAACTGTATATTTGGACTCCAAACAGTAAGATTATTTAAATCCTGTTTAAATTGTAGTGAGGTTTAAAAGCTGAGAAAATTGCAAGGACCCCAACCCTCTTAGGGGGAGAGCAACAGTTGTCTAAAGGCCACTAAAAGACACCAGGAAAATACAGGAATCATAATAGGAAGTTCATCAGCACTCAGGAAAACTGCTCTTGTGATTTGTGGCCAAAAAAAAGTGTCTTAGAATGTCCTCATTGAATTCAAAATAGTGCATATGCTTGTACATGTACATGACAAGGTTAATAGGAACGATACCTTCGGGGCTGAAAAAGATCAAAAGAAGAGAAAGCTTGTAGAATTCAAATGTGGGCAGCAGAACGTGGTAAATATTTTGAAGAAAAGCAAGGAAAAAAGTGGTATTTCTGGAGAATTAGCTATTAAATCAAGCACATTTATTAGCTAGACTTGGCAGAACAAGTGCTGGTAAAAGCATGTCAGAGGTTTCAGTATAAAACTCCTATTAGAAATCACTATTGTGTAGAATTAGCTCTCCAGATCTATGAGCCTCCCGCACCATCTGGCAGACACAGCCAAGCCCAGATGTCCCGTGTCTTTATGCAAAGGATAGAGTCACACGGTATCAAATCACGAACATAAATAGCTCATCAGGAGGACAAGCTGAGCCACTATATACATCTCCAATTTAGGGGTCAGGGTGTCATAGTGGTTCACAAGTTGGCCTGTCAGCCACAAAGTCAGTCGTTTGAACCTACCAGCAGCTCAGAAAGAGAAAAATGAGGCTTCCTGTTCTCATAATAATTTACAGTCTCAGAAACCCACAGGGGCAATTCGCAACTGTTTTTTAATGTGGCTATGAGTTGAAATGGCTTAGAAGACAATGAAATTTCCAATCAACTTGCTGTTATTTTTCAACACAACATTGTTATTTATAGTACTATAGTATAGTATTTCACTACAGCTAAATTTTTCATATAATTTTTTCTTAAAACCACTCATTTTCAATTGGCCCTTCTATGCCTCCCTCAAAACTCACTGTCTGTGTCTATGAATCTATGTCGACTCACCACGACTCTCCAGGGCAGAGTAGAACTGCCTTCTGTGAATCCAAGACCGTGACAGTTCATGGGACTAGGAAGTTTCTGTCCCCCCCAGAGCGGCCGGTGGTTTGGAACTGCCGGCACAGCAGAGCGCAGCCTAATGCTAACCAGTATGCCCCCAGGACTCCATGCTGGCTCGTCACTATTTGCTGTTTGCCATGTGTTGAAGGGGTTGGAAGGAAAGGGGGTGCGTTTTGGCTTCTGTTTAAGATTGTCCAATGTTAGGTCCTCACACGACAGAAAGAAGAGAAGCCAATATATTTACTACCTAGAATTTCTGTTTTCATCAACATAGGTAGTGGGTTAACCACTTCCACTTCAGGGAATTGTTTCCTACACTTTGCCCTTTAGTATTAAGACAGTATTTACACTTTTCTGCTAGTCTCAAGTGACTCCTTATTTCCTTATTTATTTCCCTTAACCTGCTCACAGTGTGTCAATTTCTCCACTAGCATGTTCTGGTTTGAATGTGCAATCCTGCTTCATCAAGAGTGATGCAATGGTAGGGAGTTTGGTTTGGCTTCTCTCTGCCCCTTCATCCTCTCTTCCTCTCTCTATCCTCTTTTCCCGTATAGAAAACAATCAGCGTTTCTATACTTGAAAATAAATCATAGCTCCTCCATTTACATTACACATATGGCACCCATTTAACTGGCCTGGTATCTTTTCTTACTTTGTTCATATATTGTAACATATTTCTAGAGATTTCCAAGTCAGTTGTTCAGAATTCAGAGAATATAATTCCCATGGAAACAATGTACCAACATTTCTTCCTTTAAATCTACAGAATCCTATTTGAATTGCCACAGAATGCATAGAATTAACCTCAAGTTTTCAACGACAGAAAGATGTCTGAATAAAATACACTTACTCAAAAGAAAGAGAACCTCTCCTGTGTAGAAAAAAAAAACTAGCTTTGAAACTCCTTAAGAAAGCTTTTTCACAACTCATCTCCACATAGGATTTCACCTCCGTTAAGACCACTTTTATGGAAAAGGTTAAGGTAAAGTTGACTCCTATCTTACTATTGAGTTATAATTCCACAAATTTGATATTCTGCCTTCATCAAAGTGACCCAAATTCCTCAATGACTTTAGTCTGATGGTAACAATGCTATAATTATAAGATCAAATAAACTCTTCTAATGTGTAATGTGGGAGAAAGACGAAGCTTGTGCTTTCATAGAGAGTCACAGTCTCAGAAACTCACAGGGGCAGTTCTACCTGTAGGGCCGCTATGTGTCAGAATCGACGTCATGACCGTGAGTTAGTTTTTTGGGTATGTGCGGCAAGAAGCAATAGCTCTAAGAAATTCTAAGGGATGATTGCAGTTTTTAAAGTTTATAAAAAATCTGTTGAGTAGTTGAATTTTAGGTAGGCTAGCAAGAAAGAAACAAGCCCTGATGATGTAGTGGTTACCTATCAGTCTGCAATCCAAGTGGTCAACAGTTCAAAACCTTGAGACCCCCCCCATGGGAGAATGACAGGGCTTTCTACTCCCTTACACAGTTTCAGTCTGGGAAACTCATAGGAGCAGTCCTACTCTGTCCCGTGGGGCCACTATGGCTCAGCTTCGGCTCAATGGTCATGATCTTTAGAGTGAGAGCAGTGAAGGAAATCAAATCAGGAAGCACAGAATCCAACATCTGAACACTGAAATATAGGTAGCAGTTTTCAAGGCAGAACGACACGGGAGGGTGATATTCCTATCACAAGGTTCAGGTGAGCGGTAGTGAGAACCTGATTTGTTTGTGACAAGGGTATACATTAAAAGGACAGGTTTAAGTCATATTAATGGTACAGAGATGACAGCTACAGGTAGAGGCTTGAATGTGGAGTTACAGAGTAGAAGCTATTTTGGATTAGGATTTAGGATGATCCTAAATATTGCTTTTTACCTCTTTTCTGAAAAAT
>NW_022104341.1:14838516-14843452 GCF_000313985.2 Echinops telfairi | reverse complement strand
TAGTCCATTGATCATGACATTAAAAACACTGGTCTTTGGCTACTTGATCAATAATATTTTTCAGCTAATTATCTTGTCCACCTGAAATGTCTGTTATCTTTTATTGACTAATTAGGTGCTGGTGTAAAACATACTTTAGAAGTGATTGGGGGAAAAAGGAATGATTGAGTCCAACCCCGTCAATTCTCAGAAGAGCACTTGGGGGTACAGAAAGCTCAGCAAGGGTAACTGGCTTAGTCTAGGTGGTAGACCCAGAGGTCGACCTCTAGTGCAGTAATCCCCCAGCTCTATCTTTTATAATAAAGACCACACTGTAAGATTGAGACTATCTTTATTTACTCTTGGAAAGTGTACAATTGTTTCATAAGCCAATCCTCTTCTGAAACATCTCAATGCCAAGGTGCTTAGATCCCTGTCTCAGAGAGCAAGCTGCTTGGTTTATTGAACGTACACCTCAGGTGCCACAGAAAGTTGGCTTTACTAATCTATTGTCTTTATTCCTTCAAGCAGTACTTATTGAGTGGTCTGTATGCCTCCCTGGGGAAGTTTCATAACTAAAGACTGAATTTCTGGCCTTGAGTTCATGAGGGAATCTAACAAGTATACACATTGGCTCTGAGTGATTAAGATGCTCAAACACTATAAGAGGAATAAAAAGCAAGCTTCAGGAGAACATCCAGGAAAAAGTGACTTCTGTGTGGGGAGTTGAGGTGGGAAGGAAAATGACTGAGTGACCCCATGAAGAGTCAGAAGGGTTTGGGAGCTGCAGACTGGACCGAAAGGTCTCCTAGCGGAAACTGAAATAGCACAACGCAAAGGCGTTGTGAAGGCGACAGTGGAAAAAACCCCAGAGGGACTAGAAAGTAGATGTGACAACAGTGTGAAGGACTGACTATGTAATGACAAGTTTTATTCTGAAGAAAACGTGACATTATTGAAATTGTTGGTGTTAGGAAGAGATGGTGTTTCTCCAGGGGTTTTGATGAGATGGATTGGCACAGGGCTGCACCAATGGTCTCCCACATGTTAACAGTTGTGAGGTTGGTGCAGGACTGGGCACTGTTTCCTTCTTTGGCACGTGGGGTCACTGTGAGCGAGAAGCAACCTGACAGCTCCAGCAGCAGCAATTCTACTCCCCAGGACAAAAGATCCCCACCATCCAAGATCTTTGGTTACCATGCGGAATTCCTTTCTGCTCAGTTTCAAGACACAGACGATGGTGCATCCGTAGGGTACTTTTCTTCACCTTCTCATAGTCAGCCCTTTTCATTCTCACAGCGTGCACAGTGTCAATACCACTAGCAAACATGTTTAGTATACTAACATGCTAAGTGATCGCTAAATGTTTGCCAAAATTAAGAACTGTAGTTCATATACCTTCACCTATTGTTGGGTCAATGTTTAGTCCTTTTGCCTGGTATTGTGCATTTACTCATAAACAGCTTGTGGAATAAATGTTATGAAAGCAAATTAGTGCTTGGGTGCATCATTTAACAAGTAGGTAAATGTATCTCCTGCTAACTTGAGTTTTTCACACAAAGAAAATTATTTAAAATTAATCTACTAACCAAACTGAAAATAGTTTGGGGTCTCCTGGTTCTGTACTATCTTAGTCATGAAGTTCTCAGTGACAACTGCTAGATTCTCATCTGCTTTAGTTTTGGACTTGCAGCAGTGGGTTATCCTTGTTCCAAATTTTATCTGTGTCACTCTAAGGATGTCACGATATATTTTTTATTCAGATTATAAATACCTATTTGTCCTATAAATTAATTATTTTCTTAAAATTTTTTTTAAAATACTAATTTAAAATCTAATCTCAACAGAATCAACTTCCAGGATAAATAGTATACATCCTTTTAGTTCAAACAAATACTTTAAAGTAATTATCTGTGTACTGATGCTTTTATCAGTCTGAAAATATAAGCAATATCCCATGGACATTCAAAATAGACAAATAATAAAACATTCAAAAAGGGTTTTCTATGTCTGAAATATTTAAATTTTGTTTAGAGGAAGCCAAAAATTTGAAATTGTTTCTTTGTTTCCTAAGTGACAGCTTTTCTGGTGACTTTCTGACTGCTAACCAATCTTTTCTGCTGAAGTATCAATATTTCTTGAGTATAAAAATAGTCCCATTTTACACAGAGAAGAGTCATTTAGCATTGCCATAACAAATGCAAATCACTTACTATTAGCACTTGAAACATAAGTAATTCAATGGCTTCTTAAGAGACTGCTATTTTCATACAAAAAAGCCATCAAGACATTTGCACCGAGAGTGCTATCTTCAGAGAAGAATTATCAGTAGATATGGAGAGTGATGAAATATTTATGTAGACTTGCAAATAAAATGGAAATAAAAATATATAGACAATAAGAGCATAGAGAAACAATGCAAGAAAGAAAGTAAAGGAGGAAAAAGTGAGAACCTTATAAGGATTTGCTATGAGAATCGAAAAAGCTTAATTCTTGTTCTGTTGTCATTATTCAATTGCACGGGGTCCCTTTAGTTCTTCAACATTATTATCGGAGAATACAAAAAGTTAATATTAGGTTAAAATACAAAGTCCCCAGAATAACACTAGGGCACAATACAGGCAATATACAATCAGTGACTTATGATTGCTTTCTTTCTTATAAGTCTTTTAAAATAATTTAAACTGAAATCTAAGTAGAAAATTTCAAATCACTTTGTTTTATGTTAAAATCCTACTTGAGGGACCCTGATCTGCTATTTCTAGCAGATGAATGACATGGATCCAGGTGGGTTGTAGTGACCATCTGGTCACTGGATAAGTGCCCCGACTTGGATAAACTCACTCATTTCTATGTGCACCAACACATCTTTGGCCTTGTAGAAAGCACAAATGGAGAGTTGTTATATAATCATTATACTAAAGAGAGACAATTACACACTGGCAAAAATATTAATATTAATCGAGCTAGCTATTAGGCTGTAATAGGCATCAATGTCCTTAAATTTATCTTTATATATTCTACATATTGCCAACAATTATGATCTTATATAACTCCAGAAACAATCCTATGAGATAGGTTTCATTTCACTCTGAAATTACATTTAAATTAACAGAGGCATGTAGAAATGTACCATGTCTCAAAGTCACACGGCAAATGAACAGAATCTCTTTGACAAACACAACTATCACAGGTTTCCCCACTATATAAACAACCAATTAAACAAGCTGAACTCATGAACTTCTAGTCAAATATGATTCATAGAGATGCTAGAGATGTAAGTAGAACTGGGCTATGAGCTTCAGAACTCTAGATATTTATAGCTAGTGAGTTTATCTTCTGGCCTTTCAGTTGAGCAAACACTATAAGTGATGTCAGTGCCATCGAGTGGGTTCTGACTTACAGTGACCCTACAGGACAGGGTAAACTGCCCATTGAGTTTCGAAGACAGTAACTTGTTATAGAAAAACTCGGCCAAAGAAAACCTTTTCTGTGTCCCTCAGAGATGCTGGTGGTTTCAAACTGCTTACCTTGTGCTTAGTAGCCCAATGCACTACATCACCATGATTCCTAAGCAACCCACTGTCCTAAGCAACCCACTGTAGTAGAACACAAAACCATACCCACTGCTATTGAGTCAGTTCTAACTCATCACAACCTAATGTAGGTTTCTGAGACTAAACCTTTACAGGAGCAGACAGATTCAAATACCTAGCCCGTAGTTCCATCATGGATACTTTCAATCCTCTATACTATCTCCAAAATAAATATGAAGTCTTTGCCATATGATGGACCCCATCCCTGAACCCCCAGTGTTCATTCTTCCCAATTTTATTGACGATCTCAAAACTGTTTGCACATTTATTTATATATTTACTTGGCCTGATAGGGGGCTTCAGAAAGTTCACAAAACATTACATTATCGTTCATTTCCATTCTTCTTATTTTTAAGCTCTTTAATTCTAAATTAGGTGAAACCTTACAGATATGATCATAGTTTTACACTGAGCAAGACGTTTACACTCCTCAGGTGCTTTCTGAATCCATTTATTCATGGTGATCCTCTCAGTGTACCATCCATTATCCCACTTCCCACAGGAAGGCCTTTGTCCATTCTTCCTTCTTTCCTAAATTTGAAAGTTGTCATTGATAAATGTTTCCCTTTTCATAGCTGATTATTCTAACATAGAGATGAGTCCCATTCCAAACCTGAGGGGTCGTGGTTATCCCACTAGTCTCTATCCACCTGTAAGTTGGGTCTCTTTTATGAGTTTGAGATATTTCCCCCAAATTTTTACCCAACCCTGTGTAATACCAAGGAGCTCTGGTGGCATAGTGGGCTATGCAGAGAGCTTCTGCCTGCCAAGTCTGTGGTTCAAAATTCACCAGCTGCTCTACAGGTGAAAGATGAGGCTTTCTATTCCTACAAATATTTAAGGTTTGGGAAACCCACAAGGCCAATTCTACTAACTCCTAGAGGGTCAGGGTGAGGCAGAATTAGCTAGATAGTAGAGGGGAGGATCCAGTGCCTTCTAATGCGACCCTTTAATAACAATTGGCAGTGATATCTGAACACCAGCTAGTTCAGTGGTTCTCAACCTTCCTGATGCCACGGCCCTTTAATAGAGTTACTCATGTGGTGATCCCCCGACCATAAAATTATTTTTGTTGCTATTTCATAACTGTCATTGTGCTACTGTTATGAATCGAGTGGCCCCTGTGAAAGGGTCATTCGACCCCCAAAGGGGTCACCACCCACATGTTGAGAACCAGTGATCTAGTTCTTCTTGTTCTCAGGGTTTGGGAGATGGATGCTCTCCTGGTCCATTTGTCCATTGGACTATTGTTTCCATGTGAGTTTTGACTGTCCTCACTATCCCCTTTCCTCGGGATGGAGAGAATCCAATGGTCACATCTTAGAGCTTTAAAAACTGCATTCGCTATTCAACTATCGGGA
>NW_022104341.1:14835256-14837330 GCF_000313985.2 Echinops telfairi | reverse complement strand
TATCAGAATTGCAAGAAACCTTAGGAGTCATTCAGCATCTGATTCTACTTTATGCCAAAGTATATTCAATACCACAAACTGATATTCAAGTGCTCAGAGATAATCTGTAAGTGATTATAAAAAAAAACTTTAAAAATTGCTTCCTTCCACCAATTATTTGTCAATTGTAATGGCAAATCAACAGTTGTTATCTTTTTAAAAAGATGATTATACCCTAGGTTTATCCCCACAGTACAGCTTTCCTGTTTTGAAAGACTTTTGTTGATATCTTACTTCTCCTCATATACCCTAAATATAAACACTTTAACACCATAGCTTTAAAAGCTAATCTGAAAACAGACAGCATTGTAAAGATAGAGCTGGTGGAAGGTAGAACATTATGGAAGAAGGATTTGTCTTCATTTTGTCATTTCCTCAAACATACTGGGAATTTTGCAGAATTGAAAACAATAAACTGAATGAGCAATGTCAAGTTAGAGATCTTTCACAACAATATATTAGTAAATAATTAGGACACAACATAAGCAATATTGTTTGAACACAAATTTACTGGAAAATAAATAGTCATTACTAAATGCTAAAAAGTGGACTCAGTATTTCAAACTGTACATAATCTTGTAAGGTAGGTATTATTTTTTCTCATTATATCACCAAGAAATACAATTGAGTTAAGAAGTAAAATCCTTAAAACAAAAAAAAGCATGTTTACCACTAAAATATTGTTTTTGTTTTTTAAGATAGTGCAAATGTAATTTTCACATGAATTTAAATCACATTAGGAAATACATTTAAATTTCATATGGTCATTTAAGTGATAAAGGAATTTAAAACAATGTGTTCAAAAGATTCCTATTAGGTAGCACTTTGGAATATGTCCATAGGATTAATTTGGTTTGTATGTGATTTGGAAAGACTGAAGTTGTACTTAAACTAAATTGCTTACATTTTTTAAAAATTATTTTATTGGGGGCTCATACAATTCTTATCACAATCCATACATCCATCCATTGTGTTAAGCACATATGTACATTTGTTGCCCTCATCGTTCTCAAAACATTTGCCTTCTACTGTAGCCCTTAATTGCTTACATTTTAATCACATACATATCAACCCTAGCTAGCTGTTACATTTCCATTCAGTAACACACACACACACACACACACACACACACACACGTATGCATATACACACATAAAAGGTTTGTGTTTTATTTTGCCATTCTCAGATTCTTTGTTAAACATCAACATCACATCACATTGTTTTTACTTTATTATGTCATCCCATCGCCAAAGAAGAAGAATGTCATATAGATATTTTTTTGTTTTTCTTAATCTTTTACTGGTTGCTCCTGATCTTTTTACCTCTAAATATTTGAAGCACTACAGACAGACTACCACTGTACATGCTCTTTTGTTGGTGACTGTCTACTTGACAATTCCATTCAGAAGTCTAATACATATTTCAAATTTACAAAAAAAAAATAGATTCATTACCATAAAGGTGATTCTGATTCATAGTGACCTGATAGGATAATGTAGAACTGCCCTTGTGGGTTTCTAAGAATGTAATTACCCCCACCCTGCCTTGGTTTTGTTTAATTCCTTTTTGTGTTCATTTATCACAGCCAAAATGAAGTCTCCATTGCATTATGTATGCATTGTGATAACAATTCACTGATTTCTTTTTTTTTCTTTTTTCCCCAGCGGTTTTACTGGCATTTAATTCACATATCTTACAATTCAATCGTTAACCACGGCTATACAATCATCAGCACAGTTTTAGAACCTGTTCTTCCTTCTTGAACTCCTTTTACTAGCTCCCAAATTCCCTCTAACTTCCCCTGCCGTACCTCCAAGGAACAATTCCAATTACTGTCTCTATAGATTTGTCTTTCCTGGATTTCTATAGAGAAAAACATTAAACACAAATAAAAAACTAACAAGAATAACAAAGTAAAACAGATAAAAACATCGATAGAAAAGCAAGTAGAAAATATTAAAAACAACACAATTGTAATGGACCATAAGGGAAATCAAATGAAAACCTGCTAAATGTTAACCTCACTGCACCTGAG
>NW_022104341.1:14817466-14834268 GCF_000313985.2 Echinops telfairi | reverse complement strand
TTTTTCAAACTTACTATGTTCAAATTTGAGCACTTGATTTCCCTCCTCAGTGTTTCCCCTCTTCCTCAACATTTCTTCTTCCACATGCTCAAGTAAACAATTTTAAGTGGTCTGTAGTTCCTTTCCTTCCTATCCAACCTCCAATTCCTTGACCATCGTGTTAGCCATCATGAGCACTCACCTAGTTCTTATATCTCAATGGACCTTTCTTCTGTTTTTCTTCCCACCAAAAGTAGATGCTGCAGAGTGGTGTTTTGTTATTTATTGTATTATTTGGGGATTGTGACAGCTAAATTTCAGAAATATATTTAATCGACAACTGTTAAGTCTTAGAAACTCTGAGTAATCAAATTTTTTTTCTGTTTTATTGTCAGTAATAGATTTCTTTCCTTTCTGTCTACATTAACTTCTCATGCTTCCCATATAGGAATAAAATAGTTAAAATCATATAAATGAATTTTTCAGTGCCTCACATGCTATGTCACATCTATACTGGTCGCTTTTAATAGAATGAATGCCCCTTTCGCCCTTAATTGCCTAGCTGATCTCCTCCAGGAAATTCCCTCTTATTCCACAGTTTGATAAAGATGTCTAGCATTCATTCTATGCTTGAGCTCGATTCAAGTGTCTGCCAAAGGACATGCTGTACAGTAGTACAATTACTGATGTACTTTTATAGAGCCTCTAATATAAAATATTAATGGCTTTGTACGAGGATAGACAATACCTCTATGAAATTATCTTATCACTGCCCCACAGTGAAAAACAGTGTTTGATTATCATAAGGTTAGGAATAAAAAGAGGATAAAATATTGACTAGAAGAGAGGGAAAGGGAATATACAATTAGAGGAAGGTCAGCAAAAACAATGGTGGCAGGAGAAACACGGGGTGGATTGTTAATACACCATTCTGCAATAGGATGTTTTCTTATGTTGCACATAGGATTGCTATGAGTCAGAACTGACTGGACAGCAACAAACGAGTGCAACAAGTAGACGCATAGATGGGCACATAGGTTAAATGGTGTGAGAGAGTTGTAGTATGCCATAAATAGATATCCTTTCAGCACCGGACATTGGTAAATGCTTATTTACCTTGGCTGAAAGTATATCCTTGAATGCAGTAGGGCATACAGGGTACAACATTCTGAAACTTTTATGACCAAGGACCTTGAGAGAAAGAATCATGTGGACGGGAGGCTCAGAGCCCCTGCCTCTGGGGACACCAAAGTTGGCTGATTTAATATAGACAACAAAGACAATATTCTACATTTTACTTTGGTGAATAGTTACTATCATCTTAAAAGCTTACAACTATTGGTCTCTCCTTGTACACAGAAAAGAAAAGACATACAAATTGAAGATACTTGTACAGATTAAACACTTAATGAGGCTTCCTCACTCCCTACTATCATGACCCCAGTCCTGCTTTTCACTGCAGGATAAACCGGACCATGTGGACAGATACAGATAAAAGATAAGATCCCGAGACACGCAGAATCCAGGAACAGGAGTGGGAATAGTGATACCAGAAGGGTAGGGGAAGGGGGGGAGCGAAGGGGAGGAAAGTAAACTGATTGCAATAATCGACTCATAGTTACACACACACCCATTTCTAGGGGATGAACAACAAAAACTGTAGGGGAAAAGAGACAGCCGTCACTGTAAGATACGAAAATAATTTATGATTTATCAAGGGGTCACGATGGAGGGGAGTAAGGAGCTGATACCAAGGGGTCAATAGAAAGTAAATGTATTGAAAATAATGATGATGCCTATGTACAAATGTGTTCGATACGATTGATGCATGGCTTGTTGTGAGAGTTACCAATAAAATGATCTTTTAATAATAAAAAGAAGACCTAAACGAAAGTAAGGAGAGCATTAAAATAACACATTTATTGTAGTACCAGACCACCATCCAGTGGGCACCCTCAAAGTAAGGGATCAATCCGATGTCCAATGACCACCAGGCCCATGTCCCTGGGATATACATCATCATCTTCTCACACTAGGATATTTCAGCCTTACATCTAAGGGAGTATGTCAGTTCCAGAAGTCTGCTTCAGGGGAGTTTGAGGTAAAGCTCAGTTCACTTAGTGGGGTTTCCACATTGAATCATTCTGGTGCTGCCTGTCAAGGATGATGTGCACCTCAAAGGAATGCAATTTGAAGTCCTAGTATTTGATAGCACACCACATAGGTCACCAAGGACTAGATATTTTGGACTGAATAGCTGGCTTCTCCATGCATAACTTCCTTTTGTCACACTGTTTTACATTCTACACCATTAGCTAAATTAATAGCACTATGGGTAGAATTATCTTATGCCCCAGGGAGATGATTTATAATGTTCTCCATTATAAAATGATAATTATGTCTGTACAGTGACCTAGTAACATATATAAATCATAGATATAGGAATGGATTTTGGGTTCACACTTAATTATAACCGCAATCTTAGAATAATTAGTTCTTATGACATATTCCTATTTGATACTCACTCTGATGAAGAAATCATTAAAGGTATGGCTACTATAGCAAAGTATGGTGAAGAAATCTGATAGTGCCTGGCCATCAGAAAGGATAACATTTGGTGATTTAATGGTTTGCTTCAAACAAGCAGCTACCTAAGTGAGGTTTCAACCAAATCCACGTGGAAGAGGCAAAAAGGATTAAAAATAACAATATCCAGATTTAATGGAAGGAATAGTATGACAGCCTCAATTTTGAACACTTGGTTTGCCGACCACTGTGGATGACAGTAGAGGTCCAACATCTATTTGCAGGATCCACCTCTGGATTAAGCCTCCACCGGACTGCCTCGGACCTTAGTCCAGGGAAGTGCATAGCTTTGCTCTCAGACGGAGAACATTTCAAAGCCAACTACGGCACAGGTAGTCAGATTAAAATGTAACACCTTATCATTTTTATGTCCATTTTGACCGATTTTAAAGTTGTTTCTGATTTTAATATTTTCTATTTTCTTTTTGATGGAGGCCTTTCTCTGTTTTCGTTTGCTATTGTGGTCTTTACACTTGTTTGTGTTCTGCTTTTGTTTTGTATAATTTTCTCTCTAGGACTCTAGGATGGGTACATCGATAGAGGCAGTAACTGTATTAATTAGGGGCATGTTAGGGGAGGTGGAAAGGAAGGGGAGCTAACAACAACGAGCATGAGAAGAAAATGTTCTGAAACTGGTTATGCTGATGGCTGCACAACTCTTCCTAATGTGGCTAAGTGATTGAGCCGAAAAGAAAAATCAATTCAAAGAAAAACAAAACTTGCAGAACTCCAAACAATTAGTCCAATGGACTAATGATCGTGTGAACATCCATCTCCACAATCTTGAGACTAGCACTCAGTGGTGTCCAGCTACCACTACCAACTTCTCTGGAAGGACCAGAGTAGCACACCCTGGATAGAGAAGGGCAAAATGTGCCACAGAACTCAAAATTACAAAAACCACCAGGTTTATGAATGGGATAGAAACTAGTGAAGACTGAGACTACGATCCCCAGTTAGTCATTCTTCAGTTTTTGTTTGACCTATATTTTGCTTTTAGACATTCATGGTTATCACGTAGGCAGAGCATTTATTTCTTATTTCTGCTCTAACAAATCACCACAGATTTATTAGTTGATAGGGCATAAATTGATTATCTTATAATTCTGAAGTGAAGAATTCCAAAATGAGACTTTCAAGACTAGGGGAGAATAGGTGCTGTGGGCTTTCCAGCCCTTGCGGTAGCCTGCATTCTTTGGTTTGTGTTCCCATCTTCCCACTTTCAAGCACATCATGGCTACGGCCACCGTTTCCAGTCAACTCATGAGTTCATGATCTCCTTTTCTAAGTAACCTAGTGATTGCAGTAGACTCAGTGAATAATGCTTCCATCTGAAGAGTCTTATTTTGCCATACCTTCAAACACCTTTTAGCCATGTGTGGTAGCATAATCCCAAGAAGTGGGATAAGAATGTGGACTTTGGGGGTGGGGGTGGGAGGGGGCAGGAGAAGGGAGAAAGGCATTTTTTTCTGGCCAATAGAGTTTTTTCTTATTTTATGTAACAAATAAATCAGGAGTTAAAATATTATTGGAAGTTATTACTCAATTTATAAAGTACCTTTCTAATAATTATTTCTGATTGAAAGAACCTGAATCCATGATTTACTACCATCCCCCAACACTAGAAACATGAACAGTGGCTAGAAAAGTGCCAATCATCTGTTTTAGAGGATTTACCTGCATTTTCATGCAGACTTAAAGTTGATGAACTCTTTCCCTGAGAACTTGAAGAATCTCTTTTACTTTGGCTAATGTAAAATAAATTCAGTAGAGAAACAGTAGTGTCTGTTCATTGATAAAATTGAATTCAATTTTCAAAAAGCTAATGAATGAGAAGAGTACAAAACAAATGCAAAAGAGTGCTCATGATTGGGATGTGAAATAATCTCATGTATATCGACATTTTTCTTCTGTTTCACTCTCCAAATGCTACTGCAATGCTGTCAATTTCTTGGTAAAATTAGCACTGATATTCAGCAGGACAGTACAAGAAGCCGACAAGAAAGCTTCCAGAAGTTCATGGAATCATCACCTTCAAAGATCTCTCCATGAACTTTTTAAAGCCTTCTCCGGTTGTTGATTTTAGCCATTTAGGAAGCTGCAGAAAGAAAAATGTGTAAAAGGTCATGGACCTTTCTGAGGAGGAGAGCATCCGAATTTACAGTGACCCATCAATGAAGCCATTCCATTAAATGACCTCAATTGTATATGAGCAGTACAAGATGAAAAGGATGGAGTGAGTTGCCTAAGGCCACAAAACTAGCTAGTAGGAGAGCTGAAATTAGGCTCTAGTATTTTGTCTAACTTTGAATTTGGTACTGTGTTGAGAAAGCAATGCATTTTCAAATTTCCCAATTAGTCTTTAATTTGCTTCTATTGGTCCCTCATTGTCATTTTCTATGTTGAAACAGTATTCTTTAGGGTGAATCTCTTAAAAGAGAAAATAGACACAATACAATCAAATGTCTATTGCCTCACTCTGCACACTTAAAATGAGATTAAAGAAAGTAAAAGATTAGGGATGTGTTCTTTCTATTTCATCCTCTTCAAGGATATATATATGTGTGTGTGTGTGTGTAATTGTATATATATATATGTAATTGTATATATATTGTATAATTATATATATATATATATATACACACACAATTAAGGAAAGTTTTGGGTGTTTTAGTTTTCTTTTTTAAGATGTCAAGAGTTAAACATAGGAGAATAATCAGGTCTCAAATTAGTGGAAATAATTATTCTGTACATGCCTGCATATGTGTGTGTGTGTGTGTGTGTGCGTGGTGTTAATAGGGCAATAAACTCCATCTGAAATTCTTAGAATATATTGCAAATGTAAAAAATATCTGTAATGGCTTCCAATCTTCCCTGGAGTATAAACAAATACTCATCTTTCCTAACTTCTCTTGTTATCTAAATATATTTGAATATGCTCACTGCTGAGTTACATATAAACTCATATTCTTTCACCCCTTCTTAAGGTCTGAGTCAATGTGCTGCTGTTGTTCCAGACAAACCCTTAGAGTGGAGACTTTTTTTGCCTTTGACTGACAGGAAAATTACGACATTTGGCACTAATGAAGGACACCATAAGAAAATTATTGATTTGTTCCATGTAATTGATTCTTTACTCAAATATCATCCACCCCATTTTGATTCACTATAGTCCAATGGCTATCTCTTTGTATAAGTTTCATAGCACCATGTGTTTCCTTCTGCTTATCCCTAGAGTGTGGTAAGATACACCATGATCAAAGTAGATCATTTCAATCCATTCTTTTCTGGATCTCAACGTGGCATAAAACATTAACTCTGTCTACAGCATTAAATAAATAATAAATAGGTTAAGAAGTTTTTAGTGGCTATTGTTTAGACAGTGATTTACTTTGTTTTCAATGCCACGAAACATGTGGAGGTATATAAATATTCAGCATTGGCACTGATTCCAGATAAACACTTCCCTAAGCAGGCATAGACAAAGATCATTCGCATAAGTGATGTAGTCTTTTGTAGGGCACTATGTCAGCATGGCATTTTGGTGCCATTGAATTGACATTTCCAACACTGATCCTCTATCTCAAGAAACCCTGCCATCTTGAATTTGTCCCTTTAGTAATGCTATTCAAATCATCATGGGATAATGCTTCTTAATCACCTTCAACTTGGTTGGAAAAATGAAAAGAAATATCTATTCAACTAATGTCCTCCCTTTGTGGTTATCTAGATAGTTGTTTACTTGTACTGTTTAAATAGCTTTGTTACTGACATTTCTTTTCATAGGAAATTAACCTATGAAATTAATGATGGCAGTGTTGGATTTCTGATCATAGTTAGAATTTATAGTCCAGAGAAGTCTATCCCTACTATTTCTCTATTTGCTTTTAATTTTTAATTATTAGAAAGTGTTGTATTTGGCCCTGACATCATAGTGGCGATGCGTTGGGGTGCTAATGGCAAGGTGACTGGTTTGAAACCACCAGCCACTCCATTGGAGAAAGACCAGGCTTTCAGTTCCCAGAAAGAGTTTAAATCCAAACGGGCAGTTTTACCCTGTGCTAAAGGGCTGCTATGAGTCAGGATGGACTCTGATAAAAGTGAGTTATCATTATTAATGTTTGTTGGTAATGTGCTCAGACATTAGTGAAGTACATCTATGGAATCAATATTGCTTTATTTTCTATGATGTTATAATACTATTTATATGAGAATATGTAATACTAATTTTAGTAGAATATTTTAGATCTTCTAAAAAGATAACTGATTCCCCAAAATGAGATGAAAAATAGAGTTAATATACTGATTCACCAAGGCTCAGATGTTATATTAAATGGAAATAGTCAAAACACTAAATTCATAATAAGAGTACCATGCAAATAAATTGGACACTATGCATATACCAAGAAATTGGAGAAGACATTTTGCTGCCAAGTATAAAACACAAAGTTAAAGTCATTCATATGAATATTCAAGTAGTTATATCCCAGAGAGCTACAATTAAAATAACACTAAGATGAGGTTGGAGTGAGGGTATGGAGAATTAATCAAATATTTAACAAGGTATAATACCACAGCCATCTCAATATACAGTGTTCCTTCCTTCTAAGAGTTTGTAGTGTATCGGGTTTCCTTTATCGCGTGCTGTGGGGGAACATCAAGGAAGGAAGACCTTGTAGAATAAATGGCACTTTAGTTGCATCTTAAAGTGCAGGTGAGCTTTGGACAGATGGAGAAAAGAAAGCTTTCCAGGGAAAGGCAAAAACACTTACCCTACAGCATCTGTGATCTTCTTCCTGAGCTTATTTTTAGTTTCCTAAAGATTTGGCGTACACAGTAGATGACTGACTTTGGTCTATGTTATGTGCTTTATAGCACCTTGTTTTTTAAAGTAAAAATGATGAAGATCAATGTTTTTAGAAAACCCTGTTTTTCATTATTTTAATATGTCTATTTTTGAGAAATAAGTAATTAATTAATCATTCCTGTGGCTAGAGATGGTGTCTGTATCCAGGATCCCTCCTGCCACCCTCTAAAAGGGTTTATTTTCCTCTTAGAGTTCCATAGCTAAATTAAACTTCATTATTGCCTGTTGTGGAAATATCTGTAAATATAATACATTTTCCTAGATAAATGCTCCTCATGAGTAAGTTCTAAACACCACATTGTCTTAATGTTTTCATTAGCTACGTGAGTCGCGATGAGAGAATCAGCTCATGTGTTACTCACGTGGACTTGTGTTCAGATGAGCAGCATCAGCAGAATGTTATTACAGTGGCTAATTGGGTCCAAGGCTGTCAAGGACTTTGTAGGAGTTTCACTGAGAAGAGTAGGAACATTGAGATCAGCAGAGTAGCCAAGAGAACAATCCAAGAAATAAAAGGGTGTTGAAGCAGTGTTCCTAATGGTAGTCCTTTTTCCTTTACCTTGACCTCCGACTGTAAATATCTTTAGATGCGATTGCTGAAGAAATGCCCAGCATTACTTCCCTGTGCTAATATTATTCTTAAATATTACTTTATCACAAGCATATTTGAAAAAATTCAGCCAAACCATTATCTGAAGCCTGATCAAAAAAGCAATTTTATTTGGTGATAAATTCTCTAATTTTAGTTTAAAAGTTTTATTAATGTGATTTAGCTCTGAGTTTTACAAACCACTTTTCATATCTAACATTTTCCTATGAAACTTGCAAAAGTTGCCTTTATTATTATATTATGTAAATTATATGGCAAAACATTGAAATTGGAGTTTGGACCCATATTTTGGGCTGGTTTTGTGAACCCATGCGGACAGCTTTCACTTTTCCACGGCTTCTTTTACCATTCTGAGTCTCTCCTGTATGCTACAGCACAGAATGCAGAGTTGGATATAGATGGTTTAATGTAAATGCTTTGTTTACCTAGAATTTGATGTTTTAAAATGACTATCTTACACTATTTAATATTACAAATAACTATATGCATTCCATTGCCATTACCTCTATTCTAGAGTTCTGAAAATCGAACTTCAGAGAGCTTCAGCGACTGGAAAGTTGACAGGTAGGACTGAAAACCAATGATTTTAACCTCCTGCCTGGGGCCCTTTTTACACTGTCATGAACTTTACAATATCATTGTAAAATGGCATTTTACATATTGTCAAGAAAAAGTGAGCATTGTTAAAACAAAACAAACAAATAAAGAGACAAAATACTTCAATATCTTCAACTGATAAGTGACACAGGCGTCAGTAGATAAATAATTAGTTCCAGTGAAAGTAACCTGGTCAAGACCCACCAGGTCACATCGTAGTTTAGAACTGAACTCAGGTTCTAGGCAGTGAGCACTTAAACAAATTTCAATGATATTTTCATACATTTGTAGGCAGTGAGCCCTTAAACAAATTTCAGTGACATTTTTCGGTGGGAACGTAGGGAATGGGCGTCAGTGGTTTAGGAACTTAAACCAGCGTATGTCTATGCAGGCGCACTGATAATCCCAGTAACTCAGTGTGACCTAACCTAATCTACCAAGACAACTGTCTCGCTTTGTATCTTCCTTCTTACGTCTCTACTACCAACCTGCTGTTTCAAAGAAGAAAGATAAAGGAGCTAATTAATGGGCATGTAAATCAAATGTCAACTCTTATTTTCCAAGCTGAAGTGCTTTATCCAATACAGTTTTTCTCCTACACACATTCTCTTATTTCTTAAATACAGTGTTTTGTAACAATTTTCAATATGAAATCCTTAATAATGTACCCTGGCTCTTGAATAGGAAAAACAATTGACAACATTATACGAAGCATCTTTTTCTTTCTTTTAATTGTTGTTAGTCGCCGACCAGTTAATTAAAAGTCATGGGGACCACCTGCGTGCAGAGCATGCCCCTGCTACGTAAGGTTTTCCAGGCTGCCTTTTCGGAAGCACTTTTCCAGACCTGTCTCGCAAGGCTCGTCGGTATAGTTTCAAACCATCCACATGTCGGCTTAGTAGTCAAGCACTTGGTAGCAGCCCAGGTGCACAGTGGCCGCAAAACACAAGTCAGCAGTTCAAAACCATTATTATCTGCTATCGCGTTAACGTGGACTCACAGCGACCTCCTGTAGGTTTTCAAGAGTAGAAACTCCAGTCTTTCTCCCATGGAGCAGCTGATGCGTTCAAACTGCCAAACTAATAACAACTCCACCACCAAGGCCACTTCCAAACCATCAGCCACTCTGTTTTCTACTCCTGCAAAGAATTACAGTTTCAAAAACCCACGGGGGCAGTTCTTCTATCGATCCTAACCTACAGAGTCACGACAAGCCAGCATTGACCTAGTGGCAATGAGTACAAGGACCCCATTGTTTTTGAAGTGGTCTTTCTGAACAATTCCAACAGTTCTGTAAAGCCAGCATCTCTTCAGCAGGCCAAAGAAATTCTTTGGATACAGCAAAGAACTAGTCACTAGAGATCTTTTATTAATTAAAGCCCGATAGCTAAGTAGACAATGCATTGGCTTTCAAACTCACCAGATTGATAGCTAATCTTTTCAGGGGATCAGTTTTGATAGGTGAATAGAGAGAAGCCTGAACACACGGACCACATATGTCGAGACAGAAAGGCAGGAGAGGGTGATGCAGCAGGAAGCAAGGAATTGCAGAGATGGTTCAAAATGTTAAGCACCAATGATATATTGACATCTAGACAGGGTCACCCACAGAGTTGAAGATCATTCAAGCTAGCTCAGCCTATCAAAGGTTTTCTCATCTTTTGGAAAATGAGGGCATGTGATTAAACAGACTCAATCTAGAGTTTACAAATTAAGTTTTGAGATCTTCCAGCCTCATCACTGTACAGGCGAGGACTCTGGGGTCAGCTGAATTGAAGTAGCTTCCCCAATCGTGTACATTTTCGGTGGGAACATAGGGAATGGGCATCAGCATCCCTGACTCCAACCTGTTCTCCTTTTCACTCTTGCGCTGTTTTCTCTCCTAAGAGATAATCCATCATCATAAGACTTACTTCTAAAATACAAGTTTCAGTGTTAGAAGGATGAGTTAGTTAATTGTGCCAACCTGGCCGATAATCAAATGTGGGGCTAATTGAAAGGCAGAGGGATAAATGGGTGGTGAGCCTCGCCTTTCTAGTTCTAGGGTCTCTTGCTTTGTGATGGTCACACCAGGGTGCAGCTGCCTTAGCAGTTCCCTGCTTCAGCTTGCAAGATGGATTTCCTACAAGACATCCCCAAGGAGAAGCTGCATGGATCTATCCCGATGCAGCCCTGGGTGCTGGAGCAGCCGTGTGGAGACCCCTGCCAGCACTGAGATGCTTACACATTCACTGACTTGGCTTTCCTCCTGCAGTCGGCATCATTGCCTCTGTTTTGTGAGGTGGAGGACTTTGTGGACTGGTGTTGGGTTAATGTTGGACTTGTGGGCTTGGGCAGCATTGGGTTGGGATGTTTTCGTGATCACACTTTCTTTACATAAAACTCTCTTATACATGAGTTGCTGTGGATTTGTTTCTCTAAAGTACCTAGACTAATACAAAGGAATACGAAATAATAACAAACAAACAAAAAGCTCTCCCATTTTAATTGCTTCCTAGTACCAAGAGAATTTTTATTTTCTGCAAACAAAAGTTTACTTGGGTAAAATAGGATGAGGCACCAAAGGTAGTAGGCATCGATTTGTTCTTTCAAAATATGAATGGGATTCCTTGGACCATTCACTCTCTATCATGTAAAAGTTGATGCACACATGTGATAAGTCCTTACCAAACTGAAGTGGACACCATTATGTAGAGGACTTCTGCTTAGCACAAGGTACAAAGGAAAGGACAGTTTTTAAGATGAACTTTAGGGAAGGCAGCAGTAATCTCTCTTTACTCATGCTACTGTTTTGTTCCCTTTCCTCCACCCCCGTAATTTCTTTTGAAAATCGTGAGAACTTTAGTTATATTAGTTTTATAGATTTCTACCTCCACACAAGCCTCTTAACTCTTTTTAAAATTTTCAAACTGCCCTACAAGAGGGTATTTATATCTGGTATGTTCCATTATAAAACATTTCACAATACTGTCATTGAAATTCTCAGAGTTCTTACAATGTTTGTAGTGCTTTAAGAAAACTGCTTTATTTACGGTAAGAGTTTTAGTCGACTGGGTTGTTTTGTACCAATCAATCAATAAATAAAGTGGTTTGGTGTTGGAGAGTGTTGCTGAATCACTGTTCTTTGGATGTCTGTAGTGAGTGCAAGTATGATACACATGTTACATGTTCCCTAATGTATTTCTCAGTGAGAGGACCGTGAATGATCCCCCAGCTTCAACATGATTTGCCTCGGTGAGACATTGGTCAAGACTTTTGTCTTACCAGGACACCTTGAAAGGTCAGTAGTGATTGCCCTGGATGGATATGCCCATGCCACTTCTTTGTAACTCTTCCCCAGCTGTTTGAATCTAGTGTAAATGTTTCATTTGAAATCTGAGCGGCCATATCTATGCAGTCCTTTCTTTACAGACCACCGTTGGAGAGAAGAGAAAACTGTAGCTCCGAGTCACAGGGATAACTGTTTTGTGAGAATGCTCAAGTAATGTGCTGCTCAAAATCTTATTGGTAATGAAAAAAACTCTACTTTTTGTACTATCAAGGTCATTGCTATATTCGATGCCTTCAGTTTCAAAGCACAGAGATGCCACCTAGCAGCCACCTTCAGGAATTTCTACACAGACATAGCCCTTCTCCATGAAACTGAGCAATAGCTGCTGTTCTAGAAGTTTTCAGATTTTTGTTATTTTTTAATTTACTTAACAGATGACAATTTGGCATATTGTGTATAATTCAGACTCTATTATAAGTGAAATTAATTGACATCTCTTAACATAGCCAAAAATGAAAGACCCGTGACGTGCTGTTGTTTTTTTTTCCCCTAAAGAGAAATTTGAGCTTGTTAATTAGACTTTAATTAAGAAAAGTAATTCTAGTAATTTTCTTGAGAGGGAAATTGATATTCTGACTATAGAAAATACAAATAACTAATTAGTGGTGAATGTCTTTCCTCTACTGAAAGAAAACTATTAATCTTGCCAATTTTCTAATTCATTAAATGAGAAAAAAGAAAGTAAGTACAAGCTGAAAGTAAGTTCTGTGCTCTTATGAACACAGAAACTTGAGCATTTATTTGAATGTAAAAATAAAACTGGCTGCCAAATAACTTATCATGCCATAAGATGGCGATATTAAGCATTTTATAAATCACCATAAAAGAATTGCAAGCTTGAATCACAGGGAAAAAATCATAAACATATAAACATTACATGGTATTTCATGAATTGGCATTGACACTGTTGTTGAAAAAGTGTCTTGTTTGCTGTTAACACACAGTAAAACACACCTAAGATTTACGTTTTGAATATTTGAAATATATGACAATTTTATACTTAAAAAAATATTCAATTTTAAGAATGCTGTCATTTTGCCAGCATGTGTGTATCAATGAATTTGCTTTAAAAAATTAGGTTTCATGATATATAGAAGATTAATACAAAGTAGGTAGATTTGTTTGCAGACTGTTGAAAATTACAAAATGTGTTAATCCTGTAATATTAAAAACAACAGGACTACTATGTAAAAATATTGGATGTTTAGCATTTCTGCACAGTTAAACATAATCATGTAGTTGCCCTTTGTGGTACTTTTCAAATTGAGTTTTAAATTTCAGTTTCACAAGACAAAATATGCATTATGAATGCTCATTTTATTATTCAAAATTTTAACTATTTGGTATAATTGTAAATAAAATTTGAGAAAATTCCTACTTTTTAACCTGTTTAACAATTATCTTGAGAAAACAATAGTGCCTTTTGTGAGTTGGTGGATTCAATATATTTTAGTAATAAGCATTAGTTTGAGAGAACATACAAAAACAGCCTCTTGTCACCATTTTTCCTTCTCCTAAAATTTTATCTAAAAGCCAAAAACTTTTGTAATATTAAAATAGCTTGAAATAACATTTTATTATTTTCTACAATGGCACATGTGGTATAGAACAGATTTTCTTCTTCTGTTATTTGCACACTATATTGGAATATTTAGAAACTGAGAATGATAGTTGGAAAAGTTATTAAAGCTATTCCTTGACAGAATTTCTCAGCTGAGCTAGTCTTTTTGTCAAAGTTTTGTCTGAGGAAAAGTTTTACAATATCCAAAACACAGAAATAAATCAAATCTAGGGAAATTTTTAAATAAAAATGCTTGATCTCCTTGGGAGATATATCTTCATACTTAACAAAAAACTTGCTGAGTCTATACACATTTAATTTTGAAAAGAATGCAGCACAGGCAGTGAAGATATTTATGCATTAAAGATAAAAGGTAAATCCATGACATATGCTACTGGCAAGACTTTAAGTCAGATCTACATTTTGGTATGTCCATTTTAAAGAATGACAAAATCCCCCGGAAGTCAAATCGCCTTTAGTCTAATAAATCAGTAGTGGACTTGGCTTTTAAAAATATTTTACCAACAATATTTTAAACCAGGTAGAGTTAAATGTGTTTTTAAAAATTTAACCTAATGAGAGTGTCCAGGGAATAAGGCAATATAGGTGCAGTAAGAAATATATGTCTTTCTGGGCAAAATCAACAATTTTTACTTAGGTATAAAATCTCTTAAAGCTACCCTTTAATATGTCAAAGATGTCATTAAAATCATTAAGATGGCATTCACGCACTGTATGAGGCTTCCACAGCGACAATATCAGTAGAACCATAGCTTTAAAAGAAACGATTTTATTCTCATCAGTTTTCCCTGAATAGAGCTGTACAGAAAGACAAGCACCTATGGCAGGATTCTAAGCTGCTCCTATCAACTCGATTAAGCCTGCAAAGAGTCAACTAGCTACATTTTAGATTATGTCTGCCTTAGTTCTATTGAAAAATGATAGGAAACGTAATTTCTTTGACACTACATAGAGCTATGAGAAACTGCAAAAAAATTAACTTCAGAACATTACAAAAGCAGATTTTAATTTTGTTTAAAATATATATAGCACAGCGTTATTTCTGCTGTAGTATAGAATTGGTCTTAGTGATTAAAGTAAGTAAAATGATAAATAAACCACATTTCACACTCTTTTTACTCAGATGCTCTATCCCGTACTCTAGATAATTATGATTTTTCTTAGAATGCAGAAGCTCTTACATGACCTCACTTTATCATCAAGACTACAATTGCTGAAAATATTTCTTCCTATTTTCTCATCTGTTCAACAGAGGAGCTTGCTTGTACTTTCATTGCCAGTACTGGATCATTTTCCGAGTTCCTATTGCTCTGCTTAGTTGGATGGGGCTCTCACTTCCTGCTTCTTCATACTGTTAATCAGAACTTCCTCAGGCCCCTAATTTCCTTAATGAAAAGAAAGAAGCCAACAAACACGAGCCCCTTTCACCAGCCGCCTCTGAGGCTTGGCCAAGAGTGTAGCTCTGCTGCTCCGCCGGGTGTGTGACAAACAGCATCGCAAACGATGCGGACACACACCGCAGCACGTCTACGATGGGAGTCTGACTGAACAGGATCCGCTGCAAACGCTGTCCTGCTTTCAACAAAGGAACAGTTCACAGTCCCCTACGACATGCTTGCAAATTACATTGTTCCAACTGCAAACTCCTTCGCTTTACCCGTCCGACTTCAGAAGAGCACAGAAAGCGGTTTGACACGAAATAAGCTAAATTCCCCGGAGAGCCGCATTGCCCGCTGCCCAGGCACGTTGTATCCCTCCTGGTCCCTCCCCCCTGGAACCAGGACTGTCTACCTCCAGGAGCTGGTCCTTGGGTAGTTCACCTTTTTACCTTCCCAGCAGCGGGGACGAGCCGGACACCGCAAGGCAGCTGGAAGAGCTATTTCCCACGCCCTTTCGGGCATATTTCCTTAGATGTTTAGTCGGTTTGCTACATATTGCATATTTATTTCAAACAAGAGTTTCAAAACCCATACCTTGGAAGGATCTAATCCAGCCAGCAAGGAAAGCAGCAGGAGATTGAGAAGGTTGGACGTCGCCTGCATTCTGATCTCGCCTTTTGCCCCTCTTTACTCTCCTTTACGTAGCCACTCCACTCACTGCGGAGCCCTTTCTCTGTCACTTGCACTTTCTGCCTGCCAGTCGGAGCCGCCCGCGGGGAGGCAGAGGCGACGGCAGCAGCTGGAGCAGGAACAGTGACGGCGGCAGCTGGAGCAGTGGCAGCGGCAGCGGCAGCGGCAGCAGCGGCAGCGGCAGCCGCCCTGGGGGGCGATCATTCCGCAGGCATACTCCAAGCAGGGAGCTGGGGAGCTCAGGAGGGTGGGCTGGGCTGCAGTGGGCGCTGACCGAGGTGCTGAAGCACCTCTAGCTAGCACTCCCCAGAGTACCCTCTCCCCCACTGCTTTCTACCCCACCCACCTCAAAAGTTTTGACCTAAGAAACAGAGAGAAAGAGAGTGATTGCCAGGAGAGGTGTGGAGACCTGGACAACGGATATGACATCACTACAGCTCCTGGGGACCTGGGGGCGGGGAGGGGGGGTATTTTGCGAGAAATCTGTTAAACAAACAAGGATTGACCCTTGTGCTCCAGTTCAGCATCTGTTGACCATGTGAGCTGCAGAAGAGTAGAGTCAGCTAAATAAAGGATTATTAAACAAATCGTAGAGCACTGGAACCTTGTGCTGTCATTGACAGAGGACTTGATATTGTATTCAGTGTTTTAAACAAAGTTTGCAGTGCAGACTACTGTTATGTATTTTCCTGCCAAGACATACAATCTGCAGTTACTATTTATTACTTATGTTACTATACATGTATGTAGGTATGGCAGTGTCATTTGTAAATAGCCCACAGAAGAGAAATAAATAAAGATAAATAGAAAGAGTCTACTTGATTAGGCATTAATATATTTATCTATGTAGAACCTTTGGTTATCCGAAGAGACTGTGCATGAATAAATAATCAAAAACCAAACCCATTGTCTTCAAGTATTTCCAACTCACTGTGACCAGGTAGGAAAGATTCCAACTGCCCCATAGGATTCCCAAGGCTGCGCTCCCTGCAGAAGGGCATGGCCTGGTCTTTCTTCTATGGGGTTCCAACAGCCAAGCTTTTGGTTAGCAGTTCTTAACCACTGCATTATCAGAGTGCCTTGAAAAAAAGGAAATAGGTTTTATTTGAATCACTATAAAATACTAAATTAGTAACATCACAATTGAAATATGTGTGGCACCCCCCCCTCCAAAAAAAAAA
>NW_022104341.1:14814408-14816962 GCF_000313985.2 Echinops telfairi | reverse complement strand
CTCATAGTGACTGTATATAGGATTTATAAGACTGGAAATCTTTACCAGGCAGACAAACTCATCTTTGTCCCATGGAGCAGCTGATGGACTTGAACCACTGACCTTGTGTTTATCAGTCCAAAGCTTCTCCCAGTGTGCCACCAGTGATCCTTAAATCATACACACACTGAGTATAAAATAGCAAGTAAACTCTCACTGTATTTTTAATAAAAGAAATCTGAATTAGGACTCAAATATCTTTGTATGTTGTGATTATCAAGGACTTATATTGCATCTATTCTTATTCTGACATCAGAAATATATATATATGAATATTCCTTACAATCTTTTTAATATAAAATTCCAACAACAAGAAAAGAAATATCTATATGAAGTTTCCTGTTGAAGGGATGAACCATCCATAGACGACACTGTAGAATAACAGAGAGAAAATGGAATTAATGGTGAGGTCACATGTAGAAAAACATTATTTTCTAGCAGAGACAGAAAAACTGTTTTTCTTTTTGAGGTAACAGATATCACTATCATGATGGAGATATGTTTGATATCCTTTGAGATAACTTTTTAGTCTCTTTGTATTTAATTGTCTTTCTTTGCTTCTACATTTGTTTCTTAAACCAAATCTATCTCCCTCCCTCCTACTTTCCATTTCAAGTGAAATAAGCAGAGATTACTTCTCCAATGATCTAAACACAAATATTATTGAAAATTCATTCTGAACCGATTTTAAACTTTCCACATGACTGTGCAATTTGACAGTTAACGTGCAGTAGTGTTATTTCACACCTTTTTCTCAGATAATTCACTTTGGGGACACTCATTTGTCGTTTATCAAAATGTATTCTGTCATCCTTTTCCATCTCCATCTCTACCTCCTCAAGGTCTTACTCAATATCCTCTATAGAGCCGTCAGGAGCACCATATGAAGTTACATGTTGTATTTCCTCGGAATTTTATACCTGTAAATATGAACATATTTATTACATAGCACTAATGTATTTTGCTTATACATTTAATATTTTAAAACATCGGTACTTTTGAAAAACAAGGGGCAACTCTTTATTTTTTGTTTCCAGAATTTATCCTAAGGTTTATTATACTGTGAATAAATTATTAAAAATTCACCTGTATACCCTTGCAGGTAGTGTCCATATTTTATTCATTATCATTATCTTCAGAGTTAACTATTTGTTAGGTGCTTAGTGTAATGTTATTGAAATGAAGTACAAATAAGTCAATATTTTATTTATTGTTAATTGGTGTCTGCCCATTTCAATGTAACACCTGTAGTGGCAAATTGAACAATCTAGTTCATCAGTAGCCCAGCTAGAGTTCATCAACTAGGAGAGATTGCCATATTGTAAACAAATACGTCTCACGGAATGCTTTCTTGAGAATAGAAAGCTGTGCTTTTGAGACAAACAAAGC
Organism: Echinops telfairi; assembly: GCF_000313985.2. Classification (NCBI taxonomy): domain Eukaryota; kingdom Metazoa; phylum Chordata; class Mammalia; order Afrosoricida; family Tenrecidae; genus Echinops; species Echinops telfairi. The sequence continues at coordinate 14,815,534 of NW_022104341.1, read as the reverse complement.
TTATAATAGAATATAACCATATGCATTTTGATTCTTAGCTATCATATATTCTTGTAAGGACAAGAATATTTCTTCTGGGAAAAAATTCCTTTCTTTTACACATAGTTCACAATATTAATATTAAGGCTAAGCTTCTATATGTGTATATTATTTCTCTCACTCTTCATTGTCTTATATTTCATAGCACTGGAAGAACATTTGTAATTAAGGATTAAAAAGAAGACAGATATTATGAAGACTCATCGGAAAAATGTGTTAGGGAAAAAATAGTACTTAGAAGTCCAATGTTACAGAACATACAGTAATTAACTTAAAAATGAAAACAGATAATGTTAACCTATTTACAAAATATGTGAAAAAGGAGAAACCAAGTTATTTAGAGACAGATCAAATTCAACAGTAAGTCAAAGGGGGTATTAAGCATGCCACTGAAAAAGAAATCTCCCCAGTCACAACTCACATCCACCAGCACCCTACTACTTCCTCTCCCTCTCTTTTGAATTCAACAAGACAAAATTCCATAGTTTCTTTTAAACACAATTTTGACTTTGCTTTTAGTTAGCCATTTGCTTACATAGCAAAGTATTTCCATACAATACAATTTGATACAAGACAATATATTATACTTTCTCTACTCAGCAGTTCATAATGCATAATAAGGAAGCCTGTGCATGAAGTTTATCTTCAAAACAGTACTATTGGAGGAAGAAAATGATGTGTACATTTTGTTACCATTTAAACTTTTGTGACACTTTGATGAATTTGTTGAACTTAAAATAAAATGTTATTCATAGCATAGATTTAGAAATCTTGCATCTCTTGATAATCAATGAGAAAATAATGAATACATATGTAGTTAAACTTTTTCTTTTTTACTTATGATCAGTGCAAAATCGTTTTTAAATTTATAAAACATTACAAAAGTTTTTCCCAATTCTATTTAAGAAACATGTATAAATAAAACTCATATGAAAATAAATTTATATATAACAAATAGCACAACTAATTCAAAAATTTTATAACATATATGGCCAAAATTAAATTCATAATTATATAATACTCTCCTATATCCACTGTCATCAAGTTGAATCCAATTCATAGTGCCTCTCTCTCTCTCTTGGAATAT
>NW_022104341.1:14778033-14814190 GCF_000313985.2 Echinops telfairi | reverse complement strand
GTCCTAGTACTCTTTTTCAACACATCTCTGTTGGTTTGTTGTTCTATGGTGGCTTGTGTGCTGCTGTGATTCTGAAAGCTATGTCACAGATGTTTCCAATGCCAGCAGGGTCATCCCAAGTGAATGGATTGCAGTGAAGCTTCCAGACTAAGACAAACTCTGAAGAAGGAATAGGCTGTCCACTTTGGAGTAAAGGCTGTCAAAAATCTCATGAATAGGAAAGCATTGTCAGATACTGAAGGTCTAGTGAATGGCGTCAGAGCACTGTAGGAGATAGTGTCTGTGAATTGCTCTCTTGGTTTGGAAGTCACTGGAAATTTGACTGAGGAGGAGCTGCCTTCTAAAAGTGGAGTCAAGTATGGTGCCTTTAATGGTGTAAAGCCTGTGGGAGTAAAGACTTTAGGGGAGTAAAGACTTCCTTTGCTGATGGGGTGCAACGCAAAATGAGGGGGGGAGGCAGCCTTAAAAAACACTTAATAATCATAACCTTGAATGTATGAATATGACCCTAGGAAAGCTGTAAATCACCAAAATGAAATGGAATGCATTATGATCATTATCCTAGGCCAGCGGTTCTTACCTGTGAGTCACGACCCCTTTGGGGGTCTAACGATCCTTTCACAGGGGTCACCCAATTCATAACAGTAGAAAAATTGCAGTTTTGAAGCATCACGAAAATAATTTTATGGTTGGGGGTCACCACAACATGAGGAACTTAATTAAAGGGTCGGGGCATGAGGAAGGTTGAGAACCACTGTCCTAGACAATAATGAGCTGAAGTGGACTGGTGCCATTTTGAATCAGAAAATCATATGGTTTACCATACTGGGTATGACACAATAAAGCAGAATGAGTTTGCATTCATCAGCAAAGAGGACATTTCAAAGTCTATCATATAGTACAATTTTGTCTATTCAAATTAAGAGAATACAATCAATGCAACTATTATTCAAATTTATGCACCAACCATGGTGCTTAGTGATGACGACTTTGAAGTAGTGTTTATGTCTTCAGTTAAAAATGATCAAACATACAATCAAGATTCCTTGATAAGTATTGGCAATTAGATTTCAAAGTTGGAAATAAGAGGAAGGAGCAGTAGTTGAAAATACGGCCTTCGTAAAAGAAAGAAAGCTGGAGATCACATGATAGAATTTTGCAAGACCAATAACTTGTTCATAGCAAATACCCTTTTTCAACAACACAAGTGGTGACCTTACACATAGAATTCTCCATATGGAATGCACAGAAATCCAGTTGACTACATCTGTGGTAAAAGAGAAGCTAGCCATAAGCAACTAAATTCAGGACAGTGCCCAGTTTTGGGACAGTTCAGCAATTTCTCATATTGAATTAAAGAAAATTAAACTTCAGGTTGAAGTTGAAGAAAATTAAAAGGAGTCCCCTAGAGACAAAAATACAAATTTGAATATACTCCACCTGAACCTCAAGCTCAAATCAGTTTGGTTGCATTGAACATCAATGACGGAAAACTTGATGAACCTGGGAAAACATCAAGATCATCCATGCACAAAGCAAAAGGTTATTGAAAAGAGAAAAATGAAAGAAAGCATCAAAGAAGATGTCAAAACAGACTCTGAAACTTGTTTTAATCATACAGCCATTAAGGCAGATGGAAGAAATGAAGAAGTCAAAGAGCTGAACAGAAAATTTCAAAGAGTAGGTCTAGAAGAAAAAGTAAAATAGTAAAATTAAATATACACAACCCAGAATTTGAAATCCAAAAATTAAGAACATATTCAGCATAACTTAAACTGAAAGAAGGCAAGAAAAAATTCAAGCATCTGGTTGCAATGTTTAAAAATTCTGAGGGCAAAATACTGAATGTAACGAAAGCACCCAAAGAAGATGGAAAGAACACACAGTCATTGTACCTCCCTACCCCCTAAAAAACCCAATGAGTTGACATTCCACCATTTCAGGAGGTAGCAAATAAGCAAGAATCAATGGTATTGGTGGATGTACAAGGCTCCAGGGATTGATGGAAAACCAAATGAAATGTTTCAATAAGCTGATGAAGCACTGGAAGCACTCACTCATCTCTGTCAGGAAACTTTGAAGATAGCTCCTTGCCCAACTAACTGGAAGAGATTCATATCAGTACCCATTATAGAGAAACATACCTAAGAATATGCTCAAACTATAGAACAATATCATTAATATCACAAGCAAGTAAAATTTTGCTGAAATTCATTTAACAACAGTTGTAACAGTACATTGGCAAGAGGTTCAGGCTGGACTCAGAAGAGGACATGGAACAAGGGATATCGTTGCTGATGTTTGATAGCTCTTGACTCAAAGCAGAGAATACCAGAAAGATGTTTGCTTGTGTTTTATTGACTATACAAAGGCATTTGACTTTATAGATAATATTAAATTATGATAGCCTTAAGAAAATTAGGAATTCCAGAACACTTCATTGTGCTCATTTGGAACTTTTACCTGGAGCAAGGGGTAGCTGTGTGAATAGAACTAGGGAATTCTGTATGGTTTAAAATCAGGAGACGTGTGCGTCACAGTTGTGTCCTCTCACCATACTTATTCAACCTGTATGTTGAGAAAATAATTAGAGAAACTGAATTATTAGAAAAAGGGTGTGGCATCAGGATGAGAGGAAGATTTAAGAACCTGCAATATGCAGATGGTCCAATCTTTCTTATTGAATGGGAGGATGATTTGGAGCACTTGCTGATGAAGATTATGAATTAAAGCCTTCAGTATGGATGACAACTCAATGCAAAGAAAATGAAAGTGCTCACAACTGGACCAAGAGATAAAGGATTGACTTTGTCAAGGATTTTTTCTTTCTTGAATCCATAATCAATGCTCATGGAAGCAGCACTTGAGATTAAAAGCACATAGCACAGAAATCTGCTGCAAAAAGACCTCTTTAAAGTGTTGACAAACAAGACTTACTTTGATGTCTCGTTGGGCCTTGCTTCAGCCATGGTATTTCCCCATAAGCATTTGAAGGTTGGGCATTGAATATGGAAGACTGATCAAGAATTGATGGGTTTGACTTATGGTGCTACGACAAATATTGAAAGTTTCATTGTCTGCCAAAAGAATGAATGGATCCATAGTGTAAGAAGTACTGCCAGGTGGACAAAGAGGGCGAGACCTTGTTCAGGTACGTTGGACTTCTTGTCCAAAGAGATCAGTCTCTGGCAAGCAGTCTTGGGAAAGTAGCAGGGCAGTAAAAAGAGAGAGGCAGAGCTTCTATACAATTGTTTGACATAATAGCTGCTGCAGTGGGTTCAAGCATAAGAATAATTGTGACGATTGAGCAGTGTTTCAGTCTATTGTACATAGGGTCACTAAGAGTAGAGACTGACTTGATGTCACTTATTAACAACTAAAGATTGGCTGTTTGAACCTACCCAGAGTTACTTCAGAAAGCAGATCTAGTGGTCTGCTTTGGAACAGCCACAGCTTTGAAAGCCCTATGGAGCAGTCTGCATTCCACATATAAGATCTCCGTGAATTAGAATTGACACGATGACCATTGACTACATAAATCGGTCATCTATAGGTAACTGGTAAGGATATATAGTGGAAACCCAGCCATAATATGATAGGTAGGACTGAAATATTAAATTTCCTATGATATAGATTTAAATTGTTTTGAAGTTACAAGAACAGCACAAGAAACATTGCTGAAGAGAGCAGACATAAAAGATCAGTTGTATCCATACTTGGATATTATGTTAATGTTTTAACAGGTCAGTGTTTCAAATCCACCCAGAACAACAAGCTCTGCTGGATGAGGCTATCTGATCACATAAAGATTTACAGTCTCAAAAATCCTAACAAGTTCCTCTGTTCTGTCCTATAGGGTCCCTGTAAGTGGAAATCAACTGCACAACGCTAGGTGATTTTTTTAGTGTACTTCCTCTTATTACTGAGATGAATATTAATCAGTCTTGCTTCTTGCCTTCTTATTGTATTTTCATGTAGAAAGACTTTAATACTATTCTTTCCCTCTCCCCTGAGTCACTTGTATCCATAGGGAGAATAAATTATCTGAAAACCAAGGTTGGAAGTATCACTAGCTGTCACTATTTAAACCCTTTCCTCTTTCTCTTTTATAAATCTGCCCGAATCCTGTGCATATTTATTATTTGGCTCAAAACTCAGGTTGAGTAAAAACTTAAGCACTAGCAAGATCAATTCGGAAAACAATCTATGTACATCAACCTCTAGTGTGTGTCCATATAGTTATGGAATTTAACAGTAATAAAATTTTTTGTTATTATTACATGGCTGTGGTAGTTACATAATCTGGTATCAATTTGGGATATTAAAGGATTAAGAGTGAAGGGGTGGAGTCTATTCTTTCAGTTGGGTCATAGCCAATGAAGCTTCTGGTGTGGGCATGGCCTTCCCCTAAGGATTCTGGGAAATCTGGTTTTTCCTCCTTGGAGGTGGGAGGCATTTTTCTCCCTCTGCTCACTCCCTTGGAGATGCTCTCCTGACAAGACACAAGGCTGACTTCCTGTGAGACATCCTTGAGAGAAGTCACATGGACCTACCCTGATGCAGCCCTGGGAAATGGAGAAGCCACATTGAGACCCCTGCCAGCGCTGAGATGCTAACAATGCCATTGGATCCAAAGACTTTGTACCCACTGGTCTGTGATCATCCTGCATTTGGCATCATTGCATGTGTTTCATGAGTCTGAAGAGGACTTTACAGATTGGTATTGGACATATGGGCTAATATCTTATTTATGGGCTTGGACTGGATGGGGTTGGGATGCTTTCTTAATGTACAATTACTCTTTATATAAAACTCTGTCTTATACACATATGAGTTTTATGGATTTGTTTCTTAGTCTACCCAGACCTTCACTATTTAAACCCCTTCCTTTTCCTACTTTAGAAATCTGCCTGAATCCTGTGCATATTTATTATTTGGCTTAAAACTCAGATGGAGTAAAAACTTAAGCACTAACCAGATTCACTCATAATACAATCTATGTACAATCTGCCTCTGGTGTGTGTCTATATAGTTATGGGCTTTTTCAGTAATACAATTATTTGTTATTATTACATGGCCCATCTGAATGAAGAAAATACACTTATGCTGATTGAAGAAAGAGGATAATATTCCCATCCCTTAAACAAACACATCTTTGCAGAAGACAGCAATGAAAGTGACAAGGGGGAATTGGCTATACAACTAGATAAGGGAACATTTCCTACACAATTGTTAACTATTTACTTATTAAAGCAGTAATTTGGAGTGGAGCAATAGACAAGATTTCTGCCTTTTAAAATCCCAACCAAGAAAGTAGAGAAGAGTTGGAGAATTATTTGCAATTAGCTCTGACAAACGAATAAAAGGACAACTCAGAACGCCTTTCCATATGGGATCAGAGCATCAGGGAACACGGTGAAGAGAGCCTGCAGAACCTTTAGGAAAAAATAAAAATAAAACCAATAAGCAACAACTGATGTAAATCATTTTCTGCATGTTAGCCAGCGTGCTAACCCTCTCAGAAGATTATTGTAGACCATCTCTATTTAAAAATTAAAAGAGGTTCCGTTCTTCTTTTTCATTTGACAGATAAGGGATCTGAGGTTCAGAAAGAAAATGCTTGCTTTAACGCAGATCACACATTTAGAAAGTGAAAGGGTCAATGTTGAAGTCGGAGAATCTGACTACACTGACTATACTCTTACATATTCATTATATTAACTTTGATTTTTGTTGTACTAGAATAATGACAACTCTCTCTCTCATATCCAATATTTCAGAACTTACAGCCTAGTTTTAAATGTATTGACATCAGAATGATCTGAGGCACTTATTAAAAGAACAAATTCCTCAGCTCCAAACTAGACTTTATGAAACAGAAGTTGTAGTTTTAACAAGTTCCCCATTCTTTGAACATTCGTGCTCCTTTATGTGAACAACTCATATGCGCATTTTGAATAATTATAGGAAAAATATGCTTAAATTAAAGGTATACCCAATAAAATAGAGCAAGTTGAAATTGACTTCAGAAATCTTTATGAAATCCTAGTTGTTTTTATAAGCCTGGGGTTAAAACAAGCCTTGAGAATTATAGATATATAATTGGACTCTTCCTGATAATTACAGTCAGTATTATGGGACTCAAAGTAGAAAATCAAGCAAATAATATATTTTTAATGTAACCATAGCAATGACTATTTCTGTCTGACTGCTGCATTTCACATATGTGTGTATACACACACACACACGCATACAAATACAAAGTTCTTTTCAGACTTTTAAATAATTTTATTATAAATCATATAAGGGAAACAGCCTGGGAGTAAATATCTGTCCTATTTTTGTTCACAGATTGCTCCTTTTTCTCTTTGATCCTACAGGAAAAAAAGAGAAAATTACATATAGATGCTAATGGATTGTCTTTTCTTGCATATATCATACGTGACAGTCATCTATATTTGAGGGAAAATATTATGCCAAGTATTTTTTTCCAAAATGTTTGTCTGAGGAATAGTTTGAAGCTTTGATTGAAAACACGGTAATAGAACAGAAGTGCTTTGAAATCCAGTGTCTATCAGGCGTTTCTAGCATCTGAAGCTCACCCTTTTGTTTCTGTTCTTGTAGCTACCACTGCATTTAAAATCAACCACCCACAGCAGTCACGGAAAGGGGGAAGCTGGCTTGAGTAAAGCAGCTCATGTAAGCTAAGAAAAAAGCCTCTACACTCTGGTGGCCACCACTCATATTTGCGTGCCCTGCCATGTACAAAACTACTCTTCCATGAAGTTCATTCAGACTCCGAGTGACCCTGTAGGACAGAGGAGGATTTCCCTTGTGAGTTTCCGTGCAGGTAACACTTGTGCTAGAATAGAAAGCCTCACCTTTCTCCTGGTTTGGAACTGTTGATGTTTCCATTGTACAACCACTATGCCACTTTGTGAGGGACCCAAAAGAGTGAAAGGTACATTGTTCTTTGATCTGAGCAAGAAGGAGTTGAGAACAGACAATTCTCACATCACCAGGTAATTGGGTGTATAAAAATGATATGCAAAGTACAAAGCAATCTCAATAATTAGTAGGAAATATTACAGTTTTCAGTGACCTTTAAAATTATCTTCCAGATATTCAAAATGTTCTGTTTATATTTAGCAAAATGAATAAAGCAGAGCAATAAGGGTAAAACTAATATGTAGTTAGTACTTTGCAATTTGTAAATTCAGAAACAATGAAAATTAAAATATTTTATGTCACAAGTCATTGGTGACAGAGTGACAGACTTTTGCTTTCCATAGAGAAACCCTGGCCATACACCCCATGTGCATCCACCTCTCATCAAAGGTGTTGGTATTGCTAAGATTCCGAAAGGTTTCAGTACAGGTTTTAGACAAGTATTAGGAAGAAAGTTCTGGTGAACTACATCTGAGCGTCAACCAGGAAAACCCTTTGGGTGGCCCTATGTCCTGAGGAAGGTTCAGGACTAGTCAAGGGTTCCCTGTGTTGTGCATGGTGTCGTCATGCCTTGTGGTCACGGGCATGTCTGTAAAGCCCAGTTCCTAGCAGCTGGGACACTGCTTTACGCCTTCTCTCTGTAGAACAAGTGATATGGAGTGAACTTCTTTTCTTTGACTTGAGGATTGTCCTGATCTTTTCAAAGTTTCTAATATTTTATTCTTTGAACCTACAATGCCAAGAAAAATCTCTGAGAGTTCTTTTAATTTGAAGGGCTTTGATACTATCATTTTCTCTCTAGCTTTTCTTTACACAGCATCCACTTTCTTTACTTGGGGTAAATTCACCTTCACTAAGTTCCACTGGCTTCATTTGTAGGGTCTCTTGAATGATGGCAGCGTTATCAGTCTACATTTAGCTGTTTCTTCTATAATTCATTAACTGACATTGGATTAAAATTTCACTTCCAGCATTATCACTTTTCTCTGCTGCCTTTTCATGATGTAGGTGAAGTCTCTTTTGGGTGTGCATATTATAAAATGCCTGTGAGTTTATCACTGGATGACAATCAGATAGCACAATGACTCATTTTGCGTGCACCGAATAACCGATGTACACTGGCCAACCATTGACAGACTCTGAAAGATGTCACATATGTTGTCACAGATCATGATGTGCATTTGTTTTGTATTTTAGTTTATTTTTAATCTAAAATCCAACAATAAATTTTACTTTGCATTATTTTTTTCTTCTGTTACACCAAGGTAATTGAAATTTGAAGTGTCTTGTTCAATGATTGGTACTTTATAACTAAATCAAGATGACTAAAAATTGTGATTATATAAGCCCTGCCTTATTTTTTGAGAATTAAAATTTGTAAGTAATCATCTTATTTGTAAAATGTCCAAAGAGGCATATCATGAGAGATTTTTTTAATGTCACCATGCAAGTACAGCATTTTTTCCTCCTTACCCTCACTCCATCTCTATTAGGTTGGAATAGGGTCTTCGATAAATATAATCAGGGGATGACTTTGTTTGCATAGTTATGTATCAATATTAAGTTATAAAAGAAAGGTTTATTGTCTTTATAGTTACCTCTTTTAAAAACAAAACAAACCAAAAAAACTTCTCTTGAAATTTGAACTTCTATAACCTGTACAACAAAAAGAGCCAATGGCAGTATTCTCAAGGAAGGTTTGATGCCTCTTCCCCTCCAAAGGCAAAAGTTGTGCTTTGGTGAAAGTAAACAAAATAAAACATTCTATATTAAAATATTCTATGGCCACTGAAACTTAACTGTGCTGAATACAAATCTACATTTCAGTCGTTCTTGTTGGTTGCTGTCCATGAAGTTAACGACTATTCATAATGACCTCATGTTGCGCTCCCTGGAGACCTCAACATTATGCTACAAAGTACCGACTGCGTCCCATAAGGAGAATTTCAGTTTTATTTTTTTCTCAAGGGATGGATATTTTTTATAAAACAATATGGAACACAGGTCTAACTCAGAACATTGAAGGAATGTGGAATTTATTTAGAGAAGGAGCCGGGGAAGAATAGAGTGATCTTAAAAAGGCTAAACTGGATAAAAGAAAAGCAAGCCAAGAAGGTATATCTTGTGATTTACTGAGGTTTCACATTAACTTGATGAGTAAGGAACTGTGTATGCTAAACAAAAGTGTTCTACTTGTAAATCTCTGGCTTTTGGGGATCTGTTAATAGAATAATTTTCCTTTTATTATTTTATATATATCCACAGCCCTATTCAGATATATCCACAACCATTTCTGATAATATATATCCACAACATTTTCAGAATTTTTGAGCATTAATTAAATCACCAAATTAGACCATCAAATATTTAACTTCATACTATGGTCAAAGATTTATATTATAGTTAATAAAAATGTAAAGTTCCATAATTAAAGAACTATAGACTCACATTGAGAAAATAGACATTACTATATGAAAAATTAAATAATGACAAAAGCATTCATACTCTACTTCCACTGAAGATCAATTATTGACTAAATTTCTGACTCATAAAGCTGTGACTAGAAGAATAAAAAAAATTAACATTTATGTTCAAAAGACTAGATTGGACTCTTAAAAGATGAATAAGAACTAAACACAGTAAGATAGTAGAACAAACTGAGTTTTAAAGAACATTTTCCTTCCCTAAAAAAAAATCATTTAAGCATTCTTAAAATTATGATCTCAATAAAGTAGAATAGTTACTTTTTAAATGTCATAAATTATGTATTTCATAGATATACAAAATAAGCATGCATAAAAGACTTTATGAAATGCACTGATTAGTAAGGAAATAATACAAAATGCTTCATAAATGCTTCAAAGAAGAATCTGAGGAGACTTACAGCTTATAGGCAGGTTGAACTGTTGAAATTTACTTAATAGATAAAGCTGACTTCTTTTATGGTGAGGAAAGGAAGTTAGTTGAATTTCCACCAGACATCTTGATTTCTTTGATCAAAAATTGTTTGAGTAGTCAAAATTTTCCTATAAATTAAATTCTACTTCTTTAAAGTTGTGAAATAACCTAGTCAAAGCAATGACTAATGACTGAGCGAGAGGTCTTTCCAAATTTATATATATTTGCTGTTAGGTGTCATTTCCAATTCTCAGTGACCCTATGTACAACAGAACAAAACCTTGTCCATTCCTGGTCTGTCTTCACAATTGTTGTCATATTTGAGGCCACTATGCTAGACCGTCTCATTGAAGGTCTTCCTGTTTATAACCATCTCTCTACCAAACATTATGTCATTTTCTATAAATTAATCTCTCTTGATAATATGTCTAAAGTATATAATATGAAGTCTCATCATCCTCACTTTTTTCCATTTGCATTTTTTTTCTTTTTTAAAATCACTTTATCGGGGGCTCATACAATTCTTATCACAATCCATACCTACATCCATTATGTCAAGCACATTTGTACATTAGTTGCTATCATCATTCTCAAAACACTTGAGCACTTAATATCAGCTCCTCATTTTCCCCCCCTCCCTTCTCCTCCCCCTTCCCTCATGAACCCTTCATAATTCATAAATTATTATTATTTTGTCATATCTTACACTGTCTGATGTCTCCCCTCACTCCCTTCTCTGTTGTCCATCCCCCAGGGAGGATGTTATACATAGGTTCTTGTAAACGGTTCCCCTTTTCCACCCCACATTCCCTCCAACCTCTAGGCATTTCCACTCTCCCCAATGGTCCTGAAGGGGTCATCTGTCCTGGATTCCCTGTGTTTCCAGTTACTATCTGTACCAATGTACATCCTCTGGCCTAGCCAGATTTGTAAGGTAGAATTGGGATCATGATAGTTGGGGGGGAGGAAGCATATAAGAACTAGAGGAAAGTTATATGTTTCATCGTTGCTACCCTGAACCCTGGCTGGCTCATTTCCTCCCCACAACCCTTCAGTAAGGGGGTGTCCAGTTGCCTACCGATGAACTTTGAGTCTCCACTCTGCACTCACCCTCATTTACAATGATGTGATTTTTTCATTCTTTGATGTCTGATACCTGATCCCTTCAACACCTTGTGGTCACACAGGCTGGTGTGTTTCTTCCATGTGGGCTTTGTTGCTTCTGAGCTAGATGGCCGCTTGTTTATGCCTTTAAGACCCCAGACACTATATCTTTTGATAGCCGGGCACCATCAGCTTTCTTCACCACATTTGCTTATGCACACGTTTGTCTTCAGTGATCGTATCGGGAAGGTGGGCACCCACTGATATGATTTTTTGTGATATCAGTGGGTGCCCACATCCTCACTTTTAAGGAGCATTTTAGTTGTACTTGTTCCAAGACAATTTGTTTGTTTGTTTGGCAGTCCAGGGCACTTTCAATAATCATTTCCAATACCACCATAAGTTCTTATGTGGCCTTCCTTCCATCTTCACATGCATACAGGGAGATGGATATATCATGGCTAGTGCCAGGCCCACCTGAGTCACAAAGTGACATATTTCATCTTCAACATTTTAAAGAGGTTTTATGTCATAGATCTGCCCAGTGTAATACCATTAGATTTTTTTACTACTGCCTAAATGAACCTACATTCAGTGTTTCCCAAAGTGGGAAATACTACCATATTGAGTAGTACAGAATAATAGAATAATAGTCTAGAATAACAGGAGCTATTAGAGCAGATGCCCACACTTCATCCTGGATTATGAGATATGGTACTCAACACAGAGATGATAAATTTTGTTTTGTTTTATTTTTTGTACTGCAAAAGATGTGGTAGGCCAAATAAATTTGGGAACTATGTGGACCAAAGCAAAATTAAATCCTTGACCACTTCTGTCTTTTCATTGATCATTATAATGTTGATTGACCAAGTGCTAGGACCTTGTTTTCTTTACACTGAGTTGCAATCCATACTGAAGACTGCATTCCTTGAGTTTCATAAGCAGGCATTTCCGTTTCCTGATAAGGCATTCTTGTCCATATAGCCCAGTTTCTTGAATTGTTTTGTGAGCATTCAGCTCAAGGAAGTGCTCTGAACAGCTTTAACTGACCACACAGCATTCTGCTGTTCTGTTCAATTGAAAGTTTATTGGCCCATGGACAGGTTTCATGCGAGCACAATAAAGTGTTCTGAAATTCCCTTTGTCTTCTAACTTATCCATAAGATCTACAGTTGAATGCTTTTTCATAGTCAATAAAACACAAGTAAACCACTTTCTAATTTCTCTGTTTTCATTCATGTACTATTTGACATGAACAATGGTATCTCTTTGCCACATCTTCTGAATCCAACATAAATTCCAGGAAGCTCCTATTGATGTGCTGTTGCCACTGATTTTGAATTATTTTTAGCAAATTATACTTGTATGTGATATCAGTGATATTGTTGACAAGTCACCAAATACTAATTAATATTTTTTCATTGAACACAAATCTCATGAAATTAATATAATACTATATTAATGTAGAGTTTTTACACTATTAGAACAAATAAGAGAGAATAAGTTTCACTTAGCAGGGATTTTGATTTGTGCTTAAATTAAAAAATCATCAACATGAAACATAGATTTGGTTAAGGCCATGCAGAAAAATATATTCATGGATATGCCTCCTTACCATCTTTCCAACCATATATTTATGTTTAACTTCTTCAATTCATCATAACACCTTGATTCAGACTTTTTCTTTTAAACAATCACAGCTTGACCTTGTGGAAGTACTGAAAGAAGACAAGGTGTGTTGAAGTTTATTTTAGATTAGGTAGCTTGCCATAGTAATGTCTTGAAAGTGGATTTTTAAAATTGTTCATAGGGTTTAGTATTTAATCAAACTGATGTGAGTAGAAATGAAACTGGTAAATTGTAGACTATGTCATGAGTCCACATTTTATTTAAATGGAATGCTTTGTAAATCTATAAATTCAAATTCAGCAGAGATTTGTCATTTATATTATCATGATCAATAATTTAATAAAAATATGGAGGTTTTTTCCATAACACAAAATTGATCCCTCCAAAAATCCTTCAGTGGCTCCCTATTGACTCTATAATGACATATTGTGCATATAGGATGGCATAGGGTTGCTATAAGTTAGAATCAACTCAAAGGCAGTGAGTTTGTTTCAGCTTATTCCATGGCATATAAGGGTTTCAGCATTTAGATCTAACAGTCTTTTTTAGCATCAACTCTGGTAGCATAGTGGTTATGAGTTGGCCTGGTAACCACAAGGTCAGCAGTTTGAACCCACCCGTTGCTCCATGGGAAGCTTCTATTCCAGTAAAAAGTAACAGTCTCAAAAACCCATGGGTAGTTCTATTCTTCCATGGAGGATAACTGTGAGTCAGCATTGAAATGATGATAGTGAATGTTTTTCTTGGGGAGGTTTCTTTGTTTTGGGCTCTCCACCCCTCTCCCCCCATTTGTTAGGTGAAAATAATCTAGTACAATGGTACACTTTTAACTTCCAACACTATTTGGTTTAACATCTCAATTTGGTGCTCCGTATATCCTCCGGATGAGCCGTGGTAGCAATTTAGGTTAAGTTTTAGACAGCTAGCAATAGAACCATGGTTCAAACCCACCAGCCACTCACTCGCATGAGAAAGATGAGCCTATCGGTGCTTGTGAAGATGCGCAGTCATAGGAAGCCGATGAGTCACTGTGAGTGCGGTTGACTAGATGGCAAGGAGTTTAGTTTGGGGAGCTGATTCCCTAGAGGGAGTTTGAAGTAGGCCTATTCTGGATTTCTATCACCTTCTCCCGTGACTTCTTCTGTCATGGTATTCTAACATTGAATTATGAATGATCATGTATTTGTGTGTCTGTTTTTCACATTACACAGGGAGCAATTTCAGACCTGGAAATATATCATTTACATCTCTTCTACAACATCGTTCCCAGAGCAAACACTAAATGAAAGAGGAATCACTGAATATTTTCACATTACTCCTTTTTCATATCCAGCAGAAGAGATAGAATTACCTTTATTTTATATTGGAGGCAAGTGAGGTTCAAAAGAATGAGTATTCTCTTTGTTATCCACTATAATGCAGCCAATGAGTAGCAGACTCAGAACTCAACACAAGCCCTTTGGCTTTAAAGAATTCTCTCTGAGCAGTGCTTTTGCCAAAATGCCCAAGTAAAATGGATCCATATAAAATTTTCATTATTCAGTTTTTTTAATTCAAAATGAGCTGAATGAAAAATATTATCATTGTCTTAAATGAATAAAAGTCATCCTTTAAAATAATTATATAAAATATCCTATTTATAACTATCACCATACAGTTGGAATAGTCTTCAGATTAAAGATTTATTAATATTCTTTACACTAGTATACTCACAGTCATCCAGTCAACTAGCTCTCATCACAACCATATGTACAATTGCCAAGGTTGCAAATCATTATGGGATAAGATAGCTTCCTATTACACCCATGGAGTGAGTGGTGGCTTTGAACCACCAACCGCCTTGCTGTTAGCAGTCCAATGCTGCTCCCACAGTTCCATCAGGGCTCCTCTGAAGGGGAGAGAGAGAGAAGCAAATGGTGGTGTTAGATATATAACAAATACTATTCTAAGACTAGATTCCATTTGATCATTTCTTTCAGCAAAACGGAAAGAACAAAACTTATCATTTTATTTATCATTGGACTGTTTAGACCTAGGTCGTCCTTCAATGAAAAAGCTTGAGACACAGAAAAGTAATAGACTTATGTAGTGACTCAAAGGAGGATACTGGTCTTTGGTAGAGTGAAAAGACAGCCTTAAGAACGAGAAAAGAGTATAGACGATGTCAGCAAAATGTCATAAGAAAAGGCCTAAGAACTTTCCATCAAAAGTAAAGTCATGTGGGATTAAGATACTTGGCTGAAGCAAACATGAAGCATAATGTTAAAATTTTAAGTTTTTGTTTTTCGTTATACACAAGGAGGCCTGTTGACTATGCATTGAGCTACTGACCACACATAAGAACTGTACATTGAGCTGTTAGGCACAAGGTCAGCAGTTTGAACCCAACTATTACTTTGAGGGAGCTTGATGAGGCTCTGTGCTCCTGCAAAGATGTAATGTCAGAAACCCAAACGTGCAATTTTACCTTGGTACATAGTGTAGCTATGATTCTTAACACAGTGGCAAATGGTTTGGTTTTTTCGTTTGGTATAGAGATGCACAATCACACACACACAGTCAAGAAGAAGTTAAATGCTAAATTTTGTCCTACCACGATATCAGCAGAATAAAACCCAGTATATTGCTGTAGCATTTTCTTAAAGAGGCTTTGAAGGATAGCTACAAGAAGAATGGAATTGCCCACTCTGATAGAAGACAACATTTCCGGGAACCTCTAGACCTATTTCTAGCAGGCAATCAACATGATTGTGCATAGTCACAGAGATAACAATGGTAACATATGAACAGATTATTCGAATCTGCAGATAAATACAGTGAACCCTCGTTTATCGCGGTTAATCGGTTCTAGGCCCTACCGTGATAAATGAAATTCCGCGAAGTAGGATTCCTTATTTGTAAATCAAATATTTTCGTAGTTAGAGCATAGAGAACATGAAAAAACACCCTTTAGTCACCATTACACTCGTATTACTCAATTTATTAAACGAAAAAGGGAAAATACAGTAAAACATTTTGGACGTTACAATTATCATTTATTATTTATTATATTATTTATGGCATCAAGCGTGTACAGTGTGAGCCAATCAGTGGCAGTAATGACAGAGCATATGCTGTTACACAAAAACCGGGATAGAGTGAAGCCGCGGAAGTTGAAGCGCGAAGTGGTGAGGGTTCACTGTACTTTAAAATAATTCATACAAATACATTAAATAAAATAAAGAAAAATATAGACCATAAGTGATAAAATAAAGATTTTCAACAATGAAATGGAATCTATAAAAAATGGGCCTCATCAGTTTTCATGTTAAAAGTTATGATTTAATTGAACATCATTACAGCGGATTGGATACAGCAGAGCATATGTTCACGAACTCAAGTATAGATCAATAGAAGCATACACAATCTTCAATGCAGAAAAACACACACCAAAAAACAGATGAGACCACAAAACATATATGGGACACGGTCAACCATACAAGTACCCAAGATTTCTAATATATATATGTATATATATAAATTTCAGAAAGATAGGACAGAAAAGATGTGACCGAAGAATATTTGTCCCATTAACGTCCAAAAATATATGTAACACCAGAGGAAGATGTGACTAACAGCCTCAAGAAGCTGAGTGACCCTAAAGCACAACGTTGCAAGACTATTTAACCCCAAATCTAAGCAGAATTTGAAAATGAGTCAGGAAGGGAAACATACTCTCAAAGGAATGAGGATAATATTTTTTGGCACTAAATATAGCAGCCATATCACAGTAGAATAATAGCTTAAAAAATGTTTACAGAAATTGTAGTGTTATATGGATATGCATAGGCTGATGATAGAAAATATAATGAACTTAGTGTCACTGAGCTGTGAAGCTTGTAAAATGTAAAATGTTTTGTTACAGATGTGTGTATTTACTACATCACTAGAGAGTGACCTGAGAGAATGGCCATTTTAAATGGAAACACTCTGCCCAAGGTTAACTCACAGAGTATCAAGCAAAACTATTTTAAGATTACCACACAGTCCCAACCCAAGAAATTTTATATAGATTCACTGCTATCCAAATAAGCATATTTTAAATTTAAAACATCCCTACTAATAAACATATTTTACATACTAATAAATCTACCAGGAGTATAAAATAAAATAAATCTATATTACCCAATAACATTTTAGATATGTAAAATAAAAATTGATAGAATTCAAAGAAGAAACAGAAAAAAACCCTCAAATCTAAATGCAATAATTTATCATACCTTTTTCAATTATGAGCAGAGTCAAAGAATGAAATTAGGGAGATTATTGTATATTTGAACAACACAATTTATAAATTGATCTACTTTACTGACCCAAGATGAAGCAAAAGTCTGATTATTTTCATTTGTATGTGTAATTTTTTCCAAAATGTATATATACTAAATTAATAAATAAATAATTTAGAAAGCATATTTTTGACCATAGCAGAAATGAGCTCTTGCTAATCAATAAGTAGTAAATTCTTAATTCTTGGAAATTAAGCAATACACTTCTTAATAACCCATGGGTCAAAACAATTTATTATGGACATTAGAAAATATTTTGGACCTAAAGATATTAAAGATATATATCAAACACATAGCACATTGCTAGAACAATTGTAAGTAGGAAATGCTTCTATTGGAAGCATAATGGTTGACTATCATCTAAGTACGTTTTCATCCACAGAAGCTAGATAAAGTACTTCAAATGTTATTAGCACTTAAACTGCAGACACTTGGTTTGGGGAAAACTCCAGTTTAATGTGGGGATCTCTAACTCTATTTTGAAAGTTGATAAAAATTAAGCCTTCCTCAAATGCTAATGCAGTTTTCCTCTTCAAATAGTCCAGCTCTTAGATTTTCTTGCTCAGTATAAGATAGAATAACCACGGAGAAAGGATAAAACACTGACACACATCTTTCCTGAAGGAAAACCATGCAGTATACTCGTATTCTGTTTGAACTGCTTTGTGATCCATGTACAGGTTCCCAATGGGCACAATGAAGTGTTTTGGAATTACCATTCTTCTCAATGTTATCTATAGTCGGTTATGATTCGAACAGTCTTTACACAATCAATAAAACACTAGTAAACCTTTTATCCATCTGACATCAGCAATGACATCACTTGTTCCACATCTTCTGCTGAATCTGGCCTGGATTTGTGATAGCTATCATCCGTGTTGGATGATCTTCATCAAAACCTTTTGCATGTAATATTATTAATATTTTTCTTTAATTTGTGCATTCCATAGGGTCAATTTTCTTTGAATTAGGAACAAATATGGTTTTCCCCCCCAGTTATTTAGCCAGGTAGATGTGTTCTGAATTTCTTGGCCCAGACTAGTAGGTGCTTCCAGTACTGAATCAGCTTCTTGAAACATTTCTATTGGTATTCCATCAATTCCTGGAGCCCTGTTAAGATAATGCTTTCAGTGTAGCTCAGACTTCTTTCTTCAGACCAGCCCAAGAGGCTTAAGAAGAATGTTCAAAGTTGCCATCTGTGTATTTGGTACCCCTCTCCTGTCTGTAGTCTCTGTAACACCACCAATGACTGGGTAGGCACGTGCACATAATGCGCAGAGGACTGTCTGAAGACGTCTGGTCACTTTCACCATTCTTCTGAGTACACGGTAACCTGTCTCAGAAACAGAAGCACAGAGAATCCTACAACCACCACAAAGAAGTAACACCAATTAGGCACATGCAAGATCCCTTTGAGATGTAACAGCAGCAGTATCGGATGCTATGACACAGAGATCACAAGAGCCAGCTTACCGGGCCCACAAATTAAGGAGAGCTGAATGCCTTTGGGCAAGAGACTGGCTTGGATTATCCTTGGCATATTTAATGACCATTACATGAGTTTGTGCTATTTGACCCAGCAGGGCAGAGGTCAAGGAAAAGCATGGCTCAGAGGTTGAGGACCAGAGAGGGATGAGCTTGCTGGCATGGCTGAGAAGAGGAGCTGTGGGCAGAACTGTGTGCTTCATAATTTCTGAACTGTCAACTTCTCTAATAAATTTCCCATAATTATTAGTATTATTTGTGAGGTGTATGTGGCCATTGTAACAAATTATCAAACCCAACAGAGAGGTTGAACAGCATGGGAGGGGTGCTTGAGGTCAAATTGGGGTAAAGAAGGAAAGAAAATGGAGGCACGTGTTGGGCAAATTTGGAGTTGCTTCTAATGCCCATGGTGTAATGGGAGAAAGTCACATATCGACCTTCTGCCATTTCTTCACTATTTGACTTCGGCTTCGGGTCCTGCAGGTAAAAACCTTGGAAGTCTTCACTCCCATTCTTAAAACAAAAACTCTATGTAGATCTTTCAGAAAATTGAGGTGGCAGATTCTACTGCCATCCTGAATGCTTGAGAGACAGATATGCTAGTCCTGATCACATGTCCAAAGTACAATTTACTGGGAGCAAAAATAGCCACCCAAAGTCACTGGACTCTGCATTTGGTGGGCTTAAAGGGCAATGAAGATGGCTGGAAGTGAAGTAGCTTGAGAAATAAAAACATCAGAAGATTCAGGGTGGCAGAGGGCTGTGCACAATGTCATGAGTTTTCTCATTAGCTTCTCAGCGTGAGGTCTGCTGGGGGCAGATTCCTTTGTGCTGATGTCACAGGAAGAGGAAGCTATTTTGTATTATGTTGAAAGTAACTATATCAGAACCGTCCTCTGTGCTCCTTAACAATGGCCTGCCTACTGACTCTCTCTCATATATATATCTATATCTATAGATATATATACATACACATACATATATATACACACATACATGTATATACACACACACATATATATATATATATGATTTATATATATCAGTGTCTAATCGTTCTGGTGGCACTGGGGTTAGCACTTTGGGTTAGGTGTTGGATTGTTGACCACAACGTCTATAGCTCAAACACACAAGCCAGAATGTAGGAGAAAGATGAGGGTGTCCACTCCCTTAAATATTTACTTCCTGGAAATCCCAATATAAGGTTGCTATGGTTAGACATCTCAAAGACCATTTTGGATATTTGACAAACTGATGTCCAGGGAATAAAATACTTGACTGTTCACTGAAAGGCTGGTAGTTCATTCAAATCCACCAGCCATTCAATGGGAGAAAGATGTCTCAGTGTGCTTCCGTAAAGAATATAGTTTAGAAAAGTTTATTGGGATGTCCTACTTCATCACTTTGGCTCACTTCGAGAAACTCAATCAACATGACCCCTTTAGCTTCCACAAAACAGTAGCTCTCTGAGATGACCATTGTGTTAGGCCAGGTTGACTAGAGAGACAAATCCAGAGACATCCATATGTGTGTAAGAGAGAGCTTTATATCAGAGAACAATTGTATATTGAAAACACCCCCCAGCCCAGTCTGGATCAAATCCATAATTCTGATATGAGCCCATATGTACAATAGTAGTCCATAAATACCTCTTTAGACTCACACAGCACATGCAATTTTGCCAAATGCAGGAAGATCACAGGCTGGTGGGTAGAAAGTCTTGTGGTTCAGTGGTGGTGGAAGCATTTCAATGCTGGTGTGGGTCTCCATGTGGCTCCTCCTGCTCTGTAGATGCTCTGCATCACATCTCCAAATCAGGTATTTATGCTATGACCTGATTGTCAGGCTAAACTCCAACCCTTCACTCTTAATACCCCCAAGTTGACAGAGATGATGTAACTAGCAAAACCTCTCTGCTTTGAATATAACTGACCCAGCAGATCTTCTTGGGAATTACTATATTTATTGGAGGGCTTCCCCTCACCCCCAAAGGCACTCTGCAAGTCAAGTGTGTTATTGAGAGCCTTGGTCTGCAGTCATCCACTGATCACAGAGAGGGCCTTAAGCACATTTTGCTTGTAATAAACCTGTACATGCATTAACTGGAATCCTAGTAGCAACTTTTCTTGACTTACCTCTGTATATATTATCTTCACTTGTTTAGTGTAATTGAGATTACTTTATGTTTTTGTCTATAGTTCATCGTTAATATTAGGTGATTTAAAAACCTTAAAAATTATTACTTCATCTGCATACATGATTCTTTTCCTCTAACATGGTGAGTGCCAGATGAGGATGTGACGTCATCTCAGCAAGCTGTATGGTATCTTCAGGAAAAAAATTAACTTCAGATTCTAGGTTTTGTTGGTAGT
This sequence comes from Echinops telfairi, assembly GCF_000313985.2. NCBI lineage: Eukaryota > Metazoa > Chordata > Mammalia > Afrosoricida > Tenrecidae > Echinops > Echinops telfairi. The sequence continues at coordinate 14,793,426 of NW_022104341.1, read as the reverse complement.
GGTGCCTCACACAGTTTGTCTGTCATGCTTTTTATCTGGTCCATTATTTCTCTATTTTCCTTCATTTTGCTATGACAACTGATTATTTCTGAGCTTTAATAAAAGTCAAATATTCTCTTTTTGTGAGCTATATGAACTCTATACATTGTAAACATTGGGTTTATAGATGTGTTCATGATTTTATATAAAAGGTATTATCAGGATATTTATTACAGCTTTGTATTGAACAATTCCATTTATCATTTTTTTAAATCAATGTATTGGGGCTCATACAATTCATCACAATACATAGATCAATTGTGTAAAGCACAGCTATACATTTGTTGCCCTCATCATTCCCAAAATTCGCTTGCCTCTTGGGTTCCCGGAATCAGCTCATTTTCCTTTTATCCCCCCTCCCCCTCCCTTCCTCTGCCTTCCTCCCCCTGCACCCTTGATAATTTATAAATTATTATTATATCTTATATTACACTGCCAGGCATCTCCTTTCACCTACCCCTCTGCTGCCCATCCTCCAGAGAGGAGGTTATATGTAGCTCCCTGTGATCAATTCCCCCTTTCTACACCCTCCTTCCCTCCTGGTATCGCCACTGTCACCCATTTATCATTTTTAAAACCAAGTAGAGCAATGAGAATAACAGTTTAAATTCCCATCCTTTTTTCATGCCACTGATATTTCAAAAACACCACTATGTATATATAAGTATATGGAAAACAACATGCACTTCTTAAAATAGTAACTGATTCTTAGTCTTGGGAAGGCAATGGATATGAGAACAAAGACCATCTTACAATAGAAAATCTCCACGGCTCCATTTAAAATAATATAGGAGTCCAAATATGGAGATTTTCACTGACTACATGTATAGCGATTAAAGAAATTAAAATAATAGGGAATTTAATTGGGAGACTCATGTTAAATAAATAAAAATCAATTTGTCCATAATGCCCCACTTAGAGAAGAAAAAGAAAAAAAGAGAGGGAGAGAGAAAGAAAGAAATGTTTAAAAAGATACCAAAGTAATACTATTGTCATATCCCAAACTGAAATGTTCCATATATCTTAATTCTCCTATATAATTTCAGAGTAGCTGGATTATGCAAAGAAGAATGTGGCATCAGGATCAGAAGGAAGTTTATTAACAACTTGTGATCTGCAGATGACACAACATTGCTTGCTGAACGTGAGGAGGACACTTGAAACACTTGCTGATAAAGATCAAGATTTGTAGCCTTCAGTATGGGTCTCAACTCAGTGTAAAGAATTTCAAAATCCTCACAACTGGACAAATAGGTAAACATCATGATAAATGAAGGAGAGGTTGAAGTTGTCAAGCCTTTGTCTTCCTTGAATCCATAATCAATTCTCATGGAAGTCGCAGTCAGAAGATCGAAGGATGGTGATTTTGTGGTAAATTTGCCGCGTGAGACCTCTATAGAGTATTGAAAAGCAAGGGTGTTAGTTTCGGTACCTAAAGTGTGCCTGTCAAGCTATGGTATTTTCTCTTGTCTCATGTGCATGTGCAAGTTGGACGTTGAATAAAGAAGACAGAGTACAAATCGGTGCACTTGAAATGTGGTGCTGGATAAGAATGTTGAATGTAACATGGACTGCCAGAATAATAAACAAATCCATCTTCAAAGAAGTATGCCAGAGTGCTGCTTAGAGGCACAGACTACGTACTTCCGATGTTTTCTCAGGAGAGACCAGTCCCTGGAGAAGAACATCATGCTTAGTAAAATGGAGGTACAGCGAAAGAGAAGGCCTTCACGGAGATGGAATGACGTAGTGGCTGTAACAATGGCTCAGGCACAGGACCAATTGTGAGAATGCTGAACACTCATGCAGCGCTTTGGTCTGCTTCCCATACGGTCACTATGGGTTGGAACCGACTTGGTGGCACGCAAAAAAACCAACATACAATTTTGCATTGTTTGCGATCCCAAACTGGTTTTTTGAATTGTTTTTTTCTAGATCTTTAATAGTATTAAAATGAAAGCTTTCATCATCATTTATAGTTTCTTTTTTATTATTCACGCTACAGCAAAAGCAATAGTCTACTTAGCAATTTTGATTAAGTAAACTTGCACCCATTTATGTTGTGCATAGTCTGTGCTGATGGGTAACAAGATGCATATCAGATATCAAACCATTTCCATGTCAATGTGCTATTTGAAATGTGTTAAAATTTTAATAGGTCTGTCAGAGATATATAGTAGTAAATGTGTGCTGATATTAACTTAGAAATAATTTCAATCAAAGAGATAGTCTATGCTTTGCTCTGCAAAAAATAGTGTTGGCTTTTATAACTGATGCACTTTAGTGACAATATTCATAAGAGCTTTCATTTGACATAATGAATATTGGTTTATGAAATAAAAATCTTTCAAAAATTCAGTTGGATAGTATAGTTGAAACTTTTTTTTTAAAAGGTTAGATAACTATTTAACTCTCTCCCTTTTTGTAGCTAAGTATTTATTCCTAAAGGTTGTCTCCCAAATTAATGAACTACTTATTGGCCATTTTCATTTAATTTCATGAAACACTTGTACATTCTTGAAGAGACACAAAAGTATTTTTTTATGTTTAGCCAAATTTCAATAGCAGTATGATATCTTACACTTTTAATTTTCTTTTTATTATTGGTTATATTTTCTGATCTTGGCTCCATTAATCTTTCATATTATGAAATAATTCATACACAGAAAATGAACACTATGAAACCGGGTAGTAACATTAAGGTCTTTGCTACAGAGAAAATGAAAATACTGTAAGTTTTCAGCAAGAATTAAAAACAAAAGTAAAATAAACAATAAGCCTCCACAAATTATAAGTCTCTAGTGAAGTATATTCTTTTTTCTCAGAAGACTATTTTGAATTGTGTTTTATGAACAAGCTCCACAACGCATTCTGTATTCATATTTCTCCAATGATGCAAAAACATCCTTCTGAAGTATTTCTGCCATTATCTTATTAAGAACTAGTGATCTTTTTCCACACATTTTGAAGAAACATAGATATTATTCAATTTGAAGCATGTCATAGAATTAATTATACTGTAATGTTAAATTTTCATTAAACTGTATTATCTGTGTTAAGTAAACCAACTGATGTCATAAATGGTAGTATGATGATTAATATAAAGATGATAAAATTTTGATCAGGGAGTCACAGCTATTCTGTGAAGATAACAAAAAACCCCACATTTATCAAATGAGAGAGAGGTATAAATGGTTCAGAAATGTAGGGGTGGGAGAACTTTTGGTATTGGCATGACTAGGACTTTGCAGGGTGATAACAATTGAACAGACAGAATGATTGAGAGAGGGAAATTCATGGTGGATGGTAAGTTATGAAAAGGAACTGGACAATTTTTAGATGTTTTAAGGTGAAAAATAGCATATCTGCCACACAAGGTTATACCAGCTTATAGCTACACAAGTGTGTGTATATTTCTTTGTAATTATATTTGTACAGCAGATTTGGTGAAAAAAGTAGCATGTGAGTTCCGGTAAAAAATGGACTAAGGTCTAAGTATTCATAAATTACACACTGAGAAATTTGTAATTTATTGAAAATATAATTGGGCAACATTCATGGTTTAAAATTTTTTAAAAGAAATATCTGATAAAAATAGAATAGATAAAGGAAGGTTAAAGATATAAATAATTGCAATAAATGAGCTAAAAGACATAAATCTGGATTTTGGTAAACCACTCTCTTCCATCAAGTTGATTCCAACTCATGGCAACTCCTTATATAACTTCTGAAGCTGTGAATCTATACAGAAGCAGAGAGTGTCATCTTTCTCCATCGGAGCAGCTGTGGGCTTGAACTACCCACTCCAAGGTTAGCTATCCAATGCTTAGCCGACATCACCTCCAGAGAATACACAAAAGCATCATGTCAATTCTTACCCATAGCCACACTGTAAGAGAGTGTCGAACTATGCTTTTGGGTTTCTGAGACTATAAATATTTAGGGAACAGGAATTCTCATTTATCGTCTGCAGAGTGGCTGGTGGGTTTAAGCTTTCAATTAGTAACCCAATGTGGTAGTCACCTAATCTGGTGTCAATTTAAGGATTAAGAGTGTAGCTGTGGAGTCTAGGCAGTCCATCTGGAGATAGCCAATGAGACTTCTGTGGGCATGGCCTTCTACTGAGAATTCTGGGAAATCTGGTACTTCCTTCTTGGAGGCAGGAGACACTATCTCTCTTGGTTCATTCCCTTGGAGACTCTCTACTGACAAGGTTGACTTCCAGTGAGACATCCCTGAGAAGATGCCACATGGACCTACCCTGATGCAGCTCTGGGAACTGTAATGGCCTTGTGGAGACCCCTGGCAATGCCAAGATGCTTTTACCACCAAAGACTTTCTACCCACTGGCCTGTGATCTTCCAAATTTGGCGTCATTGCATGTGTTTCGTGAGTCTGAAAAGATTGCTGTAGGACATATGGGCGAATATCAGACTTATGATCTTGGACTGGACTATGTTGGGATGTTTTCTCAAAGTATAATTTCTCTTGTATATAAACCTCTCCCTTATATACATATGTGTGCTTATGAATTTGTTTCTCTAGTCTACCCAGACTAATACACCCAATGTGCAACCAATTCTGCACTACATGCCAGAGGGTGGATCTCTCAAAATTGGACCGAAAGGGGAAATAATGGAAATCAAGGTAATAAAATATTTTCTGGCTTTCAGAAAGAATAAAGATATGGGACAAATATGACTTCACATTTTGACAGGGGTAATGCTATGAAGCAGTTGTACTCTTATATTATAGGCTATATATAATTGGGTCTTCTAGACAGTTCACCGTAACAAGAAATCAATTATGAGGCCTTAAAATTCGAGAAAAAAATATAATAAAATGCTATTTTACTGTGCTATTTTTAAAACTGATCTCACTTTACCTTGCTGTCGTTCAATTGATTCAGAAGCAAAGCTACTCTACAGGATGGAGTAGAAATGCCCCCTGGCATTTCTTTAAGGAATCCTATTGTCACATCTTCGAATTGTCTTTTTTTTTTCATTAGTAGCCAGCTGCTTAACCACTGCAGTACTAGGAGGGTTCTGGTCATGAAAATATATAGTTATCAACTATAAATTGAATGTACTGTATATACTGTAGAGTACTATCATCAAACTCCTATCAATACTGCATTGCAGCTGTTGTTAGGTGACCTTGAATTGGCTCCTGCACATTGTGACCTATGTATAGCAGAGACACTTCACAGGTGCTCTTATGTTTGTCCCTATTGTTGCAGCCTCTGTAGCAATCCGTCTAGTCAAGGACATTCCTAAGGTTGGCTACCCCTCCACTTTACCAAGCATGACGCCCTTCTGCGAAGACTGGCTTCTTCTGATAATATTCCCAAAGTACGGAAGTTGACGTCTTGCCATCCTTTTCTCTAAGGGGAATGATGGTTGTACTTTTTCCAAGATATGTATGTTCTTTACCATTGTACTTTCAATATTCTTAACCAACATCATTGTTCAAAGGCTTCATTATTTCTTTGGTATTCTTTATCTATTTTCCAAATTTTACTTCATAGGAGACGAAAATATCATGATTTGAGTCAGGTGCATCTTTGTCCTTAAAGTAATATATATATATTTTTAACTTTGAAGTTCTGTGCAGCAGATTTGCCCAATGCAATACATTGTTTTATCTCTTGATGGGGCTTCCCTGAGCATTGATTGACTATTCAAGTAAGAGGAAATCCTTTACAACTTCAATCTTATCTCTGTTTATCGCATTGTTACTTATTGGTCCAGTGTGAGCATTTTTGTTTTCTTTACATTGAGTTGTAATCCGGACTGAAGGCTGCAATCCTGGATCTTCATCAGCAAATGTTTCAAGTGCACCTCACTTCCAGCAAACTAGGTTGTGTCATCTGCATGTTGCAAGTGAACAAGCCTTCCTCCAATCCTAAATAGCACATTCTTCTTTATATAATTGAGCTTGTCTTCCTCATTATTTGCTCAGCATGCAGGTTGAATAAGTACGACGAGAGGAGAAAGCCTGAAGCTCACCTTTCTTGATCATCAGCCCACAACTGCCTCTTGATCCAGGTACACATTCTGAATGATTTTGCCATAAAATCTTTCAATATTGCACAGTGAGGCTTGACTTTTTCTTGTATTCTTTCAGTTTAGGATGTGCTGAGTGTGTTCTTCCTTTTGAGTTGTCTAACGCAAGATCATGACACATTTCATTATTTGTCATCTCGAGTTGCCCTTCAAAATGTTCTGTTCGGCTCTCTGACGCCATCATGTCTTCCATGTGTGTTAGCTACTCTATGATTAAGAGTAAGTTTCAGAGTTTCTTCTGATGTCTACTTGGATCTTTTCTTTCTTTACTGTCTTTTTAACGACCTTTTGTTTGCTTCATCAATGGCATACTTGATGTTATCCCACACCTCATCATTCTGTCATCAGTGTTCAATACATCAAATCTGTTGTTGAGATGCTCTTGACATTCTGGTGGGACAGACTCAAAGTTGTATTTTGGTTCTCACAGTCATGTTTTCATTTTCTTCAATTTCAAACTGAACTTACACGTGAGTAATTGATCTTGTGCTCTTCAGTTGACCCCCAGCCTCATTTTGGCTGCTGGTATTGTACTTCGCCATTGTCTCTTCCCATAGCTGTAGTCAATGTGATTTCTCTGTATTCCACCTGGAGATGTCCAGTTGCCTTTTGTGTTGCTGAAGTCATTGATCTTGCAAAATTATACCATGTGATCTCCAGCTTCCTTTCTATCACCAAGACCATATTTTCCACCTATTATCCCTTCCTCCGTGTTGTCAACTTTTTCATTTCAATCAGCAATTATTCATTAGAAGAGGTAATTTTGGCATTTACTCTGAAAGTTCTTCTAAAGAACTCATTTTCTCAACAGAGAACTCTGTAACATTGCCAGCCACCTATGTTTTTCTCTACGGCCTCTGAAAGCAGATGACAAAGCTTCATTTCACAATGATTTGTTTCTCTAGCTCTAGATACTCTACCTTCAACCTTTCTTTTTTCTCTTATTAGCAGTAGCTTCTTTTGAATGTCTCTGCCATGTGCCCCTGAGGCTTCTTTCCCTGCTCTTTCATGTGTTGGCTTCAACTGCTACTTTTTTTTTTTTTGCCCCTGTCTATTTTCTGTTTTCACACCGCTGGGATATAAAAAAATGTTTAAAGTAGGAAGCAAATCACAATGCATAGTTGGATAAGATGCTCGTCAATATACCTACTGTTAATTTTCTATGTTCTGGGCAGATATGGAGTGTCAACCTATTTCTCATTCTCTTTCCTTTTGGATCTGTTCTACCACAACCTTAAGCACACTTCAGCACATTCACAGGCCTCATCCCTAGGCTATCATTGTTTAATACCTGTCCTGGGCTAGGAAAATGAAATTATTTTTCTAATAATTTTGTCTCATATCATAGAAAACTGATCCATGTTCTTTGCAGGTGGTTTAGATATGGATGATTTAAAATCTAAAATTCCAATTGACTATATTTATTTATCATGGGAAGAAAGCAATTATGCACTACAGAAAAGGAGAAGAATGAAGTAAAAATCAAGGGTATCAGATAGAGCCAGGGTCTGATGTACTCTATTAACTGGTTTGTGTTATTTCACCCAGTCCTTCACTTTAAATTCAATGAAGCACCTAGATATTTTTATAATACATTTATCTTATTTATATTATGTACAACTAAAAAAGTGAAAAATTTATATAAAATTCTTAGTAGAATTCCTTGAAGTGAAAGACCATTTTGTATTTTCACGCTTTAAATAATTCTTTCTTGGTTTGAAATAACTACTTCCAAAATTTCTACTTAAACCCACTGCTGCCAAGCCAAAAACTCATAAAAGCCACTGCCATTAAATCAAGTTTCACTCACAGCAATGCTATATAGCATTCCCAAGGCTCTCAGTCGCACAGAAGGAGATAAATTCATCCTTCTCCCATGGAGTTGCTGGTGGTTTTGAACTGCTTTTAGTACGTCTATGCTGACCTGACAGAACTACCAGAGCCCCTTAATAGTGGCCCTTTAAAACAGAGTAGAGGTATTCCAAAACTCTAAATCTTACAAGAGGAAATAGTCTCATCTGTCTCCTTTGGAGTGACTAATGGATTTGAACCACTGGCCTGGCAGGTAGCATTCTCAATTTTAACCCACTGCACTACCAGGAATTTTTTACCTTGCTTGGTTATTTACCATTATCTGAATTTTTAATAATGCTTAATGCAATTGCAAAAGAATGTCCGTACATTAGTGTTCTCTTAGTATTTGTTGCTGTTAGATGCCATCAAGTAAGTTCTGACCCATAGCAACCTGTGCACAACAGGAAAAACAAATCTGACCAGTCCTGCTCCACCCTGACCATTATGCTGCTGCTTGATCTCACTGTTTCAGACACTTTGTCAACCCAGTTCCCCAAGGGCCTTCTCTTTCACTGCCCTTCCTTCTCCAGGGACTGGTTTCTCCTGACAACATGTCCTAAGTATGTAAGAAAAGTCTTAACATTTTTGCCTCTAAGAAGCACTCAGGCCCCACTTCTACCAACACAGATTTTGTCTATTTCCTTGACACATAGTGTGTGTGGTAGTTACATAATCTGTTGTCAATTTGAGTATTAAGAGTGAAGGAGTGGAGTTTACCCTGTCAATCAGTTCACAGCTTGATGACCTCCTTTGGGGCCGTTATGGAGATAAATAGCTCACTGGAGGCAGGACACATGCTCACTCCCTGAGAGACATTGCTGTGGAGAAGCCCCATGGAGAGAGGCTGATGGAGCCAGAGTCCTGGAGCTGGAGAGTCACATGGAACCCATGCCAATGCTGAGATGCTTCCATCATCACTGGACCCACAATTTGTTTCTCTAGTCAACCCGTACTATGTGTATAAGAAAAAGCCCAGTCCAGATCAAGTCCAAAAGTCTGACAATAGTCCACATGTCTGATACCAATCTTTAAATTCCTCTTCAGACTAACAAAATACATGCAATGATGCCGAATGCAAGAAGATCACAGGCCAGTGGGTGGAAAGTCCTGTGGATCCAGTAGTGGTGGAAGCATCTCAGTGCTGGCAGGGGTCTCCACGTGGATCCTCTGGCTCCAGAGCTCTGGCATCATCAGCCTAGCTCTATCAGGCTCGCCATCAGTAATGCTTCCAAGGCAGTGAGTGTGTGTCCCGCCTCCAGCAAGCTATTTATCTCCTGAGCATCTCCAAATGAGGTCATCAAAGTGTGACCTGATTGAGAGGCTAAACTCCACCCCTTAACTCTTAAGTCTCAAGTTGACAGCAGATCATGTAAGTACCACAGCTATGTAACACAACATTCAGAATTTCAAGTGTGGAATATGACTATTCTACAGGGACAGTTTTCCCCTATCCGATAGTCACCAAGAGTGAGAAGTAAGTCTAAGGCAATGAGTTTGTTTTAGCATGTTGCTTAGTTTTGTTTGTACATTGAGTTGTAATCCATACTTAAGAGCCAAAATTAGAACCAGATTATAGTGCCTTCAGAGTTTCAGAGTTCTCGTTCTTAAGGAAAATGCTATGTAACCTCACAGAGTAATTAGCTGCAAACATGTAATACAGTATAATCCAATCTATAGTAATATTTTCAAAATCATAGGAATGAGTAAGCACATATGGAAAAATAAATTATATGACCTTATTAAAGCAGGTGTCTAGTGCAGGACTTAGAACAGAGGCAAATTCTTGCTTCCAGGGAGAATACATTAGCAAATCAGTCTTTTTAAAGAAGGTACTTTACCCATGGTTATTTTCATTTTTGTCCTTTATCCTCCATAATAAAGCAATAGATTGTTAGTCAGTTTATTTTAAAGTGACAGATTAAAGTAATCTACTATATAGCACAGGGTAGATAACCTGGTTAAGCATATAGACATCTAGCACACATTCAGAATTTCAAGTGTGGAATATAGATATTCTACAAGGATTAAATGTTGACAGATGTAAAGTTTTACATTGACAAAGGAGGTATTGTTCAAGGAATAAAAATGATCAAGGGACTTGAAATTTTATTTACTTTGTTTGGAAAGCATTCACAAATGAGTGATTGATGCAGGGAAATTGTGAGACTTTTTTTCTTTTGCAATTTGATCTGAGTAACAGCCAAATCACTCATAATTTTACTGATTCTTTCACCAATGATCTAATTGCTTAAGAGCTTTAAGATCTGGGAGTACTCCCTCCCCAATGTAATCCCCGTGACTTGATACTCTGTGGCATAAAGAAGTAGCTGATGGGAGAACTTAAGTGGCAGTCCTTTTCTCCTTTGGGGACAAGAGTTGAGCTCTTTTTGCAAAAGAAACTTAGGTTTAAGACACATTTTCAGTTCAAGTAGAGTTTAATGTAGTTCATGTTAACAAAAATAATTGTGATGAATCATCCAGATTTAATGCATGAGTTAAAAATGTGGACTGCAAAAAGAACAGGCTATATGCACATATTACAATGAGAATATCGATATAAAGAATAACAACATTTTACTGCTCTGTTGTTTCATATTGCTATCTTTCCATTTTTCATTAGGAAAATATTCTATAAAACCTGAGTCCATATGAAGATTCTGTGGAATATCAAAACGTTTTCTGTTATTTCCTATTTTCTAAAGGAGATATTGCCTATTCTCAATCTGAAGCCCACTACTATCAAGTTGATGTCAAATCATTGCAACTCTGTAGGGCAGAGGAGATAGGCCAGATACAATTTCTTTATGGAAAAATACTATACTTTTTACAGAAACAGACTGCCACACCATTCTCTCACAGGGTGGCTTGTGAGTATGAACTACTGATCTTTTGATTAGCAGTTTAATGCTCTGACCACTGCGCCACCACAGCCTATGTGAATGGTATCATCTTTAGTATAAATCATAATCTTTACTCTTTTGTACTAAGAGAACTTATGAATGTGTTATAATATGTGACAAAAAGGACTTTTCAGATGAAATTATGGCTGCTAATAAATTACCAATGTCACCATCAAAGAAAACAAAACAAAACAAAAGTTTGGTCTTAAGTAAATTCCAACTCATAGTGGCCCAATAGGACATTGTAGACCTGTCTGTGCGAGTTTCTGAGACTGCTGCTCTTCTCAGGAGTAGAAAGCCTCTTCTTTCTCCCAAAGAGTGGCAGGTGGTTTCAAACTGCTGTCCATGTGGTTGGTTAGCAGTCCAACTCATAATCCACTATGCGACCAGGGCACCACATGGGCCTGCAAAAGTGGAAGAACGAGGCAAAGGAGCCAGTCAGAGAAGTCACACAAGGTAGAACAGATCGGGTAGAAAGACTCCACTCACAACTGCTGATTGTGAAGAAGGTGGAGGCCAGGACCCCAGGAATGCTCGCAGCCTCTAGAATTCAGAGCTCCCGAGGCCTGCAACTGACACGCAAAGAGGACATTTGATAAGCACATGAAACTCAATGCTGCTAACAATCTGCGTGAAGGTGGAAGTTGTTTCTTATGAAGAGCCCCCACTAAGGAACACATGCTTGCCAAGAGCTAGATTTTAGCCCAGTGAGACTCATGCCAAACTACTGACGGACAGAATTATGAGGTAATAAGTATGTGTGTTCTTTTAAACTACTAAATTTGCAGTAATTTATTATGATATCAATAGAATGCTAGTGTAGTTGCCATCTTCATTGTTAACCTACATGTGAATTTCTACAATTACCTTCTCAAGTGTTTATATGGAAATAAATGTATGTGCCCTACAAGTATTTCATGAAACTGCTGTGATTAAAAGGAGATCCTAAAGGTGTGTTAATATATGTAGCTACTATTATTATTATTAACTAGCTGAACTAAGAGAGGGAAAGAAATATGGAGACCACCGGGAGTTACACATAAATCTCAAAAGAAATAGTAAGTCAAATAACTAACAATGTTCTTTGTAAAATGTGAAGTACTATAAAATGATCAAAAAAGTAAAATACTATGTATCCTAATTGTATTAGTTACTATGTAATTATCCACTTTCATATTATATAATCCATTCCACGTTTTCCTTTAGAAGAGAAACTCTTTCTCAAGCATTAAATCATGTTACATATAAGTGGGGGTACCCCCCAAAGATGGAATTTTTTTCAAAGCCATGTATTTAATTTTGTTTTAAAACAACCTTATCCCCTTCAATGGATTTTTCATTACACTTAGGATATTTGTCAAATCTGCTATTCCATTCTTGGAAGTATTTTTCAAACTCATTTGTTTGTATGGCTGACAGCACCGCCCTTTGCACCTCATCAAATCGCTTTCCTATCATGTCCCTCTGAGTTCACAGAAGCAAAAGAAGTCATACAGAGCGAGGTCAGGTGAGTTAGGTGTGTGGGGCAAGAGAGGCATGCATGTTTTGCTAAAAACGGGTGCACTGAGATGGCTGTGCCAGCCGGTGCATTGTCTTATTGGCAAAACCAGTCTCCCATCTGCCACAATCAAGCTTCTTTTGTAGCACACTGTTACACAATCTTTTCAGAACCTCTAAATAGAAAGCTTGATTAACAGTCTGACCTGGTGGAATGAACTCCAAATGCACTATCCCCCTCACATAAACAATACATTAAAAACATTTTTTTAAATGACCATCATCTTGATCTTTGATATCGCTTGATGAGCTTTTGCGGAGTGAAGTGACAATGACATCTTCCACTGTCTTGGTTGATTTTGCTTTCGGGTCGTAGAAATAACACCAGGTCTCATCACTAGTAATGACCTTGGGGGAAAAGTCTGGGTCCCTTTGGAGCTCTTCTTCCAAAGCATGGCGTGTTTCCACTCAGCGCTCTCTTTCCTGGTCAGTCAGAACCGGAGGCACAAATTTTACAGCGACCCTTCTCATTTCCAAATCTTCCATTAAAATATGCTGGACAGAGCTCCAAGATAGTCCAGTTAACTTCCCCATCTCTTCAACGGGTCCTTCTTAAGTCTTCCAGCCCAATGGCGCGACTTATCTTGCCAATTTTGTCTGTTCTGGAAATTGATAGACATCCAGAACAGCGTTTGTTATTAATTGACATTTCACCTTTTTTGAAATGAGAAAACCACTTGTACATTAGAATTTTTCCCACAGCACTGTCCTTGTATTCTGTGTTAACACCACAACAGTTTCTGCAGCAATTTTCCTGAACGAGAAACAAAATTTCACAGTCGCATGCTATTTTCTTAACTTGCCCATCACAGAAAATGAAGTTGGAGCAAAATTTCTTTTACAAAAAAATTCACTATGACCCAAAAGAACCTTACCAGGAGACACCACTGGGTTCACTAACTCAGAGCAAGTTGTTTGATGTTCACCTAGCAGGAAAAATGCATATTCTGAAACGTCTGCTCAGTGGAGAATTTTTCCAATTAAGGGGGGAGCAGTGGGGTGGGCGGGAACCCTTTGTATAATACTTATAAAGCTAATATGCTACTTTTCAACATAATGTCTAATTTAATGCTCAAATACCCAAGCAAATAAATGTTCTCATTGTTCTATGTATTGATTTTGAAATTGAGATAGATTTTTAAATGACTTCCCATGATAACCTTATATAAAAGTAGCACTAGAATGTGAATTCAAGTTTTATAACTTAATATTTTAATAAATAGTATAGCTTTGAGACCCTTTGGGGAAGCTTAGGGTTAATCTAAAGTGGGAGAACTTTAAAGAATGTTTAACTAAAATTTAAATACCAAAAAGAAAGTAATGTAAGATTGTCAGAGGCATATATGGCTAGACTCAGAGGAATAAACCTGAGTGTCAGAAGGCTTAATTTCATAATCAATATGCCTTAATAGATACTTTAAAACTAATTTAGAAAACAAATAGTGCCACACCCAATTCAATATCTTATCCACTACAAAGATCTTTACACTTTTCTTTGAGTAGTGGTTCTCAACCTGTGGGTAGTGACCCCTTTGGGGGTCGAATAACCCTTTCACAGGGGTCACCCGATTCATAACAGTAGCAAAGTTACAGTTATAAAGTAGCAACGGAAATAATTTTATGATTGGGGGGTACCACAATATGAGGAACAGTATTAAAGGGTCATGGTATTAGGAAGGTTGAGAACCACTGCTTAGGGTAGAGTGTCCATCACAGTTTTGCTTTGGAAAATGTAATTAGTGGTGAAGTTGACTGAGTGCTCACACCTAAAGCACTCAGTTGCAATGCAGCTGCAGGTGCATGTGTGCAATAGATTGTAAACTGGCAGTTCTGTCAGCAGGAAGCCTTTTCGTTAATTCAGAAATCTTAAACCTGGCTGTTTGTGTAAACTCGGTTTATATATTTTCTTATTCTAACTCAACTGGTAAAGATAATATTTTACACATACTATCCTTAGTCAAACAGAAAACTTAAACTAATAAATTATTTGAATCCATTTCAGAAACCAACACTAAGGGATCACAGTGTCAAAGTTGAGGACAAGCCACACAGCATAAAACAACAAGTAAATATCGCTCATTTTTATGGTCAATTTTCCATTACCCAACACCATGAATTCCACAAAGTGAATTATTCAGAATACTCTGTGTATTTCAGTGTCCCTCTCTTGCTGTTGGGGTGTAACTGTATTTTATCTCTCTCCTTCCTCTGGCTTTTCCTGTCCCGTTCCCTTTCTATATCAATGCTCTGTACATTAATATTGAAAATTAATTATAGAAATCTAATCCAAGGTAGCCCACTCTATATATTTGTTTCTCCTCTTAAGTATATAGAACATCTACTCACTTACTGACTTTTTCATTTACTGATATTTCACATTTATGATAATATGGAATGAGTCAATTCTGTTTCACAAGACCCTACATAGGGTTTTGGAGGCTCTAAATCTTTAGAGAAACAGATAATCTTATCTTTCTCTGGGGGAGTCCTTATTGGGGTCTTTACATCTAGCACTGCAATGCTTTCCAAGCAGAACCATTAGGATTCCATATTTATGACAATAAAATATAAAAATCGAAGGCTATGCATCTGAAAGTAATGAATGCCAAGGTGCAAGCGAGAGTAATACTGGCTGTGGTTGTTAAGGTTATGCCCCAATTTGGCTGGACCACCATTCTCAGTGATTTAGCAGTAATGTGATGACGTACTTACAGTCCATTTCTTGTAATGTTATGTGGATATCCTCCATTTTTACTAAGGGTTCCTTGTGCTTAACGACCTTTGGGAACTAAGCATGTTATGCTTGGTCTTCGGGAACTAAGCATGTTGATGAGTGAAGAGTATGGTCTCTGTTGATCTTTTAAAATGCTACCCTGTTTACCCAAAAATAAGATGGTGTCTTATATTATTTTTTGCTCCCAAAAATGCGCTAGGTCTTATTTTCAGGGGATGTCTTATTTTTCCATGAAGAAGAATAC
>NW_022104341.1:14775874-14776975 GCF_000313985.2 Echinops telfairi | reverse complement strand
ACAGCAGAAACAAACACGGCCGGGTCCGGCACCATCTTCACAATTGCTGTTAGGCCTGAGCCCACTGTTGCAGACACTGTGTCAGTCCATCTCTTTGACGATCTTCCTCTTTTTCCTGCCCTCTGCTTTACCAAGCATGATGGGCTTCTCCAGGGACCATGCTCTCCTGATACTATGCACAGAGTATGGGAGACAAAGGCTCACCATCTTCCCCTCTAATGAGCATTCCGGCTCTTCCTCTTCCAAGACATATTTGCTTGTTCTCTTGGGAGTCCATGGTCCTTTCAATATTCTTTGCCATCACAATAATTCAAATCTATCCACCTTTCCTTTTTCTTTGTCCAACTTTCCCATACAAATTAGGCAATCACAAATCGCATGATTTGGGTCAGTGCACCTTCGTCCTCAAAGTGACACCCCTGCTCTTCAACACCTTAAAAATATCTCATTGAGAAGACTTAAGCAAAGTACTATGTCATTTGGTTTCGTGAATGCTGCTTCCATGATCATTGTTCATGGACCAAAGCAAGACAAAAATCCTTGAAAATGTCAATCTTTCCTTCATTTAGCATGACATTAACTATTGCTCTAGTTATGTGGATTTTGATGAATATGCAGCCATGAAAAATACACACCATGAAATCATTACCTTAATCAAGATGATGAGCATATATGTCACACCTAACATTTTTCTCCCACTCATTAGCAATTCCTTCAGTGGGACTTTCAGCACCCTCTCCAGATTATTCCTGCAGTCATTGATGAAATTTCCATCATTAGAGGTACAGCACAGCTAAGGACTTATCATTCGATATTACATGTATGGATCACAATCTCACTGGTCTTCATGCAATACTATTATAGTTTGCTTATTTTTATTTCTATCAATTTATTGTCTAAATGTTGAGAATGAGTCAAACTTGTAGATACGCTACTATGAGAAAATAGGTTGGGATAAAAGATTGACTAAGGACTGAATTATCCTTGTCTGCTGTGACCTATATTTCATTCTCAGATTACTTTCTTGAATTTCGTATTCACTACTAATTAACTTTCAGCATAATTTTCAGACATTTTTAACTATTTTGTTCCTTTTTTTTT
>NW_022104341.1:14773575-14774804 GCF_000313985.2 Echinops telfairi | reverse complement strand
GGCCGCTTGAATACCTTCAAGCCTTTAAGACCCCAGATGCTATACTTTTTGATAGCTGGGCACCATCAGCTTTCTTCGCCACATTTGCTTATGTTTTATCTTTTAAGGTTCCTGAAATCTATCTGTATTTTGATTGCCACCACCACCACCACCATGCCCAGCCATGTATCTCCATGCCCCTTTTGGGTGATTTTACCAATGTACAATTCTTATGTCCAGTAATCCCCTTCTGCACTCACTGTGTTCGTTCCACATGCTCTTTGTACTTAGATATATCTCCAAAAACTTGGTCTGTCATTTCAGATTTGTGTTGACTTGTCTCTTGGTTTTGTTCCATAGTTGTTTTTTTCAGTGATATTATTATTGGAGCATTAGATATTTCTCCCTGTTTTTACACTACACTATGGCAAAAATATTCTAATACAGTACTGATGGTTACATACCCCAAAATGTAGACATAAAAATAAAGGTCTTTGGAAATAAAAATCAAAATTGCTTCATTTATTTGAAAGAGGTATACATCAGGAAGCATATTTGAAAGACTTAATTGAGTTATTTATTTCCATAATAAATAGGCCCAATTTTTTAAACACATGATCTATCAGCTGAGTAGAGTATCATTTACTCATTAGAAATTGTATATTACTCAAGGAAACTTCAGGATCATAAAAGTTAATGCATCTCTTTAAGTTAGGCAAGCTTTAGCAACATAAATTATCATTTTTTAAATCATAAATTTCATTAACTGTTATCATAATTATGCCTAGAGTTTTTTCAGGATAAATTGGGAATGATTACATTAATATAATCATGCTAATATCCCATAAGCAATGAAAAGATCAAAAGTAAAAGAGCATAACTCACCACATATAATAGATGCTGTTGATTTTTAACTGTGAAACCACATTTTTTACCTGATAAATCGTCACAGATAATTAACTGCTGTCATCACCCTTTTGCTTGTGCCTACTAATGTTGCCATTGATACTGAAATAATAATGATTACTTATTGACACAGGCTAAGGGAAGAGGGATGAAGAGTTTTACTGGAAACCAATTAAGTTAAAACTCTGACACAGTTAAAATGAAAACTCTCAGAAATAGTATTAGGAATATCTTTAAAATGACATGGACTAAAAAGAAAGAAACTTCATTGTCAAGTGAAAGAGGGAGAGTACATCCAAATACGGAAATATTTAATTTAGTAAGGCATTTTATATTTAAATTGT
>NW_022104341.1:14765561-14772004 GCF_000313985.2 Echinops telfairi | reverse complement strand
TAATATGGATATAAATAGAAGCTGTGGAGGTATTTGTCACTTCTTGCTGGTCTGAATGGTACATCTTCCCATTGACCTTTGGCGCTCTTTAGACTTGAACCAAAAGCCTGAACCAGAAAGACATCAGAACCTGCCATCGTACACGCTGGCCTTGGGTCCATTTCTCTTTCCATCCACGAGCCAACTTCTCTGCTTTCTCTTCCTGTTTCTTCTTCCTGCTTCCTGACTCATCAGTCCCAGCAACCAGGTGAGTTAGAAAAGGCCTTCAGCTTAACATCAATGCAGACACTTGAACTAGAATGAATTTAATCACCGTTACTACAACTATATGATCCACTGTGTGTGTGTGTGGTGATGGTGGTGGGGTTGTTTTAATCACTGGTTTTGCTTCTCTGGAGAAGCCAGCCTAACATAGGACCACTTCAAATAAAGGCATTCCAAAACAATGTGGAAAATATTGAACAATATCCTAAATATCACCCACAAGTATAATTTTGCTAAACATAGTTTTTAAAATATTGCAGTATGACACCAAGGGAGAGCTGTCAGAAATTCACACAAGATTCAGAAGAGGATAACATGGTTGACATCAAATAAAATTTGATGAAAATAGAGAAAAAGATGTTTACTTTTGTTTTATTGACTATGCAAAAGCTTCAGCTGTATGTAGAATAACAAACTATGGGTGATAATGAGGAGAACGGGAGTTCCAGGCACTTAACTGTACTCATATGCATAGAACAGGAGACAACAGTTTGAACAGATAAAGGTGACGGTCTGTATTTGGGATTGGGATAGGTATGTGTCCAGGTTTCATCTTTACTTCACACTTGCTCAATCTGTATGATGAGCAAATAATTCAAGAACATAGATGATAGAAAAACTACAACATCATATTGGAGGAAGATTTGCAGCAAGCTATGATATGATGACATACCTTGCTTGTTGAAAATGTGGAGGACTTGAGACATTTGAGCCAAAAACTATTACCTTTGATGTGGATTTTGGCTCAAGAAAAAGAAAACAAAAATACAAGTGGACCAAAAAACAAATACAACTGGACAAATAAACTGTATCATTATAAATAAAGAAGAGATTTAAATTGTAAATGATTGCGTTTTACTTTATTTTTTTGCAGTTTCCAAGTTTATGTTTTATTATTATTTTTAATCATTTTATTAGGGGCTCATACGACTCTTATCACAATCCATATATGCATCAATTGTGCAAAGCACATTTGTACATTCATTGCCCTCGTCATTCTCAAAACGTTTACTCTCCACTTAAGCCCCTGGCATCAGCTCATTTTTTTTTCCTCTCCCTCCCCACTCCCCCCTCCCTCATGAACCCTTGATAATTTGTAAATTATTATTTTGTCATATCCTGCCCTGTCCGACATCTCCTTTCAGCCACTTTTCTGTTGTCCGTCCCCCAGGGAGGAGGTCACATATAGATCCTTGTAATCGGTTCCCTCTTTCTAACCCATTCTCTCTCTACCCTCCCAGTATTGCCACTCACACCACTGGTCCTGAAGGGATCATCTGCCCTGGATTCCCTGTGTTTCCAGTTCCTATCTGTACCAGTGTACATCCTCTGGTCTAGCCAGACTTGCAAGGTAGAATTCGGATCATGATAGTGGGGGGAGAGGGGAGGAAGGAAGCATTTAGGAACTAGAGAAAAGTTGTATTTTTCATCGATGCTACACTGCACCCTGTCTGTCTCATCTCCTCCTCAAGACCCCTCTGCAAGGGGATCTCCAGTGGCCTACTAATGGACTTTGGGTCTCCACTCTGCACTCTCCGCATTATTCACTATGGTAAGATTTTTTGTTCTGATGATGCCTTATACCTGATCCCTTCAACACCTCGTGGATGTGTAGGCTAGTGTGCTACTTCCATATGGGCTTTGTTGCTTCTGAGCTTGATGGCCGCTTGTTTACCTTCAAGCCTTTAAGACCCCAGATCCTATACCTTTTGATAGCTGGGCACCATCAGCTTTCTTCACCACATTTGCTTATGCACCCATTTGTCTTCAGTGATCATATCTTGGAGGTGAGCACCCAATGATATGATTTTTTGTTCTTTGACGCCAGATAACTGATCCCTTCGGCACCTCATGATCACACAGGCTGATGTGTTTTTCCATGTGGGCTTTGTTGCTTCTGAGCTAGATGGCTGCTTGTTTATCTTCAAGCTTTTAAGACCCCAGACGCTATATCCTTTGATAGCCAAGCACCATCAGCTTTCTTCACCACTTTTGCTTATTCACCCGCTTTGTTTTCAGCAGTTGTGTCGGGAAGGTGAGCATCATAGAATGCCAATTTAATAGAAGAAAGTATTCTTGCATTGAAGGAGTACTTGAGTGGAAGTCCAATGTCCTTCTGCTACCTTCCGCAATCAATATTCATGGAAGCAGTAGTCATGAAAACAAAGGATATATTGCCAATCTGCTGAAAAATATGTCTTGAAAGTGTTAAAGAACAAATAAGTCACCTTAAGGCCTATTGTATGCCTCCTCTAAGCCATGGTTTTATTTTTCAATTGCCTTCTATCATGCAAAAGTTGGACAGTGAGTAAGAAAGTGATGAAGAGTTAGCACATTTGAATTGTATTATAGTTGAAAAATATCATCACACTTGGTGAGATGGTGGGTAAGCAAAAGAAAGGCAGGCTTTCCATGAGCTGGATTGACGTGGTGATGGCAGGGGTGGGTTGAATCTGCAAAGACCGTGAGAATGGCAAAGGATCGGATGATGTTCTTGTTCTGTTGTACACAGTGTTGACTCATACTGCACTCAATGGCACCTGACAGCGTAGAACAAGACACTACATTATTTTTTTCTGCATACATTTTAATGTGTTTCTTTTTATATAACATACTAAGGTAAGTGTTCAACCTTCCTAAACTTAATGTAAAATTAAACCTTTACGTTATTTTTTATTGTTAGCACTACAAATAATATTCCAACAAAAAATGTCAACATATTTTTTCACCATACTATTATGTTTTAGAATTAATTAATGAAAATAGATTTAACATTTCAGAGAGAACGGTATTTAGGAGATTATAAGACACCACTGCATTGTTTTCTCAAAGTAGTGTAATGTTTAATGTGCTCACTGGTAAGGTTGTAATTGCCCACATAGACCTGTACTTACCAACTCTTCAGTACAATTTGAAGGAACCAATACTGAACTCACTGCCATAAGTTGATGCCGACCCACAGTGACTCCACAGAGCAGGGTATAGCTCTCCCTGTTAGCACCAAGACGATAACTCCACTGGGACTAGAAAGCCGTCTACCTCCCACAGAGCCCTTGTTGGAATGGAAGTGCAGAGCTGCAGTTCGCAGTTCAATGTGCACCCGCTATACCCCCAGGCTCCTAGCCGAAGAAAGGTAGGTGTTTATTTCTGATTCTTCTTTGCAGTGAAAGGGCTTCACTTTCCTCTCTGTATTTTTAATCTTCCGTTGCCAAGAAAAGAAAAACTAATAGAAGAAACACACACAGGCACACACACACACACACACACACACACACAAACACACAGAGGCAAAGCCCTGGATTAGAAGCAATCTCTATATAGGAGAATGTCAACTAGATGGATTTTTATTTATTTTAATAAATTCAGATTCTCAGAAAATTGATTTTCATGTTAATTGGTACTGATCCCACAGCATGCATTACTCTTTGATATGTAGTGTGAAATTAGCAAAGAAACAGTAATTAGTGATGAAGAGTCATGCTATGATACGGATTTGTGTGTTTCTGACAAATGTTTCTTTGGGGATGTGGTGACTGAATTGTACAAGTAGTAATGCTGAAAAGTTTCTAATGAGAGACAATCACAAGGGGAACCTTTTCTTACTTTAAAGGATGTCATCTGATTGCATACAATCAACTCTGGCTCCTCTTCTATTACTTTCAGAAGACTGGGTAATCTTTAGCCCTCAAAATTTAACTAGGAATTATGGATCAAGGATTTGAGAGTTCGGGTTTTGACGTATCCAGTCTATCATAGAATTATTAAAATGTATTTATTAACTTTTCAAAGATACTGTAAATTGTTATGCAGGGTTCCTCTTTAATGTTTTCTTCATTATAAAGTCTGTTCAATTGGCATTCTATTTGGGAACAAGAGCAGACTAAAATAGATATTTTTAAAAGAGGAAACATAATGATTATAAATTGTGAAATATCTCTAAGAGTAATATTCTTTTAATAATTGGTAGCACAGTTTATTTTGGATGTATTCAGTACTTCTCACCACTCCAATAAACTACGTTATGTTTCATGAAATGATTAGAGTAAGCCAGGTAGATAAAGCACATGCCACACATGTAGTAAGAGATTAAGAATGCGGAGTGACTTCCCTAGGCATTCAGTGGCACTGTGGAAATGTACAGCCTGGTTTATTTTATTTTTCAACCATTTTCATTTTCAAATTCTCATGAGAGAAGTTACCTTTTTACAAAACAACTATTTATATTTAGCTTTTAAGAATTCACATACAAGCATTTTGAAATTTCTCTGGGTATAAAATAAATGTCTTTCCTTATATACATTTTGTGAGGGATAGGTTGAATAATGCTATGAGGTAGCATAAAAGCCTGATAGTTAAAGTCTTAAATGCTCAAAAGAGAAAGAAAATCAATTTTCCTTTCCATTTTATTTCTTCCTTTGTTTCAATAATTTATGTACACTCTATATTTCATGTGCAACATTTTATTACTTCAAGCATTTGATTTCAAGAAGACTTCACTTTTATTGTCTTTAAAAGAATCATTTTCAATTCCAAACAAATAACTTTTGCTCAGCCTCCATTTTATGCATGGGAGATCTCATATTGCAGTGATAGTATTGTTTATTTACATCTCTCTAGTCAATAACCAAGGACTGCACATACTTATTTATTTCCTTCTTTCTCATCTTCAAAATGAAACCTATTTGAGTTGTCATCTTTTATTAAAAACTGCAAAGCATGAAGATGTGAACTTTGTCATTTTAATTTTCTAGTGATCTTTCTTGCGACTCCCTTTTCTACAATGTCATTTCACCTGTATCCTCACTTGCACATATAAGGAATCTCCATCTCTGGCATTCTTGTTTAAGGTTTTAAAATTTTGATCTAAATTTTGCTATGTCTACACACTAAGACGATGATGGAAATTATGTTTTTAACTATTTATATACATTAATTTAGGTTTAATATAAACCCAAACTAGATAATTTTGGAATACTCAGAACATAATTATTTGGGGGACATATCAAATTCACAAACTGTAATTTGGATTTATTTCCAATAAAGTTATCTTTCTCATCTTAAAAAATATATCTTTGAGATTCAAATTACTGTAAAGTATTCAGGAAGCTTTCTTAATAGTTACCTTTTATCTATTTTATTTTTTAAAATATAGGTAATATATTTAGTGGTCTATTGTTTAGAATAAAATCTGCTACAATACAGCATTATAGTTCTGTATTTTAAAAATGGATTTAATAGAATACTTATGGGATATGTGTAAAAGAACAGTTGATACTTGTCTGAAAATCAAACAAAAAATAATTTATATGAGGAACCAAACAATAAATTATTTTCAAATAAAAAACTGGACAAAACAGAACTCTTGGCAAAATTCTCCATTTTAATTCTTGTTCTTTGTTGATCTGTTGACACACACTCTCTCACCCTATACATGTGCGTTTTTCAATGAAAGAATATTGAATAAATCAAGTACAAATAAGTATACTATTATAGCTAGAGAATACACCAGTAACATGGGATATTAACAAGTAGTTTTCATATAAGAAGTATACCAGTTATTTGGATACAGGAATTTTATATTTCTGGTTTGATTACTGAAATGAATATTTTTGTTGTTAGTATCACTGTGTTCATATAAAATTTAAATTATTGCCCATGATAATATTAATTTAATTTTATGCAGTCTCTATCAATGGGTACTCACTTGGCTTTATTACTTTGGTGAGGTTCGAGCCATGTTTAAGTAAGAGGTCCTATCTTCACTGTGTGTAGTCAATGGTGCAGTGCGTGGTATTCCAGTCTCACTTCTTAATTGGTCTTTATGTTTATTTCAATGTCTGTGATCTCTGAAGTCTTGAACAAACAATGTAGTTGGTATAGGAATATACTAAAAGTTACACATTGCAACATGAAGTAATGTTAGCTATAAGAAGTTAAGTTTTTTTAAGGTTATATACAACCAAAGATAGAAATAAAATGCCTTAATTCTCCTTTGAATGCTATTCTCTTTCTACTAATAATGCATTTTCACACACTTCAAAAGGAAGAACAATTTCTAGACTAAAGTCAGACAAGTTTCATAGAAATCAAAAAGGACTAGGTTGTGGCAGTTCATGAAGATATAACAATTGAGGAAAGACAATGGAGGGAAACTTGGCAGTCTCCCCTAGTCAAGTCTA
>NW_022104341.1:14757961-14765221 GCF_000313985.2 Echinops telfairi | reverse complement strand
ATCTGCTTTCAAGACCATCTAATCAATACAACTATTATTCAAATTGATGCACCAACTATGTAAGGTAGGAAGGAGGAAAGTGACAAATTCTTGAACTAGGAAACCAAAGAAGAACATGCTCAGCATAGCGTGAACTGAAAGAACTCGAGAAAAAGTCAAGCCTCGAGTTCCAATACTGATTCTCTGTGCAAAATATTGAATGATGCAGCAAGCATCAAAAGAAGATGGAAAGAATACACAGAATCACTATACAAAAACAAACAAACAACAACAACAACAAAAGTTAGCTGTCGTTCCACCATCACAGGAGGTAGCACATAAACAAGAAATAATGATGCCGAAGAAAGAAGTTCAAGAGCACCAAAAGCATTAGCCAAAAACGAGGATCCAGAGTTTGAAAGTAAACCAATTGAAATGTGTGAGCAAGCTGGTGAAGCACTGGATGTACTTAATTATATGTTCCAGGAAATTTGGAGAACAGCTACATGGCCAACTGACTGAAAGAGATTCATATTTGAACCCGTTCCAAAGAAAGGTAACAGCCCAAATGCTCAAACTATAAAACAATATCATTGATATTGTAAAAAATAAAATTTTGCTGAAGATCATCCAACAGTGGTTGCAGCCGTACATGGACAGGAAGATGCCAGAGGTTTAGTCCTGATGCAGAAGACTGTGTGTAACAAGGGATATCATTGATGATGCCAGATGAATCTTGGCTCAAAGCAGAGAATACCAGAAAGACGTTTACTTGTATTTCATTGACTCTGCAAAGGTACTCGACAGTGTGTACCATACTAAACTGAGGATAAGCTTGAGAGAAATGGACATTCTGGAACACTTCATTATGTTCATTAGGAACTTGTACATGGATCAAGAGTCAGTTGTGCAAACAGAACAAGGGAATACTGCATGGTTTAAAGTAAGGAAAAATATGTATGTCAGGGTTGTGTCCTCTCACCATACTTATTCGGTCTGAACAAATCACTAAAGAAGCTGGATTATATGAAAACGAACTGGTATCAGGATTGGAGGAAGGCTCATTAACAACCTTCAATATATGGATGACACAGACTTGCTTGCTGAAAATGAGGAGGAATTGAAGCACTTGCTGATGAAGATCAAGGGTTGTAGCCTTCAAGATAGATTACAACTCCATATAAGGAAGACCAAAATCCTCACAACTGGACCAATAGTTAACATCCTGATAAAAGGTCGAAGCTGTCAAGGACTTTGCCTTTCTTGGATCTGCAATCAATGCTCTCAGAAATAGTACTCAAGAGATGAAGCAACATATTGCATGATGTGAGTCTGCTCCATAAAACCTCTTCAGAGTATTGAAGAGCAGGGAAGTTACTTCGAGGACTAAAGTAAGCCTCATCCAAGCCAAGGAATGAGGCAATTGCTTCCCCTGGGTGGGAAAGTTGGACCTGAATGAGGAAGACTGTAAAACAATCAATACATCTAACGTGTGATGCTGGAGCAGAATGTCGAAGGTACCATAGACTGCTAAAAGACAAGTCAATCTGAATCGAAAGAAGTTAGGCAAGCGAGCTCCTTAGGGGAAAGTAAGAAGAGACATCATCTTACTTTGGACATATTAAGAGAGACCAGACCCTGGAGAAGTACATCACGGTTGGTAAAGTAGAGGGCAGGGGAAAAGAGGAAGGTCCTGAAGGAGATGAACTGACACAGTGACTGCCACCATGGGCTCAAACAGGAACCGTTGTGAGGCGGGTTTAGGAGCCTGCTGTGTTTCATTTTATTGTGTATAGGGTCACTGGGGGAAGGAACCAAGTGGATGGTACCTAAAACAAGGCATTTTTATTGTCAGATGCTGTCAACGCTACTCATAGTGGTTCTTTGCACTGCAGACTAAAACTCGGCCTTCTCTTTGAAATCCTCACAATAATTGGTATTTTTGACCCATATTTGGAGCCACTCTACCAAGACATCTTAATCAATCTTCCTCTTTTTAGATAACCTACTTTACCAAGCATGACATCCTTAACGAGGGACTGGCCTCTCCTGATAACATGTCCAAAGTCCTTGAGACAAAATCTCCTGATCATCGCTCCTAAGGAGCATTCTGCTTGTGGTTCCCCAAAGGAGCTCGATTTGTCCTTCTGGCTGACCACACTGTTTTCATTATTCCTCACTGACATCATATTTCAAATGTGTCACTTCTTCTGCCCTCTTCCTTTTCCATTGTCCAATTTTTGATTGCATATGAGGCGATTGGAAATACCATTCCCTGGACCAGGTATGTTTTGGTCTCCAAAGCGATATATCTGCTCTTTTACACCTCAAGAGATCTAGGACAGCAGATTTCCTCAAAATAATATATCCTTTATTTCTTTATTGCTGCTTCCATTTTGCTGACTCATTAAAATGAAATCCTTGCTAACTGTGTTGGTAGGCAAAACTAAAGAATACATGAGATTACCTATTAATTTATGCAGAAATGTCCCCTTGTGATAAAGAAAAATACAGGTTCTCAACTGTTTATATTAAAACTTACCACATATTCTTGTGATACTAAGCTACCACTTCTTCGTAACCATACTGGAATGTATTTCAAGTGAGCTGGAATGATAGACTCAGATTCAAAAGATGTTTGCTTCCAACATGTAACATATAAATTGAATATATTTTTTAATCCTTGCATGTGCAAACATTCACACAAAACTATGTTTTAAAACTTAGGAATTTGGGCAACTGTGCATTCTTCAATCGATCCTTTGAATACAAAAGTAAAAATCAAAAGGGGCAAATTCTTGACATCTTTTCTTAAGAAAGCAAGTTCTTCTTTTCATTGTAGTTGGTGCACGTTTAGCATCATATACAACGCACATTTCAGCTCATCCTAAATGCACTAGAGCACTAGCAACTCTCATACAGAAACTGAAACATAAACTAAACATTTTATTATTCTATTTGAATTCATTTCAGAAAGGAAAGGAACTGTATTGTGAATTTTACTATGATTTCTTTTCACTGTGCAGGAGAGCCATTAATGAAGGGATTCTACCGTGCCAAGATGTTACTTTATATCTTCCTTAATTACTTAATTTACTTTTAGTCACCGGATACCAAGTCATTAGTTTTTTAGATTGGTGTCTGTCCATTTTATAGCTGGAAGTAGTATCTCCTATGAAATCCTTTTCATCATATTTATATCTCCTTAATGGCACAAGCTACTTTTATCCTGAACTTTTAACTAATTATGCACGTCATAAGTTCATTTTAGACAATTATTTAAGAAAATGCTTTCTATTTTTATATATTTTTACAGAGTACTTAGTTACTCCATTATGTCTACTATGCAAAACGTTTATTCAAATTTAAAACATATTTAAAGATTTGTTAAATATTTCTGTGTAAGTCAGAATATTCTAACAAATTATTTTATATATTAGTTTTGGATCTTATAAATTGTCTATATCTCACATCTATAGTTCTCAAACTCACTACCATCGAGTCAATTCTGACTCAGGTAGATAGGTAATGTGGATAAAGCACTTGTTGAAAATCTCCTATCTTTTTCAACTGTGTAGTGTAAATATGACTCGATACTACTTAAATATAGTAGAAAATCAATTTTCCAAGTATTAAAGAGTCTATATGATAATATTGGATACTTGGACTTCATTCCATAGAGCTTAAATATTTGACATACATAAGTATTGTAGTTTTACCTTGACAAACATCTAGCACTGCAGGAAATATTTTAATAGATCAAGACATTTGCTGATGTTTTAATGACTGCAAATCTGCAAATCAATGATGAACTATTGAGATACAAATTTTCTATTTAAAATGCATTAATCAAAGTGCCCTTTCAAGCTTCATTTAAGGTGATATGATTTCACCAAATTTGATGTCAATTAAAATTCTATTTCCATATTTCCCTTCTTGTCATACTACACATCCAATCTGGGAATTATTAAATTAATTGAGAATCATAAACTACAAGTAAAAGCATGTATTATTCTCCTGCTCAACGGATTCTCAGTATAGCAGAGCTAGTCAACGGTTCCTGTAATTCTTCCTGACTTTGGAAAGTCAAGCTGAGGTTCGAGTTCTCTTGGAGTTCAGTAGAAGTACGGGGAATATACAAATGTCATGAGCAAAGGCAAACTGTACAATCTTGAGAAATCTATTTTTCCAGCGATTACCTTGCTTCCTTCCTATCCTTCTGCCAAACCAATCAATCGAATGAATATTGGTGTTTCCAGAATAATTTGTTTCAGAGTCTACATGATTGTTCATTAAAGTGGCATATTTTATTAGAAGATAATGTCTGTTACTAGGCAACATGAGACATTTTTATCTTCTGCTGGTGAATCAACAGAACAAACTGGGAATAGGGACCTTGCAGCCACCCAGCCTTTCTACGTATCTAAGAGCCACCGGGTTAACTAGGGTTTTTGGACAATTTGAATTGAGAAAATAGTGAGTTAATTTATAATTCCTAACATTTCGTGCTTTCATTTTCTTAACTCCCCAGTAAGTTACTTATATTTAAATTTCTAATTTAGTCTCTGTTTTGTCAAAGACACGCAAAACAAAAACTAGACTATGACAATACTTAGAAACAAAAGACCAAACCCACTGACATCCAGTTGATTCTTATTCATCTCACTATCTCACTGCCGTTCAGTTGATTCCAAATCATAGCTAGCCTACAGAGCAGGAGAGAATTGCCCCTGTGGATTTCCAAGACTGCAACTCTTTTTGGGAGTAGAAAGCCTCGTCTTTCTCCTGTTCCCATTTATAGTATCCCTATGTATAGTTTGAAGGGCTCTGTAGTACCCAACGTAGCCTAGAAAGTGTATGTTCAAGATACAATTTTGAAGCTGGATCACTAATCAGTTATTTGGCAATAAACACTAAAATTCCTGGTATTAATTGAGGTGATGAAAAACCTTAGCATTGCTGTTTCATAATTTCAATAACTCTGAGCTGGAGTGGGTTAGAGTTTATTATAACTCATAGTAACTGCTCTAGGGTTTCTGAGACCGTAAATTCTTACGGGAACAGCTAGTCTCAAGTTTCTCAATGGAATGGCTGGTGGGTTTGAATCATTGACGTTCCAGTTAGCAGGTTACTTTGTCTGTATCACCACTAAAGCTCCTGAACCTTTGTACAGAATAAATAAAATTGTTACAGGCTGAAAAAGCAATGATATTGAGGTTTTTGAAAACAATATTATGGGATAAATAATCTAACCACCCACTGAAAACTAACCTGCCTTTACGTCATTTTAAGGAGACCTTAACCCCCTATAGTTTCAACACAGATTGTTCTGAAATTCAGGCCAGTGAGGGAGGTACTGGAATGCATCCAGAAGATGTATATAGAACCTTGGCAGTGCCTTATTTTATTTTTGTTTTCTAATTATTCAAGATCATGGTAGGAGAAAAGTCAGATTCTAAAAAGGGGTTGGGGAGGTTTTGGTGAATGGGATTGAGAAATTCAAGTCCCTGAAACTCAACTTTCTATGTATCGGAAAATCCCTTCCATATCTGCGTGAGGAGAGAAATCTCTGTATTTTGGTGATTCTTTAAAGCCCCCACTTGAAGCAGTTTTGCAAAAATAATGTTTGAACATCTCACTGTTGATGCCTGTTATCTCATAGTATTCCAAACCAATAACCAGAAGCAAATTTTAGCACAGTGGTGGGAAAATAGTTCATTCCTAGAAGTTAGATTGCACACGTACATTTTTGACTTTTCATCAGAAAAGAGAAAATTGAGCAGTATGAATCTTGAGCTTCTAGTAAAATTAGATAAGTAAAATACCATCTTCTATATAGGATAGTTTTTGATATGGTGGCATTCACATTTGTCTCAGGATTTGGTATTCTATTAAAACCAAGTGGAGCTGGTCTTCACACTATAGTG
Source organism: Echinops telfairi (assembly GCF_000313985.2). Taxonomy (NCBI): domain Eukaryota; kingdom Metazoa; phylum Chordata; class Mammalia; order Afrosoricida; family Tenrecidae; genus Echinops; species Echinops telfairi. The sequence goes on along the minus strand of NW_022104341.1, from coordinate 14,759,315 downwards.
GGGTGACACATTTGAACTTGAATGTAATAATGGATCTGAGTAAATATGCTGTGAATTATTAACACCAACAAAATATTTTTTAAACATGGGAATGTATGAATATATAATAGATTTTCTATAGGAGGCTAGAGAATTGATAACAAGACAGAGTTCCTTGGTAAGGCCCAGCAAGCACTATATTCTTTAGGGCAAAAAGTATTATTGATGGTGTATGTCATACATCTTTGGGAAATGCAGTGGTAATAGGCTTTGTGTGCATGAGTTAATTATTGTCCGTGATATCAAGGAACTGGACTCCATAGCATAAATTGGAATGATGGCACTTTGGAATGACCGTGACTGACTGGTAGTGTTTAACATTAGAACTAAAGAAACCTTATTACCGTAATGACGAACAAGGCAGAAGTGGTAATCAAGTTAACTTGCTCTATATCAGCATGATATCATGCAAGAATCATGATGTTCCCAAGAGTGAGATAGTGTATTGGTCAGTTTGTATGATAAAAATATTTAGAACTTGGAAGCAGAAGTCATTGAAATGCAAAACCTTAGTCATTTCCCTATCTTTCAGATATGACTAATTTCACAGTCCTAGAACTGATTTAATATAATAAATATAATAAACAAGTGAACAATAAATATAATAAAAATGTGAGTACCTATTACAAATATTTCCCCAATCCTTTTTCCAAAACACTTTTGACTGGACCCAGTGATATTCTGAAATTTTATAAGAACTGCTGACTATGAGATTTGCGTTCAACCTATTACTAGGGTACCCAGACATGCCGTCAAATTGTTCTTGTTAAATTGGTGGTTTATCACAGTATTATTTGCTTACATGCTATGCTGCTGTGATGTTGGAACCAGCATTCATGTATCAGCAGAGGTACCTGCATTTAGTAGGTTTTAGACTAAGTTCCTACTAACTAAGCGGAGTTGCCCGCATTTAGTAGGTTTCAGACTAAGAATACAGCAGGAAGAAGGATTAGGTATTCCATTTCTGAGAGATTGACCACTGAAAACCTTATTAAAAAAATAGGAAGTGTTTGCACCAGGGTTATATTCTTTCACCATGCTTATGTAATGAATCTGTTGAGCAAAAATCCAAGATGCTGATTATTAGAATAAGAACATGGCACTGGGATTGATGAAAGGCTCATGAATAACCCATGCCATGAAAATGATGATCTAACTTTGCTTGCTGAAAATGAAGGGGCCATCAGCACTTACTAATGAACACTACGTACAGCCTTCAATATGATTTCAATGTACGGAAATAAAAATCCTCACAGATCCCCTTGCAGAGGGGTCTCAGGGAGGAGATGAGCCAGTCAGGGTGCGATGTCACAAC
>NW_022104341.1:14755487-14757162 GCF_000313985.2 Echinops telfairi | reverse complement strand
ATATTGTTGATGAAGAATATTAAGTATTCAGTGGATTGCCAGAATAATGAACAAATCTATCCTGAAAGTAATATATCCAAAACCCTTAGAAAGGAGAATACTTCTCTTAGCACTTAGGATATATTATTAGGAGAGATTAGTTTCTGAAGTACAACAACATTATTGCTTGATAATGCAAAGGGTGAATGAATTACGAGGAAACTCCTCAAGAAGATGAATTGGCATGGCGCTTATAACAATATGATTCAATCTTAGGAACTATTGTGAGGATAGTACAGGCAGTGTTTCATTCTATTGTACATTATGAGATGGAGCAGCTCGATGGCACCTAACAAATATAACTAATTAAAAGAAATGGGAAAGAAGTATACTGACTTAGAGATGCTTGAACTGGCAATAAACCCTCTTTGTAAAAAGTTATTATATAAGATCACATTTCACGTGTATATTTCTAAGGGGACCTAATGCTTCCAAAAATGCATTCTATCCTTTGGTCTGACAGTATTTCTAGGGGTTACGTGACATTGCCTTCTGTCAGTTTGAAGACCAATGAAGGTGTTTGGCTGGAATCCACTGTGTCAATCAGGTCACACCCTGATGATGCCTCCTTGGGGGCGTGGCCTTCTTAAAAGGGAGGTGGTGGAGGGGAATGGACCTGGGAGCCTCCCTCCCTCTCTCTCTCTTGGACTTTGATCTCCTGCTTGCTGGAACTCTGCCTCCAGAGGTGGCTCAATGTGGACACCTGACCCTGAGAGCTGCTGGCACGCTGCCAGGTTTCCCACAAACCTACATGACTCTGCACCCACTTGCCTATGATCTCCCTGCATCACCTTTCTATGTCATCGACCTGCAGCTACTGAGAATGAAGAGGACCTTGGTTTACATTAAGAACGTGAGCTGGACTGGGCTGAGGTGACTTCTTCTGATACAAGATTATTTGTTGATCAAAAGGCCTTTCTTAAGCATGTATGTATGTTCCTAAGATAACCCAGCCTAACACGCCTCCATTTTGCAAACTGAAGAAATGTAAGCTCAGAATAACCTGGCATGAACAATTCCAGCTGAGACAAAATTAACAGTTGTACAAAGCAGTTTTTAGTTTTCAAAATCTGTACACATTGACTAGTCTATACTCACTGCCATCTAATTAATTCCAACTGATAGTAAGCACGTAGGACAAGGTGAAACTACCCCCATGAGGTTCTGAGACGATAACTGTTTCTGGGAGTAGAAAGCCCAGTCTTTATCCTGGGAGTGGCCGAGCAGGTGGTTTTGAACTTCTGACCTTGCAGTTATCCCAATGTGTAATCACTACGCAACCAGGGGTCCTAACTCATCTACACAGGTCTTCTTTTTCCTTAGTTAATTATTAAAATACTATCATAAATGTAATCATCTTATTTTTGTATCATTCCACTATAGCCAGATATATTTGTATATTTGATTGATGGAGCATAACCTTGATATATATATATCATATTCATAATATATATGACATTTTATTATACTATAGTTTACTTCAGTAACAGACATAGATTACTTTTCAAGATTGTAGCATTTCTATTCACATAGAACTTTTAAAAAGCTATTATCAAATTATTTGAAAATATACAGATAAATTAAAACAAACCTTAATGGAACACTATCTCAAGTATACCAAAAACACTTCCCTATG
>NW_022104341.1:14752766-14754250 GCF_000313985.2 Echinops telfairi | reverse complement strand
GTTCAATAGTTAATTAAAAATTTGCCATGCCCACCTAAGTTGAAATATTTTTGAGATTTCTCTTTTTGAGACAGTGTTATATTGATTTCTCGGGAGAAGCAAAACCAGTTACACATATATGTATATTAAGACAGAATTTGATATGAAGAAAAGTGGCTCACGGTGGTAGAACGGGTTATATCCAGTTTGGTTCAAGCTCATGTGTCAGATATTGAGCTGGAGGCTTTCTCTGAGTCTCCTGGTTGCTTGAGTAAGGGGACCTGGGAAGCCAGGAAGCTGGCAGATCTCAAGCCCATGGAGGCAGTGTGGAATCCGAAAATCAGACATTGTAGTAGACCACTGATATCTCTGTGAATTGTCAGGCGATCTGATGGGCCCTGGCCCATTTCAAAGAGTTAGAGGTGATTGTGGTAGACTCAGGATCTGCATCAGCAAGGAGAAGGACGATTCTTCACAGAGTTTCATTGTATGGATATCAAATTAGCACATCCTTAAGGAGACGTGATTAGGCTATGGCCTGGGTAGGGTTTGTCCTCCATTCATTTCTTCTCAAAGGTACAACCAAGTCAACACAAAACCTAACTATCGCACCGAGAAATTCATTTTGCACACGCACTTCCTTTCTGTTTGTGTGATCTGAAAACTATCCTCGAATACTATCTGAAATCCTGCCTATTGGTCTTCTATCGCAGTTTTAACCCACCTCATCGTGCCGAACTAGGAAGCTTAGTCTTAGTGTTAAAGTCATTAAAAAAAATGTTTTTTTGTCTGTTCCCTTCATCAAAATATAAATTTCTCTCTAGTTGCTGTCTATATTGTTCTGTTCACTCCGTTGCTTTCTGGTTGCTTTTATTTTGTTTGTTTTGTAAAAGTATTTCCCAGAGTGTATAATTACTGTAGATTAGGAGTTACATGGTCATATTAGAAGCAGAATTTCCATAAAATATTTTAATTCATTGCATGGTTGAATTTGAAAACATGTTTGTTTTTTATACATTTTCATTTTTATGCTTATAATGACTTATATTAAAGATCTATTTAAACCATATAGTTAATTATGTATCACATTTTTATCTGTGTTCCCTTTAAACAGACTTCCTCTAGTAAAACAAATGTGGTATAAATTTATGATAATCCAAAGGTATACAAAGAATATTCTCATACTTAATCTGCAACCTGTCATAAATGCAAATTAAGATATTTATAAAAATATAGAGGGGAAAGGAGGTTTATATTTTACCTAGTCAGAATGAGCATTGTTCAATTGAGATAGTTAAGGGTTGGATAATAACAGATATACCCAAATGACTATCTTAGCAATACCATCCACACACAAAAAATACAGAGTTTGGCAGTTATACTTTGCTTGATGGGGTAAGATATGATAAAATAATAATAATTTATAAATTATCAGGGGTTTGGGGGGAAGGTGGAGCGGGGAGGGAGGGGGGAAATGAGCTGACAACAATAAATACAATATCGAA
>NW_022104341.1:14743610-14746956 GCF_000313985.2 Echinops telfairi | reverse complement strand
TTGAACTTGTCATGGTTTTTGTCTTGCTTGGATGCATAATTAATGTTTATGAAAGCAGCAGTCAAGAAATAAAAAAATTAGTCACATTGGATAAATCTGCTGCTCAAGATTTCTTTAGAGTATGAAAAAACAAGGGTGCTACTTTGAGGACTAAGGTGACTAAGGTGACTCAAGCCATGGCATTTTTGAAAAAATCAATTTATTGGGGGCTTGTACAATTCTTATCACAATCCATACACACATCCATTGTGTCAAGCACATTTGTATATTTGTTGCCATCATCATTCTCAAAACATTTGCTTTCTATGCCATGGCATTTTTAATTGCTTCATATGCGTATGAAAAATGGACATTGAATTAAAAAGTCCAAAGATGAATTACTGCATTTAAATTGTGATGCTGGAGAAGAACAATGAAAATACCATAGGTTGTTAAAAGGACAAACGGATCTGTCTTTGAAGAATTATGGCCAGAGTGCTCCTTAGCGGCAAGGATGGAGAGGCTTCATCTTACGTACTTTGGACATGTTGCCAGGAGAGAGCAGTCTCTGGAGAAGGACATCATATTTGGTAGTGTTCAGTAGGAAGCCTCTCAAAGATATGAATTGACACAATGGCCGAAACAATGAGCTCAAGCATAGGAGCGACTGAGAAGATGGCCCAATACCAGGCAGTGTTGTGCACTGTTGTGCATAGAGTCACTATGGGTCAGAACCCACTCCATGCCCCATAACAACGACCACAATAACAACTGAATTTCCTTGTTCAGTTTTTACTACTGCCTTTTGAGTCATATACAAGTTCTGGAAGAACACAATGATAGGTTCTGGAATTCCTATTCTTCTCAAGACTATGGATAATTCGTTATGATCCATAAAGTTGAATGCCTTGACATTATCAATAAAACACAGCAAAACATCTTTAGGGTGTTCTTTGCTTTCAGTCAAGATCCATCTGGCATCAGTAATAATAGCCCTTGTCCATCTCCTCGTCTGCATCCAGCCTGAATTTCTGGCAGTTCTTCTCAATGTACTGCTGCAACCATTGTAGGATAGTTTTCAGAAAAGTTTTACTTGCATATGATATCAATAATATTGTTCCTTAATTTGAGTATTCTGTTGGGTGACTTTTCCTTGGAATGGGTTCAAAAATGGATCTCTTCCAGTCAGTTGGCCATGTACCTCTCCTCCCAATTATAAACTTGTTGAATCATTTCAATTGGTATTACATTAATTCCTGGATATTTGTTTTTGGCTAATGCTTTCAGTCCAATTTGAACATTTTATCAACACCATTACTTCTTGCCCAGCTGCTCCCACCTGAAATAGTGGAATTTTCACTATTTTTTTTTCGGTATAGTGATGCTGTGCATTCTTTCCATCTTCTTTTGATGTTTCTCCATTAGTCATACTTTATTTAATATTCCAGCTACTCTCAAGAAGACCAGTTTGACAATTTTTTCTAAAGTTAATCAATCAGTATATTACTAAATCATAAAGTGTATCTCCATACTTTCAATTCAAGCCTATTTACTGTCCTCCATTGTGTTCTATTTTCATATTAAAAACCCAAAATAAAATGTTTGAGGAATTATAAATAAAATTAAAAGTGTCTATACTACAATATCAGGTAAAGGCATTTATAGAGCTTATATTTGTGAACGGCAATAAACCTTGCAGCAAACCATTTCAGAAATATACTTTGACAGCTATTTGATGATTATGAATCATGGGCTTAGGTTTATTTCAGTATATTCTAAATGGCATAGTTATATTGCAGAAAACAGTTTGTTTATTGTCACCAGTTTACTAGTCAAATGTCAATCCCTTCTCAAGATCTCATATCTGTTCAACAAAGGCCTAAATGAATTATAGTTACAAATACCCGTCATGATGAACATCCACTTGTCTCACTCGTATGTCTCCCTGCCTTAAAGCAAAGCATGCCGCTTCTGCTAAAATTGCAGGTGACATGAATATGCCGATAAAAACCACATAAGACATTCCATCTGGGGACAAAGCTTTATCTATCAACATTGCTCCAAATTTTAATGAAAACATTGCTTGTATATTGCTGTGCAGATTTCAAGCTAGTACTGAATGTCATCATGCTTGGCCACATTATCCTTTGACTAGGAACGTGCATTGTGCAAGAATATCCTTTTCTCTTAAAATCTGTTTGCCCTTGAAAACAGAATTTTCTTTAATGTCTCTAATTAAATATCTTTAAACTTGACTTATGTCTTACACATAAGGATAATATTGAAATTTTGTAAATGAAAATTTTTATTTTTCTCTAACTTTATATAAATGAAAAGCTCAATGTTTGTGAAAATCAGCCCCCTTAATGTATGCACTATCACATATATCTAGAATATTTCATAAATCATATATTCTTAGGCTACATTGTAACATGATGAATTTTAGTGGAACACTTAAAATGCATACAGGCATGGACAGATATTTTTCACTGCATTAAGAAAATTTCTAGGAAAAGTTAATTAGTAATAATTTTGAAAGGTGTCTTATTGTGTATTATTTGGGATTGCTTGAATCCTGAAAATACTCTCCTTGTTTATATATAAAAACCTGGTAGATCAAGTAGAAAGCAGAAACAACACGGGATGTAGGAAATATGTTAAAGGTTGTGATCAAAGTGAAAATATTAAAAAATATAAACTGGATCCAGTACTTATTTCTTGTATAAGATAATCAACCACTTAGGTGTGGTTGCATATTATCCTCTTAATATGTCTATGGTAACATCTGAGAAATGTAGTAAACATATTTTTATTTTAATTAAAAGAAATAGCCAAGGAACTCAGCATTTAGGTTGTGCTGTGTGGATGTCAAATGTCTGAACACACACACACACACACACACACACACACACACACGTAGGTAGTTTATTGTGCCAACCTGGCCGATAAAAACATGTGGGGCTAATTGAAGGGCTCAGTGGATAAATGGCTCGGTGAGCCTTGCCTTTCAAGTTCTCTGGTCTACTGCTTTCTGATGGTCGGACCAGGGTACAGCTGCCTTAGCCACTTTCCTGCTTCAGGTCTCAAGGCTTACTTCCTGCAAGACATCCCCAAGGAGAAGTCTCATGGACCTACCCTGATGCAGCTCTGGGTGCTGGAGCAGCCGTGGGGAGAACCCTGCCAGTGCTAATTCAGCTTTCCTCCTGCAGTCGGCATCATAGTGTGTGGTTTGTGAGATGGAGGAGGACTTTGTGGATCTGTGTCGAACATATGGATTTACATTGAACTTGTGGGCTTGGGCAGCACCGGGTTGGGATGTTTTCTTGATGTGCACTTAACCTTTATATAAAACTCTCTCTTATACATG
>NW_022104341.1:14736693-14743429 GCF_000313985.2 Echinops telfairi | reverse complement strand
GAGTACATAATAATAGATCCCTCTCTTTTATATTATGGAATTTGCTGCAAACCATAACAATTCTCTGGAAAAAGTGTGCTCTTAAATCATATAAAAGTTTCATGCCTGTCTTGGCTAATATTTCTTTTGCTCCCTAAATGCTATCAGCTTTTAAAAGCTAGAGTAGAAATCTTCTGCACATTTATGCAACTGTTGAAATTGAACATGGTTCAACCAACGGCTTTAATTTTTTCCCCCCAGAATAATTCCGTAGGTAACTGTAATTGGAAGAAGTGAAATATGCAAAGAAAATCATTAAAAGGAAGCATCTTTTTAGAATTGTAATTAAATGGATTGGTTGTGTGGAATATATTAAGAGAGAAGAAAATTTAAATCAGTATAATATAGTGAATACAGAACAGAATATAAACCATGCAATCAAAAAAGATAAATATCCTTGACCTTTTTGTTATATTAATAAACATGTATTTTCCCAGTGATTTGCCCTTGCAACATTCAAATGGACTGAGAGTGACTAGCTACCTTGGTCATGTTCTATTCACTTAGAAGGAACTAAGGAAGACCAGGTTTTTAAACAATAATTTTAGGCCAATTTCCTCAGCGCTGAATGGCTATAAATATGGTCATACTGGAACTGTGAATTATTGGAAATGTCTCCTGAAGGCAGTAGATTGTTTTGTCTCTGCTGTAGCAAATTTCATTCTGCATTCAGTATTCTATAGGCAACTATATGAAGAATTGAGACAGGAGCAGAAAATAATGTTTGAAAGGCGTTTCTATAACAGCCCCCTTTCTTTAGGTCTTTACCGATGGGGCTTGGTTTTGCATACACAAACATAGTGATTTATATTAGCAGAGTATCCAACCTGGTATTTTATTTTTTGCAATATGCAATAATCACAAAATATTCTTCATGGGGATATTTATTGGTTTTCCCTCATTGTGAAAAACTTAGAAGTTATCTTCAAAGTCCCCCACACTATCTAATAAATTTGCCTGAACTTCACCTTTGTGCAATGTAAAAAATACTATTATATAAATATCATTAAATGTTATTTATTAAATAGATCAAAAACTATCTGACACCTATTTGTCTTGTCTTCTGAAAAATTTTTTTTTGGTACTTTCTTACTCTGTTTTAAAAAGACATGTCTTGATTATTGAATTCTGAAATTGATTTCCTACTCCATGCCATTCTTCTCTATATCATCAAGTCATATATAACTTCATGTAAAACATATGTCACAACGTGTTTTGGTATGCTTGTAAGTGATATTACATTGGGTTATATAGAATATAATATATTGGTTTGGGTGTCATATGGTATAGTACATATAAGAATAGCAACCAGTTCCAATTTGCTCTATGAATAGGGATTTCAATAATGTAGAAGCATATTTGGGAATAGAAGCCCTTTGATTCTAAAAAATATCAATAAATTGTATTTATTGGAGAATATTTACATATGCACCAATTACAAAACTCATTACTTCTTATTAGGCAGCAGGAGTCATCAAAGACCTAGTTCCCATGATCCAGAACACCCAATGGCCCGCACATGTTTCTGTAAGTTTGTTGATTCTGAGAACCTGAGATCATAGAGATAGTTTTGTTTTATCTAATTCTTCATGTAAAACATCTCTTATTGTGAAGTTTTATAATTTTAAATTCAAAGGGAAAAACTGTAGCTTATTCTAGAGTAAAAAACATACCAGAATTGCATGATCGTACTATTACAATATAATAGGTAAAATATTCATTATATTTTAAATTCATTATTTTAAATTGCACTTTCTATGTTACAGTAAAACAGCCAAATATGAATCCATTTGTTAAGAATGCTCACTTGCTAGCTCAAAAGAATAGCAGAGACACCAATAAAAGTGAAAACTTCCTATTACAAAATACAATTTATATCCGAAATGATAACTAATAATCAATGTCACATTGAATTATTTACCTTAAAGTCACATTACCTCAAAATGTGTAAAGTTATTTTAGTGTTTACTGCTATTTCCTTTATTGAAGTGCTTCAGTTTTAAAATACTGTGGAGGCTCTGAGGAGAATTCCTGTTCTCTTTCTAGAAACCATCCAATGAAATATGCATATGACCATATAGCAATACCTGTCTTAAAAGGAAAAGCTCAGAAATACTGCTTTTTGTATCGTTAAAAACTCCTTTCTCATTAATTCAATTTTCTTTATTAGAATGATCCCATGACTGCTTGAGTAATTGCCCTTTCAGATTTATGAGTGATTTTTATGTGAGTTTTGTCTAAAAAGATAAAACACCTTGATCAATTGCCAGGTAACTCTGCCATTCTCCTTTCAACACTCCACCAATTCAGCACATTAAATTATTTTTAATTAAGTAACCATATTATCATGAATCTTTTATGAAATGGAGAACACTTTTCTGATATATTCTAAAATATAATCAGCCAGGAGAAAGTAAGAGTTACCGCAGAAATTGCTTTTAAACAATTTAGAATAAAGAAAATAGAAAGGATGAGGGAGCTAACCTCTTAGGTTTTAAGAACAACTTTGCATTTCTAGTGGATCTGTGCACTACGGTCCTTTTCTAGTGACTGGAAATGTAATAGCACATGACTTTTTAAAAAATAGAAGTTCAACTTCAGAGAAAGCAATACACTCTATAATACTAATGTAATATTCCCTTTTTAAAATGCAATGCAGCCCAGATCAAAGCAAAGTTAGCAAATCAACAAGAAAAAACCTCTTTCCTTAATTATTTGCAATCAATAAAATATTATAATTATGAAATAGGCACTGACAGATTTTAGAGTAATAAGGAAAATAGAGATGGGTTCGTGAAGAGGAAAACTTGTTCTAGGTTAAGTTCTGAAATAAAAACAAAACAAGGTGATATTCTCCTTAAGTTGATCTAGAGGAAATGATTTTGAAAAAAATGAAAATGAGAAAATAGCAGCATGGGAAAGAGAGAGAAAAGGAAAGTACCATTAATTTTCCAACAAAAAAATTACTAGTGTATATTAATTGATTTTGCAGCACTCTTAAATATTGAACAAACTCGGTGTAATATTGCAATACACACACAGAGTTGGAAAAGAAGAAAGATGAAAGGATAATGGCATGTCTTCAATATCATACTGGGGCCAAAAGACACATGAGTGTTATCTGAGGTGTAGTATTTAGTTAATTTCATCATTGGTATTGATTATAGGCCCCAATTATAGAGAATTTGCTATTTAAATGAAAGAGTTTTGAAGGAAAAAGGGCAAAAAGACTGCAGGAAAATGGAAAGGTAAACATATGCCTTTCTTATGAAAGATGAAATATTCTGAATAAAAGTAATAGAATATCAGACAAAAGTAATAGACTATCAGACATTCTCAGAAAACATTATCTTCCGGATGTAAAAGGATAGCACCTGACACACCATAAGAACAAAACATCACAATGAAGCAAAGTACTAAGTGCTCTAGTCAAGACATTTTAGGAGAAAATACTGCACGTCTTTAATACATTTTGTATTTTCTTTGGAAACATTGTGGATGTTCTAAGGATTGTTTTAAAAAGTATCAATAGCTTTTAAAAATAATATTTTCAAGGAAAGAATTACCTAGAAGACAAAGCAATGCAGACATGTAATTTTGAATTTAAACATATGGGAATATGAACTGAATCTGAATATATTTCTAACACTATATTTGTATAGAATGATAATGATGTTCATTAGTAATTTAATAGCAAGTATTTTTAAAACACTTATATTGAAAATAATACCTCTGGAAATTTTTACAACCAATGTAGCTTGATTTATAATGTATTAACACATTTACTGAGCCTTGATGACATAGTGGTTAAGTGGTAGGTTCTTGAAAGAAAAGTCAGAGCTTTGACCTACCAGTCTTTCTGCAGGAAAACAGATGACAATCCGCTTCCATAGAGATTTACAGTGGAGAACATTCGTGGGCAGTTACACTCTGTTCCATAACATCACAACAGGTCGGACTTGACTTAATGGCCATCAATTTGTGTTTTTCAGTATGAAATTTAGCCGACTTCATTTACACTCGATAAAGGAAAAACATTTTAGAGGTAGAGAATATGATTTAAAATATCTGTCTTAAAAGAAAAAATCACAAATAACAGGGTTACATAAACAAAAAGATGTGAACATATTTTGAATAGCTCTGTATTTAAGAGAAAACCTTATTGTAAGATAATATAGCATTCACCCTCACAAATTGAATGGGTTCAAGAGGGCATGACCCGCAAGGAGAAAACACATACGAAGATTAGCCAAAATTAGGCAAAAGAGGTCCTCACAGTATAGACACTCCAGGGGGCAGAACTTTAGGCAGGACAGGGTTAAATATCTCTCTTGCCTTGAGCCTGCAACCCATGACAGGATTATACAAAGGGACAGCTCACAATCCTTTGAAGGTTTACAAAGAAGCGTTCACACATCAGTCAAATGATTGGCAGACTGGGGCAGGATAAGGTGGGGACCATGAAGTGCCCAGGTTTGCAGACTGCTGCCTTCTGCAGCCTTAATCAGGGAACAGGAGGCACATGTCTGTTTATCTCAGGCATAGACAGGCCAGCCATTATTTCACCGGCTCCCATGGCTGAGCCATAAGCATCCTCCCACAGGCCATGAACCATGTGGAAAGTGGTGGCCCTGTCCTGTTTGCCTAAGGAACAAACGTTTCCCTCACACCTAGTAATTTAATTTTCAAAGCTACCTCCTTTATTGTTGAGGAGATTCTGGAACAGCTCTTCCTCACCTGCTTTGAGTCAAACCAAAAGTGACAGAAGCCCTCATTACTGGGTCTTCACACGGCCATTTCATCGCAGCTTCATTTCCACAAGGCCAACTACTCAATCAAGACACCCTTCTTTTGGTTTTGACTAAGGCTGCATCTGGAAAGAAAATGATGTCCATATAATGGTAATTTTAACCATTTGCTACATTGACTTGACTGGTAATTTCAAAATACCCTTTTTTTCAGTAAAAATATAAAATGATACAACATGTTTGTAAAAACAGTATATTGAGATTGGCGTCTCCTATGTGAGAGAAAATGCTCTGTGGAAACATAGTTATTTTTCACTTGCATCTGTCTGCCAAAAATCTATGTATTCTTAAAAATTCAGGTCAATTGTTATTCTTACAGATTTTTCTTCCTCCTTCCTTCCAAGGTTAGAAAAAGGAAATACATAATAGTTATATAGTAAAATGTTACTCAGCAATTACAAACTATACCAGTAATATATGAATGAACATAAGTGACTTTTATATATAATGTGAGTCAATAAAACAAACTGCACAAGGAAGATTAAGTGATATTATTAATACTAAGCACTCATTCCTCACTTATAGTCATGGGTAAGGTCCAAAGAGCTGGGCATTTTGCAAAAATCAGCATCATGTAAAAATGGAGGATGATTATATCATAATGTAACTGTCACCTCATTGAAAACCATGGCCCAGTCAAGGTAACACATAGCCGTAAGTATGACAGCCTGAGTTATTTTTGCCTTGTGCATGAGCATTTTTTACTAAAAGATAGACATCATTAATGCACAAAACAGTCAAATCATACATTTTGAGAAATTGTCAAAAATGTAAACGTTTATAAAGGAAATAATTAATAGGTGAGGAGTAAGAGTAATGATACAAATGTTCATTTAACTTCATATGTAAAATACATCTTTAGTTTAATGACTGAACATTTATAGTTAAACTATAAAAATCTGAATGAGAGTTTTGAATACCAAGGTGTCAATTACTCCCAGGAAATGAAAAAAAAGAAGGAATTGGGACATAAATGGATGATTTCCTTACTATATGTGCAATGATGTTATTAACTGTTAAAAACGACTAGTTTCAATAGAGCATAATGTTAATATATGAGAGCCAATTAGAGGACACTTAAACATCTGTAGCACTTCCCTCCACACTTGTATGTTGTGTGCTGAATTTCATGATCCACTATAGCTGTTATGAGTGTTCCATGTATATAAAATACATCTTTAAAGAGTGTAGTAAAATTTAATCATACATGCAAATAACTGATGAGTATCAATATAAATTTATAATAATATATTGAACTGTGTAATAAAATAGAGGTAATAAAGATTAACTCAGTACATTTAATACATATAGCAGAAATAAATATTGTAAAGAATTAGCATCATTAGAAAATAATTTACAGTTTATATTTTTATTACCTAATCTAACTTTTTATTCCAAGTTTTGATCAAAGCAAGTTTTTAATTTTTCATTATGAATACCTAATAAAGAATGTTTAACATTGCTTTTGTGCTTTGAATTTATTGTGCATAATTATTCTTAACCATTGGTAGTAGATTTTTTTAAATGATGCATTTGGAATAGTTAACATTAAGATATGTAGTGGAATTTTAATTATTCAAATATTTTCTTTGAAGTTGACTACACATTTTAATACTTCATTGGATTAAATGATTAAACCATGGTTTGTGTGTTTATTTTCCCTACTGAGGGATATTAACTAGTATCTTTACTTTTTCCCCTGCAACTAAGAGTGTTAATTAAATTATTTTACCCACCACCTGGACTAACTATGCAAGAGTTGCTGAATGATAAAATAAACAGATTTTATTTTATCCAGTGTATAAAAACTTCAGTTTTACTAAATGTGGCTAAATTAGTCTCTACAATGATTATACCAAATGATTCTCACATTTCCCACTGCCACTGAG
>NW_022104341.1:14717384-14735254 GCF_000313985.2 Echinops telfairi | reverse complement strand
ATATTTCCAATTGCAAGTCAAAACTTGATGTTATTAGCTTTAATTATCTCTGCAAATCATATTACTGTGAAATTGTATCTCACTATTTTTTTATATTATTGCTTCATTACCAGGAAGTCTGAATCGATCTTCAAATATTTTCTTTTTTTGTTTGTTTTTTTGCTTACCTTGACTCATTTTCTTCATTTTTCTTATACATTTGTATGCTTAATGAAATTCATTAATAGAAAAATAATAAATACATTTCAACAAAAGGATTGTTACTATAACTTCTATTTCTGCTTTAATACTCTACCTTTGCAAGCTGGAGTGACTTTAGAAAAATTACTTATTGTGTGCCTCAATTGTCCCATTTGTAAAATGAGAACAATAATACAAATACCTACCTCAGGATTTTGTCATTAATAAATGGGTTAATTTATACAAAGATATTACAATTGTGCCTGGGGCATAGGGCTTTATAAATGCTTGCAAATTTTATCATTATATTACTTTTTCAATTCTTTGTTGTTGTTGTTAGTTGTTCTCTCTCATGGTGAACCTATAACCTGGTCCTGAACTCACAGTTCATGTTTGAGCCCACTGTTACACTCCCTGTGTCAATTTAATCCTTCCATCCTTTGCACATATGTCTATAGATATAGATGTATATGCAAGTGACAGAGTAGGTATGTGTGTGAGTACATGCACACATGCATGCATGTGTATGCACATGTATTTTAGACTAAAGTGAGTCTCATTAATTAAAAAAAAGGCCAAATGGAGTAGATTCTCTGATAGCAATTTGATTAAATTACAAATCAACAACCACTATAAATGGAAAGAGATGCTGGTTATGAAAACTCAATATGGTGGAAATATCAATTACCCCAAATTGGACTTCGGATTACACAAACCACAATCACAAACACCACCCCGCTTATTATTTTGTTTGGTTTAGGTTTTTTGTAAAATTTTTAAAAGTTCATATGAAAATGTGAAGAATTGAGTATAACAAAAACAATAAAAAAATCTTTGTATAAGCTGAAAAAGGTAATAAATTAATATGACCTGAATTCAAGATTTATGATAAAGCTACATGAATCCAAAGTGTATTAGTGTTGTGTCATGTGTTTTATAGGCCAAAATAAGTCTCAACAATTAAAAAAAAATTCAACTAAATGAAGTAGACTCTCTGCTAACAATTTCATGAAATTATAAGTCAGTATAAATGGAGAGCTATGCTGGTTATGAAAACTTAATATCGATAAAATATAATTACCCTCAAATTGAACTCTGGATTTCAGAAACCACAATCATAGATTTTGGCTTATTTTTTGTTTGTTTATTTTTTATCTCAGGTTATTAATTTTGTTTGGTTTAGGTTTCTTGGAAATTGAAAAAAAAAAGAAAATGTGAAGAATTGAGTATAGCAAAAATAACAACAAAAAAAACTCTTTGTATTTTGTATAAGCTAAACAAGGTGAAAGTATTTATATGACCTGAGTTCAAGACTTATGATAAAGCTACAAAAATCAAAACTGGTATTGGTATAGAAACAGGAACAAAAGGATTAGAAAGCAAAGAATCTAAAAAAATTAATTCAAACATACATGGGCAAAGGATTTGCATATACATATGTGTATATATATATATATATATGTCTGTAATGCATATATACATAGAAACAGGTGATAAATATGATTAGACCTTAGACACATGAAAACTAAAACTTCAATGAGATATCATTATAAACTTACTTAAATTGCTTTAAAAAAAAGACCATATAAATATTTATAAGCATGCATAAAGAGTCAAGTTCTTCCTTATACTACTGATGGGACTATGAAGTGTTTTAAACTCTTGGCAGCAAACTAGTTAAAATGTTAAACATAAACCTATCATAGAGTTTATCCATTCCACTCCTAGTTTAGGAATATATACATTTTTTATAAAGAATGCTATAGTAGTCCATTAGTATTAGAAAAATACAGGGTTGGCAAATAAAAGGCAAAGCCACAAGCTAAATTTGAATTTAAAATGAACAACAAGCTTGTTGTTTTTAATTAGTCTATCCCAAATATTATATGTGATGTATTTAAATGAAAGGGAAAAAAATATCTGTTGTTTTTCATTTCTGAAATTCAAATTTAACTGTTTTTTATTGCTTTTGCATAGATATTTTACTCCTGCAACAACTCTGGTTTCTACCGGCAAGTACGTCAATAGATGAGCAAACTATGGAATTTCCATTCATGTATCCCAACTCCATATGACAACAGTGAACTCTTGACACATGCAAAAATATGGATGGATCTCAAAATAATTCTTCTGAGTAAAAGAAACCAGACCAAAAAATACAAATTGTTCTATTCAATTTATTTAAAATTCTAGGAAATTGATATTGAGAGCAGACCAGTGATGGCCAAGTGACAGGAGAAGAGGCATCACAAAATAGGCCCTTTTTTGTAACAAAAGTGTTTAGCATATTCATGGTCCTTATTATGATGATAATTTCACAAGTGTATGCACATATTTAAATCATCAGATTGTACAAGTTAAACGGATGTGATTTATTGTTGGTGTTTCTACTCCTGCAAACAGTTGGGAGTCTTGGAAACTCACAGAGCAGTTCTATGCTCCCCACAGGGTCGACATGAATCTGCATCCACTCAGCAGTGAGTTCAGTGAGTCTGAGTTTATTATGTTATCCATAACAAACAGAAGAGCTTATAAAATGGTTACAGGATAAAATTTAAAACAAAATGATGTTTTAAATCTTTCCAGGTTCCTTATCCATTGGACTTAAATATTGGTTTAAGAGGCTAAGAAGAAAAGGAGGAACGTTACAACTGAAATGGACAAGCACATTTCAATTATGAAAAAATAATAGCCTAGGGCTTCCCTTTGGACTCAGGCATTCAAGGCATGACTCAAGACTATCTGACCCACAGCAAGGTGATCTTCAAGGACACACCCAGGTAGCAGATGAGGGATTCTGCCCCTCTCTCAACTGGCTGAAGAGCAGTCCACTTCTTTTTTTCCACATCATTTTAATGGGGCTTATACAGCTGTAAGCACAATCCGTACATACATCCATTGTGTCAAGCACATTTGCAGCAGATTTTCCAATGCAGTATGCCATTTGATTTCTTGCCTAGTTCTTCTATGAGCATTGACTATGGATTCAAGTGAGATGAAATCCTTGACCACATCAATCTTTTTTCCCTTTATCATGATGTTGTTTATTTTTCCAGTGATGAGAATTTTGGTTTTCTTCACATTGAGTGGCAATCCAGGCTGAAGGTTGCAGTCCTTGATCTTCATCAACAAGTAGTTCAAGAGCAAATCACTTTCAGCAAGCAAGGTGGTGTCTTCTGCATATAGAGGGTTAATAGGTCTTTCTAAAATCCTGATGTCACATTCTTTTTCACATAGCCTAACTCTTCACATTAAACATGCAGGTTGAATAAGTATGGTGAAAGTATCAAATCCTAATGCAAATCTCTCCTGATTCTAAACCACTCAGCATTCCTTTGTTTGCATCCCTAGATTTCATCTTGTTTCATTTTCAGTTTCCAAATTAGCACATTGAAATGTTATGGAATTCCCAATCTTCCCAGTGCGATCTACACTTGGTCAAATTCTTTTGCACAGTACCAAAAATACAAGTAAACATATTTCTGGTGTTCTATGCTTTTAGCCATGATCTACATGACACCAGCAATTATTTTCCTGGCCCTCTTCTGAATCTGGCTTGAATTTCTGGAAACTCGTTGTCAATGGATTGCTGTAGCAGTTGTTGAATAATCTTCAGCAAAACTTTACTTGCATCCAGTTTTAAAGATATCATTTTCTGATGTCTGCAGTTTGTTCAGTTACTTATCTTTGCCATGGGTAAACATACGGGTCTCTTCCAGTCAGGAGGCCAGGTAACTGTCCTCCAGACTTCTTGACATAAGTGAGTGAGTGTTTTCAGTTATTTCTCAGTTTGTGGGCACATTTCAATTAGTATTCCATCAATTTCTGGGTTCTTGTTTTTCTCTAATGACTTCAGTACAGCTGGACTTCTTCACTGATTGCCACTGGTTCTGAAACATGTACGACCTCTTGAAATGGTTAAATGCCTACCAATCCTTTTTGGTACAGTAATTCTGCATCTTATTTCCATATTCTTTTTATGCACCACTCAATATTTTGACCATAGAATAATGCAATATTGAAATGTATGGTTTGGATTTTTCTTCAGTTCTCTCAGCTTAATATATGCTGAAGGTATTCTTCAATTTTCATTTTCTATCTTTAGGTCTTTGTATATTTCATTAAAATACTGTGCCTTTTTGAACTGCCAATTAAATTTTCTCTTTAGTTCTTTGACTTCATTATTTTTTTAATTTCCTTTAGCTGATCTTGTTTTCAGAACAATGTTTGGAATTTCTTCTGAAATCATTTTTTTGCCCCTTATTTCTTTCCTGAGTGTTGAGTGACAGTTTGATTTCTTCATGTATGATATTCTCAATGTCATCTCACCACTCCTCAGGTCTTCTGTCATTGGCGGTCAATGAGTCAAATCTGCAATTGAAATTTGGGTAGGATATATTCAAGTCAGTATTTTGGCTCTGATGGACTTGCTTTAATTTTCTCCAACTGCAACTTGAACTTACATGTTATCCATTGATCCACAGTTAGTCCTTGGCCTTGTTTGGCTGCTTCTAGTGAGCTTCACCATGGTCTCCTGCCACTGATTTATTGCTACTGAGCCAACTCAGTGACTCTAATGTCAGGGTAGAAATGCCCTTATGGGTTTTAAAGACAACAACTCTTTATAGGAGTAAAAAGTCTTGTCCTTCTTTCATGGATTATATTGTGGTTTCAAACTGCTGACCCTGAGATTAGCTGCCCAATTAGATTTTTGAGTATTCCATTTGGAGAATTTTACATGTATAATTATCATTTATATTTTTGGAAAAATGTGCTGTTGATAGCAGCTGTATGTTTGGCATGTTTCTTGGCATCAAGCAAGGAAAATAGAGGAACTTACTTAAATTGGAAAAATATGCTTATTGATGATACATCATACATTTAATTTAGATCATATCTGACAAGACTATGGATACTGAGTAAAATCATTTCTTTGATATAGAAAGTAATATTACGCAATTGTGATTTTATAATTTATGATTACCATTGATCATGAAAAGGAAGTGGCATTTTTGTTAGCTCTATGATCAGTGTAGTGCCACAAAAGATGTGCCACAGACTGTTAGAATATGTTGCTTTCTCCTGCCTTGTATGCTTTGTGTTAAAGATAATTTCAAATACAGTTGCTGCTGTACATCTTACGGGAGATGTCCCGACTCAGAAGAGGATATAGAAAATGAACTATCAATGCTGATATCAGATGGAACTTGACAGAAAGCAAAGAATACCAGAAAAAAAATAGTTTGCTTTTGTTTTAATGCTATGGAAAGACATTCAGTTGTGAAGAGCACATCAAATTATGGATAGCATGACAATGAATGGGAATTCCAAACACTTACTTGTGCTAATGGAGAACCTTTATGAAGACCAAGAGACAAACTTGGAACAGAACAATAATAACAACAAGAAAACCTTCAAACTCATTGCCTTTGAGTTGTTTGTTGCCAATTGACCGTGACCCTACAGGACAGGGCAGAATGACCCCTGTGCGTTTCTGAGACTGTACTTTTGACAGGAGTAGAAAGCCCTGTCTTTCTCCTGAGGAGCTGCTGTTGGTTGCAAACTGCTGACACTCCAGATCACAGCCCTCCTCATAACCCTCATGAACCCTACACCGCCAGGGCTCCTAAAGAACAGAACAAGGGAAACAGAGTTGCTTAAAATCAGGAACAGTGAGCCTCAAGAACGTGTTCCTTCAAGACAAGTAGTCAAGCTGTACGCTGAAGACAAAGCTGAGCAGCTGGACTACAGCAAGGGTGAGAATGTGGCGTCAGGATTGGAGGGAGGCTCCCTAAGCACCTGCGACAGGCAGATGACACAATCCTGCTGGCTGAAAGCCAACAGGACTTGAACATCAAAGCCTACTGTTACCTGTATGAATTACAGCTGAAGATAACGAAAACCCAAATCCTCACAGCTGGACCAATAAACAGCATTATGAGAAAGGGAGAAAATTTGAATTTTTCAAGGATATGATTTTTCTTTGGTCTACAATCAGTGATAATGGGAGTACTTGGCAAGAAAACAAACCACTTATTATATTGGACATATCTGTTGTACAAATTTACTTTAAAGTGAAAGTGGGGAACCATGTTTCTGCCATTAACCATCTGTATACATATAACATCATGCATAGGTCATACAAATTGTTAACTTAAACATTATCATGCTATATTTGGTCAAACGCTAAATTAACCATCCCTACTGCGATGGCTGGGACTCTTCTCTTTGGCGAGGTGTGTGCTGTTAGGTGGCACTGATGCGTTCTGGAGGCGGACTTTCCCTCCTGCTGTCTTTGAAAAGTTAAAGGGCAATGGTGTCACTTTGAAGACTGAGGCATACCTGATCCAAGCCATGGTATTTTTAATGACCTCATATGCATGTGAAAGTTGGACAATGAAAAAGGAAGATGAAAGAATAACTGATTCATTTAATGATGGCACTAGTGAAGAATAAAGTACCATGGATTGCCAGAAGGGAAAAAAAATATCTGTCTTGAGAGAAGTATAATTAGCATGTTCTTTCAAAGCCAATATGGTGGGGCGTCTCTCCTGTACTTTGAACATATTGTCAGGAGAGCAGAGCAGAGACGTTGTCAGGAGAGCAGAACAGAGAAAAAGGCAGACTGCCCAAGAGAAGGACCGGTGCAGTACTGCGACCCAGGACACAAGGATAACAGTGACTATAAGGATGGTGCAGGAACGGGCTTTGTGGCTGTTGTTGAGTTGGCACAAACCCAATGGCACCGAATAAAAATCACATCCTTTTGTAGATACTTCCCATTAATGTTGAGCAAAAAGCAAATAATCATGGGATTAGGTAGTCATTACATGATTTCATTGTCCTAAGACATACAACATATAATATTATCAAGTAAAATTAGTTTTTTTTTCTAAAGAAGTTCTGGATAGAAATAAGATAAAATGCTCAATCCACAGAATTATACGTTTTCTGTTTCATTTCTGCATCATTTAATTTTCTTCATTTATAAAATTTCAAATAAATCATCTGTACTTTTTGTGAAGTTTCCTCATTTAAGCAGTTTTTTTGTACTGGTATTTTATTATAATAATTGCAAACTTATGCTTAAAATTTTTAAATGACTCCTTTTTAATTTTCATTTAATATAGAAATACTAAGTAGTAGATTAAATATGGATCATAAGACAGTGAAAAGATAATTTGAATCAACCCAACAATCAGAGATCAGTAAGCATTACCTAATGACCCATATTTTAAGATTTACAGAGGAAATGGCTAGATATAACTATGGTTATATATTTTTTCTTGAATATATATTCAAGCTGATATTGTTTATACTGTTAAACTTCCTTAGTTAATAATGCAGAAGTATTTTCCACAACTGATATGATCACCAAATTATTGCTTTTCTTAATACTGATGGCACTTGGAAAAAAATGCCTTCATCGTCTACCAAACACAGGCTTCAGATAATGTGATGTTGCTGTTGTTGCTAGGCTCCATGCAGTCAGTTCACCCCCATGGTGACTCTGTGCCTGTGCCTGAGCCCATTATTGCAGTCACTGTGTCAATCCATCTCATTGGTGGCCTTCCTATTTTTCAATACTCCTCTGATAACCCAGCATGATGTCTGTCTCCAGGAACTGTCCTTTTCTGACAATATGTCCAAAGTATTGAGTATGAAGTCTTCTCATCCTTGCCTATCAGGAACACTCGAGCCATACTATATGTGATTATAGAAACTGGATTTTTAAGCAACAAAATGAAAATATGGTAGATTCTTTACTAGATATTCAATCAGCTATTATGAAATGTATACACTGAGCCAGAGAATGTGAAGTGTCAATTAAATAACTTAAGACAATACCAATTACAGTACCAAAAATTGTAAATTTTATTAATTCATTATAAGAGATGAAATATTATATCTACAGGTATCTCTACAAACTGCTTAGATATCAAATAAAGGGTAGATCTACACTTGGCCTTTGTTCACAAAGATGTAACTCACAACTGAAAAGCATTTTTCCTATAACAGTGAAGAAATTGTTGAGAGAATTATATTTACAGTATGTAAAATTTGAGGAGAGCTTCATAGTGAATGTACAGTGCAATGGTGGAGTCGGTTTGCCAATAAAAACATGATACAATTTCATAAACAACAAAAACAAAAGAACACCGAAATTAGGCAAAATTTCATAGGATCAGCTTTCTTTGTTTGAGATCCAAAGAACTCTACCTCCCAAAACAGTTTTAATTACTAAGTCCCTTCTCTATTCTTGTCCATATCTCTTCCAGGATCAAAATGTTGGATCCTAAACACCATCAACATGGACATGCAGGTGACTGGCAAGTGTTGGAAGCAATTCAAGTATTGTCTTAAATCTCATATACTCCTTAATACTGGTATGGATTTAATTAGTTACTCATCCATTCGTTAATATGAAAATTTTATAAAAGATATATTCCACATATTGTTGGTATGTCACAATACCTGATAGTCTATAAGCACAACAAATATTCAATCTGTTCCTTTATTATCTGTCACTTGTAGACAGATTTTCCAGAGAAATGCATGCTTTGCATTGGTAATTTGTTATACCCGCTGATTGAAGAATATCAATAGTTTAAGAAAATCAGTGGGTAGTTTTATTTTGTTTCTTCCTCCAAGTATATTTCCAGAATTCCAAAATGTTCCTCCAAGTATATTTCCAGAATTCCAAAGTGTAGAATGCATTTATACATCAAAATTAGAAAGATATCCAGGTCCCACGTGAATCACTGGAAAATTACTGAAAAGTAAGAACAACCCCAAAAGCTCTCTCCAATACTCAATGTGCATAAGGACAGTTGAACAAATTCATTTTGTTATTTTTTTAATTTAAAATGCTGTTCAACTATTAAATCTAGGCTGCTGTACCCAGGTACCTCCTTCGAAAATAGTCATTGTCTCTAATCAAGAAGGTCAGAAAGCATATTTCAAGAAAGTAATCAGCCTGGATAAAGGTAATATATAGACTTTGTGAATTTTCTCTTTGAGATTTCCTACTATGAAAATGTCCTACATATTTTCTGAACCTTTTCAGGATTTATATAGTAGTAATATAAGTAAGATGTCCTGCATATTTTAATGATTTGTTGTTATCAAAACACATAGCGTCTCTATGCTTGAGTGCAACTTATACAGATTATTAACATATAATCGGAAGTATTTGTGTTAGAAATCTACATTATAAGCAAATTGCTAGTATATTAATCTATCAAGCATTATTGCTTGAGGTAAATGTTGAAGATTATTATGATAAAATCACTAAACAGATTCTGACATTTTAAGTTAAATTAAAAGTCTTTTACCTAATCTTTGTTGTACCATTATTGTCAACCACATAAAACACATCTCTACTCTCATAAAGATGTACAGTCTCCGAGGCCCACAGGGGCAGTTCTACTCTTTCCTGTCGAATTGCTATGACGCACAATTGACGTGATGGCAGTAAGTTGTTTGGTTTTTAATGTTTTTTTATCTAACATTTGTTTTAAATAATAATTCAAAAAGTAAGTATAAATATCAAAGCATTTCTACATTTAGACCCCTGAATATAAAAACAGACATACAGTAATTATATAACTTTTTAATTCTACATCAATTTGTATATCCTGTTAGTCCTATTTCAAGTATTAATTATTCAATGTGTATTGGCACTTTGGGAATTAAAGTAAGCTATTTAAAAAATCATTTTATTGGGGACACATATATATCTTATCACAATCCATACATCCATTCATTGTGTCAAGCACATTTGTACAATTGTTGCCATCATCATTTTCAAAATATTTTCTTTCTACTTGAGCTCTTGATGTCAGATGAAGTAAGCTAATTTTAAGTGGTAAAAATTAACTTATATTGAGATAGGTTAAAAGGTTGCAATTTCTAGAACCTGATATGACTTACAAAAATTTGCAAGACAGAAAACTTAACAGACTACAATATATTTAAAGGTCATTTTTAAATTTAGTTTTGTTTTAAAATTAGCATATAAGAAGCCCTTGTAATTGGAGAAAATAATTTTAACACTGAAATACAAATGTTGTGTAAAATTAATATTTCTAATTTAGCATCCAGACATTAAACTATTGATAGAGAAGGGATTAGGTTTGGCACAAATGGGATCATTTTAAGAGTGAATGGATAGTCTTAAGTAACAATGCCAGTAAATGGGAGTAAAATGAAACTTTCTCAGGATAACGGTATTGCATTAAAACAATTTTTAAAGCTGATAAAAATATTGAAAATAATGTATGTGATTTGGTTATATGACTCATTAATGATAGAGCTGGAAGTAAAATTCTAGTATCTGACCCATAATTGAGTTTCTTGAAACTTACATGTCATCTCAAAAAATTCTCAAAGTATTTTCTTTACTTATAATGCATTATTTTTTTATGTAAAGAACATTTTTCCTATTAGCATCTCAAGTAATAGTAAGACAATCCTTGTTTGAATGGTTCTTATGTGCAGGCATTTTAATTACCATAACTTATTCAGGTAACACCAGTATTCCAACAAGTGTAGCATTTCAGGACCATGGTAGAATAATATTGAGCACAGCATAAATCGTGAACTTTTTGCTAGTTCTTTAGTCCACAAATAATACAGATGTGCATCATCACTTCACTCCATCTGCAATACATCGATCACTGCTAACTGCTGGTAGTTACCTTTGCGTCCAATCCAACTCATAGTAAAATGCTCTGTAGAGCTTTCCAATCTATGACCTTCCTAAAGTAGATGGCTAACTTCTTCTGAGGCATCCCTGCTTGTGCTTAACCACCAATCTTTCTGCTAGTGGCTGAGGGCAAACTATCAATGTCACCTATGTATCAGATCAATTTGATGGCAGTGAGAGTTTTGAGTGAGAAGGACCCCAGTGAACACAAAGAATATTTAGTTCATAGACATAAAACAAAACATGCGGCTCTACTGCCTCTTTATCTCCCTTGATACAACTCATTTGACATGTGGCAGAACCATAATATCAGAAGAGGTAATTGGTCAATCAAGTTGAAAGTGAAGAGTAAACAATGAAAATGGCTAGAAATGAAATTTCAGTTGAATATACATGGGGGTTGGAATCCCTGATGGTCTAGTGTGTAAAGCTCTGATTTCTCATGCAAAGGTTGTCTGTTGGAGCCCTTTAGCCACTCCTCAGGAGAAAGATGTGGTCGTCTGGCTTCCATGAAGATTCCCAGCCTTGGAAACCATCTGAGGCTGCTCTGGGCTTGATTCTGACTCAGAATCACTAGATCAAAGTGAGATTTGGGGTGGGAAGGAAGAAATAACTAAGAGAATGTTGATACAGGCATTGTTCAACTACTCTACATATGCAGCCATAATAAATTCATAAAGCTGAAAATATCAACTTAAAAGAGAAAGGAAGTTATGGCTAAATTATAAGAATGCCCCAGAAGACACTTGCTCATTTTACATGAGAAAAAAAATATGGAGAAGATTGATGGAAATCGAAAACAGGACAAAGTGTTGGAGACAACCAAATTTAGAAAAGAATATGATCATTTGATGTGTTATAGAACATACATTGCTGCATATATTACAACTGATATGAAGAAAAGAACAATTCAAGCCCATGCACTTTTTAAAAAATTTACCAAGAAATAAGTCATTTTAATTTTCAATGCTTTAAATTAGAGTGTACTAAATAAAACTGATATCCTTGCATGGTTCACTGAGCTACTAACCAAAAGGTCAGAGGCACCTTGGAAGAAAGGAAAAAATACCTTTAGAGAAAACAGCCATTTAAAAGCACCTCTTCACAAGGATGGACCTGGTGAACGTTATGTGTAATGAAGACAACCAATCACAAAAGGACGATGATTATCGGAGGTGACGGACATAAGGAAAAAGAAAAACAAAATGATGATATGAAATGTCAACCTTTATGTAAATGGTAATACAAAAGCCGTTAATAAAAGGCACAGACTGGAAAGAACCCCCGGAGGAGCACAGACTTCCTCTGACGCTCTCAGGGTCACCATGCGCTAGAATGGACTCCACAACAGCTGGTTTCAATAAGCATTTTTGCTTTTATAAAATATGCATTGCTATCCAGCAAAGTAGAGATTGTATAATGCTTCTGCATCCTTCCTCTGTAAATATTACACCTTTGGAGACCCTATGGAGCAGTTCTACTATGTCTTATAATCTTGTTATGAGTCAGACATGACTTCATGTTAACAAGTGCAAGGGAAAAGTCCATTAAGTTTTAATTCCAGTTTCCCATGAATTTTAAAAGTGGATCCTATACTAAAATTTTGCTTTCTCTAACATTTATAGTGTATTTGTATGATTTAAGTTTGAACACTAATTGATGCTTCTATGATACAAACGTTGGATTTTAAAAGAGGGGACACTGTGAGCATGCTCAGTAACATGAGAGAGCTGGAATTTGACCAGACTGTTTTTCTGGGTCTCGCGTGTTTTTGCCCTTTTATTAAGATTTTAAACTAAACTTTGATTTTCATATGGATAAATGCATTAGCATTTTGAAAAATTTTTATTATAAAATTTCTCCTCATATTTCAATTATTTTAATTTTAAAAGTTTATTATTATGTATTATTATTATTTCAATCAGAATGTCTGCATCTTAAGACTACTACTTTGCATTAAGAAAAATACTTTATTATTGTTTTTATTTTCCAATTGAATGTCTTAAGATTGTTTTTCGGGAGAATGCTATCACCTTTGTATATTTTGTGTGGCCTATAAGCTTATGTTCCCTGTCTTCTCATGTCTGTAATTCCCATTTGCATTGTCATGATTTCTACACTCCCCTTTCACTGAATGCCTTTTCATTCTTGGCATTCTCTATGAAGTCTGCTTTGAATTTTCTTTCACTTTAACATTTGTTTAAAATTATCCTGACTTTATATTTCCTTACTCAAGAGCAAAAAGCACAAACAACATCACCACAACACGAGGAACTGTATTAAAGGGTTGCGGCATTAGGAAGTTTGAGAACCACTCTTCCATAGTATAGACCAGTATAGAACAGCGCCTGTGGTTTCCTAGACTGTAACTCTTAATACATGTAGAGAGCCCCATCTTTCTCCTAAGGAGAAGATGTTGGTTTTTAACTGCTTACCTTGTAACTCACAGCCCGATGTATAACCACTGGAAACCAGAGTCCCTCTATATACCCACAGTTAATTCTAATTCCTGTTCTACAGCTTCCCAGTTGACTGAGTTCAGTTGAGCTCATTGCTTTCTTTCCTTGTTGTCTGCTAAAGCAAATGTACATCTTTATTGCAGCAATTTCCAAATTGAATTCCTTATCTCCCGGCTACACAAAAAATTCCTCCAAATAAAAGTATATATTTTTCTTTTCATGTCCAATAACTTTCACAGAAATTGATATATGATTGAGTTAATAAAATACATGAAATATTAAATATTTAATAGGGAAAAACTGTGAAAAATTTATTTTTGCAAAGCTCATTCCTTAACATTACCTAAAATTTTAATGCAGCTACTTTCAGAAATAAATGTGATTTGAATTCACTACCATTATTAGGGATAAGGTGGGGTTTTCTACTCTCATAGAGCTGCAGTTTCAGAAACTCCTGGGGTCCTTCTCACCTGTCCTATTGGGGTTCTCGGAGTGAGTGTGGACTCAATGGCAGTGAGTTTTGAGAACCGTTATTAAAGAGAGATTTACAGGTAAGTC
Organism: Echinops telfairi; assembly: GCF_000313985.2. Classification (NCBI taxonomy): domain Eukaryota; kingdom Metazoa; phylum Chordata; class Mammalia; order Afrosoricida; family Tenrecidae; genus Echinops; species Echinops telfairi. The sequence continues at coordinate 14,721,349 of NW_022104341.1, read as the reverse complement.
TTGGGAAGGCTCTAAAATGTATTTTCTTTGTGTTTATCCCTATTCTGTACTAAATTTACTTTAAACTGTTAGATTGCCACTCTTTCCGGAACTTTAATCTGTTCAGTTCAACAAAAAAATGTATGAAATACATTTATTTGTAATGTGCCTAGGGAAATGCAAGAAGTATAGAAAGAAAGTAGGCAATTTTTCTCATTTTTGGAGGGGATCTAGTGACACTGTCAGGAAAACGGTCTGCTCCTATAAAGATTTACAGCCTCAGAAATCACATAGGATGCCTGGCTGCCACTTGTCTATCAGTTTGCCATACTATGGGGGCTTGTTTGTTGTTGTGATGCTGAAAGCTGTGTCACTGGTATTTCAGATGCTAGTAGGTTACCAACAGTGAACAGGTTTCTACACAGCATCTGGACTAAGCACAAGGGTACAAAGAAGGAATAAGCTGTCCGCTTCTGAGTTACTAGCAAAGGAAAACTCTAGGGACAGAATTAAAATTTTCAGTTAATGAAAAGAAGTATAATATTGTCAGAGATAGTGCCATCAAAGGGTCGGAAGCCCCTTGGGTTGGAGGGCACTGAAAATATGACTAAGGAAGAGCTTCCTTCTCACAGTAGAGTAGACTATAATGATGTTGATGGCTGGAAGCCTGTGGGCGTAAAGGCTTCTGGGCATTCATTTGCTGATGAGCACAACTCAAAATGAGAAGAAATAGATGCAAAAAACAATTAATAATCAGAACTTCGAATGTACTACGTATGAATCCAGGAAAATAGAAGCTAGAAAAAAATGAAATGGAAAGCATAAACTTTGACATTCTAATCACTAACCAGTGAGCTGAAAGTGAATGCTATTGGTCTTTTGGAATCAGAAAATCATAAGGTTTACTATGCTGAAAATGACAAAATAAATAAGAGGATAGCATTGTATGAATCCTCACAGAGAACATTTCAAGATCTATCTTAAAGCACAATGCTGTTTTTCATAGTATTATACCTATATTCAAGGAAATCCAATCAAAGCAACTATTATTCAAATTTATGTACCTGCCAAGTGAGGAAGCATTTGAAGATTTCTACGAATGATGTCAGTCAGAAATTGGTCAGACATATGATCAGAAAGCATTTGATTATTGACGATTGAAATGCAAAAGTTGGAAACAAAAAGGCAGCAACTGTGGTTGAAAGATATGCCCTTAGTTATAGAAGCCAAGCTGGAGATTGCATGATAGAATGTTTAAAGATCAAAGTTTCTTCATTGGGAAAGCCTTGTTTCAACAACACAAAAGATAGCTATGCACGTGGACTTTTCCAGATGGAGTACACATAAATCAAATTGACTAAATCTGTCAGTGGAGAAGCTCAATATCAGCAGTAAAAACCAGGGCCGGGCTGACTGTGGAACAACCCACCAATTGCTCAAAGATGAGTTCAGGTTGAAGCTGAAAAATATTAAAACAAATCCGAAAGAGTCAAAATAAGCCTGTAAGTCTATACCATCTGAATTTTGAGACCAGCTCAAGAACAGATATGAGGCATTGAACACTAATGAAAGCAGTCCTGAAGAGATGTAGAGTGATAATGAGAACATTAGACACGAAGAAAGCAAAGACCATTAGATAGGGAAGAAAGAAAACATCAAAGTAGATGTCTGAGAAGTCTCTGAAACATGCTCTTCCTAATCGTAGCATAGCTAAGGCACATGGAAGAAAACTGAACAGAAAATCTCAAAGGTTACCTTGAGAAGAAAGAGTCAAATATTATAATGAAATGCGCACAGGCCTGGGGTTAGAACACTGAAATGGAAGAACATGCTGAGCATACCTTCAGCTGAGAGCGCCCAAGAAATCCATCACCCTGGAGCGGCAATGCTGAAAGAGTCTACGGGGAAAATACTGCGTGATCTGGGAAGCAGCCAAAGAAGTTGAAAAGTATCCTCAGAGTCTCTGTGCTGAGAAAGAAGATCAGGTTGCCATGAAAGAATTAGCCAAAAAAGCCCAGGAATTAATTGAATAACAATTGAAATGTTTCAACAAATGATGCAACACTGGAAATATTCAATCAATTATGCAGAAACTTTGTAAGAAAGCTACCTGGCCAGTTGACTGGGAGAGATCCATATTGTACCCATTCCAAAGAAAAGCAACCCAACAAAATGATCAGATTATAGAACAATATGTTTAATATCATATTCAAGTAAATTTTTTCTCTAACCATGTTCCAGCAGTACATTACCAGACAGTTGCCGGTGGTTCAGGCCGGATCTGGGAGAGGACTTGTATCAAGAGCTATGCTGATGGCATATGGAACTTGGCTGAAAGCGGAAAATACAAAAAAAAAAAAAAAGTTTAGTTGCTTTTTATTTAGTATGCAAAGGTATTTGGATGTGTGGATCAAAACAAACTATATTGCCTTACATTATAGGCAGTGAGAAATAGGAAGGTCCTGGGGATTTATTGATACAGTGCTGCAACAATGGGCTCACCCCTAGAACGCTGTGGTGATGGAGCAGCGCTGGGCGTTAATTCATTCTTTTGTACCTGAAGTCACTAGGAGTTGGAACTGACTCTACATCACCTAACAACCACCATGAGTAAAATTTGCAGAAGTCCCCCAGGATTATTTAACTTTCTAGGTAACGCATGACTACCACGAGAAAAAAAGGAAGTGAATATCATAAAGCAAAGGGAAGATGGATTGATGGACAGTCGCTATTGGTTCAGGTCGATCTAGAAGAGGCTATGCAGCAAGGGCTATCCATGCTGATGGTTATTTCTCTGAGAAGTAACCATAATTATGTTCTTATTAGATGTTGTTGACAACTTTCTTGTGATCCATGTACACAGTGGAATGTTCTGGAGTTTCTATTCTTTTTAAGACTATCCGTAGTTTGTTATGATCCACACAGCTGAATACCTTTACATAGTCAATGAAACACAAGTAAACATTTTTCTGGTGTTCTCTATGTTCAATAAAGATTCATCTAAGGTCATCAATGCTATCCCTTGTTCCACATTCTCCTCTGAATCTGGCTGTACCTCTGGCAGCTCCAACTCCAGTCAATGTAGTCCTCCAACCATTGCTTGATGATTTTCATCAAAATTTTACCTGCATGTAATATCAATAATAGTGTTTTATAATTTGAGCATCCTATGGAGTCACCTTTCTTTGGAATGGGTACAAATAAGAATATCTTACAATCCAGTGACTGTCTTCCAAACTTCTTGGCATAAATGGACAAATCTCTCCAGTGCTTTATTAGCTTGTTAAAACAATCCAATTGCTATTCTATCAATTCCTAGAGCCTTGTTTTATGCTAATGCTATCAGTGCACCTTGATATCCTCTCTTCAGTACCATTGGTTCTTGCTGTGTGCTATCCCTCAAAATGGTTGAATGTTGACTTATACTTATTGATATAGTGACTGTGTATCCTTTCCATCTCTCTGTCATGCTTTATGTATCACTCAATATTTCCCCCATAGACTCTTAATTCAAGTAACTTGTTAGTTTTCTCAGCATAAGTCGACCGACAACTAACCTAGAGAGGCCTTTATCTTGTTTATTTTCTTTTCTAGTGACTCAAGTCCCCTCTCTAGAAGATAATGGGAAAGAAAATAAATGTATTGTCCCTACAGTCTATTCAAGAAAAATGACTTCCTTTTCCAATCAAGTTAGCTCTAAATTTATAAGGACAATACATGAAAAAATTGTGGCAGTTATAACAGAGTTTAAAGAAATCTTTAATTGTTAAGGATAAAGCAAGCAGATCAGATATTAGAGATACTATAGACATCAAAATGTAGTAATATTTACTATTTTACTATCCAGTTCATATATTTCAAGAAAGTAGTGTTCTCATAATTATAGAAATAAAATCCTCCCAGCTAAATTTACAAATTAAAATAACTGAAATCTATAACAGAGTGTTTAGGTCTACAATGGAATATTGGATTTTCAGTTGGCTATT
>NW_022104341.1:14705105-14714225 GCF_000313985.2 Echinops telfairi | reverse complement strand
GGTAGAAAGGGGGAACCAATTACAAGTATCTATATATAGCCTCCTCCCTGGGGGATGGACAGCAGAGAAGAGGGCAGGGAGAGATGTCAGACAGTGTAATTTATGACAAAACCATTATAATTTATGAATTATGAGGGTTCATGATGGAGGGGGAATGGGGAGGGAGGGGGAAAATGATCAGTCAATATTAAGGGATAAAGTAGAAGGCAAATGTTTTGAGAATGATGAGGGCAACAAATGTACATATGTACTTGACACAATAGATATATGTATGGATTGTGATGAGAACTGTATGAGCCCCCAATAAAATGATTACAAAAACAAAAAAGAATGGTCCATAAGTGAAATGCATCAATTGTTAAAATACTCTAATCCTAGTCAGTTTTAGTTACCAACACAATAATTGTATTTCTTGCTCAGTCCTATCTGTATTTATTCCCCTACTTTAATAAGTAGTCAATTGTATAATGAAAAGTACTGGTAATATTACTGTATAATTACATGATTTTGTATAGGTTATCCATTTGCCACACAAATTTTATGAATTTTCTATGAGTATCATGTTTTGTAACTCACAAAAGCTGTTTCTAACTTTTATATGTGCTTCTGTGAATTTTATAGAGCCCTGGTGGCGTAGTAGTTAGATTTAGGCTGCTGACACCAAGGTCAGCAGTTTGAAACCACCAGCCTCTCTATAGAAGAAAGATTGGGCTTTCTACTCCCTTAAAGAGTTAATGTCTCAATGACTCACAGGGGCAGTCCCATGCCACCCTTTGGGGTCACTATGAGGCAGAATTTACTCAATTTAAGTAACTTTAGTTTCTTTAAAAAAAGTATCTTTGCTCAGAAAATATTCTTGTTACCCTATGATCATTATTTGCAGCCCAAATTATGTAGGATGAAGCACAGACCTAGAGCAATTAAAACAATCTGTCTATTTATCCCAAAGATAAGGTTTCTCAGGAAGCTGATCTCTCCATAAACATTTTAAGCAGACTGACGATAATGAAGATGATTTCATGGACTTAATTGTTGCTTGGTTTAAGTCTTGGATATAACAGTGCAATTCAGACAGCAAGCTTTCATGGCTGAAAGCTCTTGCCACATACTTATGTATTCTTCATCTATCAGAAAATCAATTAATTCATTAATTATGAACACTATTGTTGCTACATTTTTAATCTAAAATGGCCTAAAATAAGTAAATAGTAAGGTAAGTTTAAGACTATTGGTACTGATTCCATTTCACAATTGCACAAAAACCCTTTAAACATAATTTTGCAGTCAGTACTACAATTGCCTTGGATTCATTTTTTTAAAAAAGAAAGACAGAAAAAAACCTCACTGCCATGAAGTGAATTTTAACTCATGACAACCTATAGGATAGATAAGAACTGCCCCTGTAGGTATCCAAGACTGTAAATCATTATGAGAGTAGAAAGATGAGAATGTTCCTTCTTTCTGCTATGATCTAGCAGTTGGTTTTGAACTGCTGGCCTTGCAGTTAACAGCCAGCATACAACCCAGTACTCAACCAGTGCCCTTTAGTCTAAGTAAGGACCATTTTCAAAAAAGGTTATTTGGAGTCTTATGGAGGAAAAAATATTTTGTGATCAGGGCTAATACCAAATATTTAACAAAATTCAAGCGAATAGTTTCCCAAATCATTGAATATTTGCAACAATTTTGTGAGAATGCTGCTCAAATAAAACAACAGTTTTTACATGGTTCAGGCATGTTGAGGAAGACCTCAAAAATGAGTCAAGAGAGGAAGACTATAAACTAGTTAAATGAGGATATGTGGCAGCAATCCAATAGTGTAGGAGGAAGACTATAGAATTACTACTAGGGAGTGAAGCTAGGATCTCACAGGGTTAAGCATTTTCAATTTTAAATGAGCATCTTGGTTGCAGCAAGATTTTAGCTCCATGGGTGTCAAAGGGGTTGTTCAAATATAAACTTCCTCAGAAACATTAATCATTTAAGCAAGATTGAAGACAATGAAGACTATTTCATGCAACTAGTCTTAACTGAGGACAATTAACTGATACTATCCAGAGAGCAAGGATCAATGAAAAAAATATTTCCAAGGAGTTCTGATTAGACAGTTATTTAAGCCAGAAAGATAAATGCGACAGTTAAAGCAACTGCTTTGGGGATTCTCTAAGGGGTGATTTTGATATATTTTCTTGAAAATCCAGGATTGTCATGGGAGTTTATTAGGAAAAATGTTTTGTGTGTTGTTGTTTTTTTAGTTTGAAAACTGTATTGATGAGAAAAAGAACAGAAACATTGCACCAAGGATTTATTCCCCTCATCAAACAGTAGTATACTTGCTCATTCTTCCAGGGTAGAAAGGTTGTTCATACAATGATTTCACTGGAAAGTAATAGAATTTTGACCTTGCTACTACAGATTTCATAACGCTCCCAAACCCAAAGAAGAGTTAAACAGATCATGGTTTGTGTTCCTCGTGGATGCCCAGACTACAATTTTTATTTGGTGCAAAACAGAGTTCAGAATTCTTTTTTGAGGGGTAGTTATTATTAGGTAGCTTCAAGTGAGTTCCAATTCATAATGACCCTACAACAGAATGAAACAATGCCTTGTCCCGGGCCATCCGCATAATTGTTCTGATGTGTGAGTCTTCCGTTTTCATTGGACCTCTACCAAAATGGATGTCCTTCTCCAGGAGACTGGACTCTTCTGAAACATTTCCAGAGTACATGAGATGAAGTCATACGCTTCTTGGCTTTGAGGATCATTCTTACTGTGCTTATTCCAAGACAGATGCTTCTGTACTCTTAGCAGTCTGTGGTATTTTGGATATTCTTCTCCACACAATTCAAACATACTAATTGTTGGGTTCTACTTAGTCAATGTCCAAATTTCACAAGTATATGAAACAATTCAAAATTGTCTGGCTTCAATCAAGTGTACCTTAGTCCTCAAATTAACATCCTTGCTTTTCTACACCTCAAACCAGTCTTGTGCAGCAGATTTACCTAATGCACTGCATTCTCTGATCTCTTGATTGTTGCTTCTGTGAGCATTGATTTTGGATTCAAGTAATATGAAATCTCTGACTACTTCAATCTCTACTCTGTTTATCATGATATTGCCTATTGGTCCCATTCTTAGTACCTCTTTTTTCTTTACATTGAGTTGTACTATATACTGAAGGCTACAACCTTTTAAAAACAATGCCCATTGAATTTTTCAATATTGCCACTTGAGGCCTGATTTTTTCTTTCTGAGTTGTTTCAGGTTAACATATATTGAGCATGTTATTTCTTTTTGGTTTTCTAACTCTATATGCTTTCATATTTCATTATAATATTTTACTTTATCTTCTCCAGCTACCCTTGGAGATTTTCTGTCCAGCCCTCTGACTACATAATTTCTTCCATTTGCTTTAGCTATACTATGATTACGAGCAAACTTAGCAATGTCTTCTGACATCCACGTTCATATTTTCTTTCATTTTTGTCTTTTCAATGATCTTATGTATGGTGTTCTTGATTCCTCCCACAGGTCAGAAGGTCTTCTTTCATTAGTGTTCTGTGCATTAAACCTGTGCTTGCAGTGTTCTCGAAATTCAGGCGGAATGCACTCAAGTGTCTATTTTGGCTCTCATGGGCTTATTTTAATTTTCTTCAGCTTCAACATGAACTTACATATAAACAACTGGAGGTTTGTTCCACAGTCAGGTACCGGTGTTCTTTTAGCTGTAGATATCGAGATTCTCCGTTATTCCTCACCATAGATGTAGTCAACTTGATTTCCCTGCGTTCTACTTGGGGAAGTCACCATTTGAGTTTGAAAGGAGGAGTTTGCTATGAACAAGTTTTGCAAAATTCTATCATGTGGTTTCCAGCTTCCTGTCTTTCACCAAGACCATATATTTTTTAACTCCTGTTTCTTCCCTTTTGTTCCCAAATTTTGCCTTCTAATCTCCAATAATTATAAATGCATCTTTATTGCATTGTTGATCAATTTCAGACCAAAGATGTTGATATGATTCTTCAATTTCTGTATCACTGGATTTAGGGACTAGTGTATAAATTTCAATATTTTTATTTATTGGCTTTCTTTGAATGGGGAAAGATATAATCCTATCATAGACAGCATGTGCTTCAAGATAGATCTTGAAATGTCCTTTTTGACTATGAATGAAAGACAATATTTCTTGATTATATCATTCCCAGTGTAGTAAACCGTATGATTTTCAGATTCAAAATGTCAAATTCTAGTCTATTTCAGCTCACTAACTCCTACAATATCAATCTTTATTTGTTTCATTACAACTTTGATGACCTCCAATTTTCCTAGATTCATTCTTCGTCTATTCCAAATTCTGACGATTAGGTTTTGCATTTCCACTTCTCCCCTATAGGAAGGGAAGGTCTCAGACACTGACTCCCTCCGCTCTGCTCCTTTCACATTACTGTGGGGATTTCTACCTTGAAAAGGCAAATTTTGAGTGCTTTCTCACCTGAGGGACTTAGCATCTGGCCGCACCTTAGTCTCTGTTCTATGCACTAGGTCTTCTGTATCTGACAATCCTTTCTTTTCTTTCCACAATGTTTTCAGTGGCAAATTCCTCTGAAGTGGACAGCATACTCCTTCATCGCTTGTTCTTAGTGTGGAAGCTTTGCTGAAAATTGTACAATTTGGGTGACCCTGCTGGTGTTTAAGATACCAGTGACCTAGCTTCCAGCATCACAGCCACACACAGCCACCACAGGACAAGAAACTGACAGACAATGGTGGAGAAATGTTATTTACAAACCACCAATTATAGAACAATGCTAAATTCTGTCTGTTTTCTTTACTTTCTCTAGCTGGGTTCTCTGGAGACAAAAATCCAGTGAAGTTTGTATAGGATTGTCATATAGAAATAGATTTATATCAATAAAATTACTCACCTAATTATGAGTGGGCAAGTATAAGACTATGGGTCATATTTTAGACCGAAGCTTCTTCTTACACATGTAACTGGAACACTTTATAGACCCCAAATAGGCAGGAACATTGGATTATGGAATACATTGTAAAATTGGATATCACCTCCGTGACTATTAAGTGTTCATGCTATCACAAACATCTATAAAATTGATTTCTTTATCTGTCCATATATGTATACATATATGCATATATATTCACACATATATGAATATACATACACAAACATATCTTACCTTATTAATTTATTGCATATTTATATCTGTGTATATCATATATATAAAGTAATCAATTATGTTAATTTTCTTATCTTAGCTAGTATTTTCTAATAATTATCTCTTCATTATTTTTCTGTAAACAGCAATACATTCACACTAATTAAATTCAGGTAAATCTTATAATAAAAACTGCCATTGAAGATGACGTTTTTTGTCCTTTACTATTTACCATACTAAGGTGTGGCCCTCGAGATCCTTCATTGTATTATTTTTTTCTTTCTGGACTTGAATGATAGCAAGACTTGCCTCAAATCATGTGTGGGAAATTTTAGCATAGGGAAACAGGCAAGGATGATGCAGAAAGATTTGCATCTGGGCTGAGATTGGGTTCATAGATGTAGAACTTCCAGGGAATAATAGAGAACCTGAGTATGATTTGAGATGGTGGTATTGGGTGATGGAATTTTTATTTCAGAATGATAAATTGTGAGGCTTTGGTGAGAACGGGTGTATGAGAAAATAACAGCAGGACAATGATTGGAAGTTTATTGTTTGACCAAAATACATCCACTAAAGAGACAATATGCTGCTCATTAGTAGATGAATTACAGAGTTAGAACAAATAAAAATGAAGTTTTATCAGTAAAAATTAAAGATTATTTAATTCCATAATAGGAGAAAGGAAGAGTTGAGACTGAATTTCTAGTTTCTAGTTTGAGTGTTTGTTAAACAGGGAACCTAAATAAAAGTCCACATTACAGTGGTAATTGAACAACAACAACAACAGCAAGCTATATAAATAAAAATAAATAACAACAAAAACTTTATATTAAGAAAGAAATGTCTATCTTTGCAGAACCCAGCCTTTTCCAACTCAAATCCATGGATCAAATGCTAACTGTAGGCCCTTCTAGACACAAGGTGTCTGACTGATAAAACAGGAAGGCAAAGGGGGATTGTGGGAGAGCACAGGTCTGTGTACCTGTGTGTACAAAGTTGTCCGACAACTCTGGGGTGGGATGTGAACCCACACCTCCAAGGGAGACTGCAAACTGAATGCAACTGAACTGTAAGCATCTCAGCACTGGCAGGGGTCTCCACATGGCTGCTCCAGCACCCGGGGCTGCATCAGGGTAGGACCATTTGGCTTCTCCTCAGGGATGCCTCACAGGAAGTGAACTTTGCCAGCTGAATCAGGGACCTGGCTAAGGCAGCTGCATCCTGGTCCGACCATAACAAAGCAAGAGACCTGAGAACTCAAAAGGCCAGGCTCACCAAGCTACTTATTCCTCCGCCCTTCAATTAACTCCACATGTGTTTATCGGCCAGGTTGGCACAATAAACTAACTACCTCAATTATCAGGCGAAGGTGATAACCACTACACCCGGAAACACAGCACCGATTCCAACTATCTCACGGGAGGATTTCTTGACAACTTACTCTGGATATGTATTTGCCATCCTCTGCACACAACTCTCCCCTAGGGGTACATCAACTCTTCTGCCCTGTGCCATAATTTAGTCCGAAGGGATCTTGATCGCCTGTCTATTCCACAAAATGCCAAATAAAGCACCATTTATTTCTTTTACAATTAAAGAAAGGGATAAATTATCCAAGGTCAGGAACATGTCAGGGTGCAAATGCCTTCCAGTGTAGCAGGCCACCATGTCCTTCCAGTCCCAGAAGCTAGAATAGGATCCAAGCAAGCAGAAAGAGAAGAGGGAAAGAGAGAAGGCAGTTATCCACAGCATATTTTAAATATGCCACACAACCAAGGGCATGTCATTAGGCTGTGTCCTAATTAAAAAGTTGGACTCCACCCACACCTCCCCCTAGGTACAGTAAAGAACCACAAAATTAACACATTGGTGATATTCTGTGGGTACTTGAAAATTTTGTGAGTTAAAAAGACCAGATTATAATGCAATTTAAGATTCATGTAAATTATTATTATAAATTAACTAGGGTTAGTAATTAACTACCCTAAACCCATTCGATTTTTGTCTATTTGTTATCTCAAATAAACTACAAAGACTGAAATAAAAGAAATTAATTAGAGTGTAAATTGCTACCCAGAACAATTAGGTAAATTTGCCAGAAGAGAAAAAATTCTAACTGTATAAGTTATGCAAACTAAAAACAATATTTCATCATTTCCTTTCTGAACAAAAGCAAAAAATTTAGGTCAAAGAAGGGGTCCTTTAATAAAATTAATATAATTTTGGTCGTGATAAGCTATGAATGAAAGCTAATTTCAGGTAATTAGAAAATGTGATTCTGCTTATTCAATTTTCTTTGGTATTGCAAGAAGAATGTGTTATTTCCTTAATCTTTATGTAAATTAAATTTATATTAGAAAATTAATCCTCATAAATCTAAATTAAAAATTTTACATAAAAATGTATTTTATGAACAGTCACTGTTTGTAGTACATTCACAATTTATTATTTGATAGTAATTGATTTGGGAGGAGATTTCCATTGTAATAGTGTACCTGATTTTTTATAATGCAAGAAAAGTGAATTTAGGATGAGATATATTTAAAAATATGGCAGAAAACATTTATTCATATGTTTAGCAAACATTTATGAAATGTTTGCCTTGAATAGGACTCTGCTCTTCCATGTGCAATTGTAGTGAGCAAAACTACTCTTTTGTACTCTTACTTTCTGGTTAAAGAAATAAACAGTGTATGTTAAATTGGTAAAGTGTATATTAATTATAAATGCTGACGTGAAATTAAGTAATAAAATTAATTTAGGGAGTATTTGAAGAAAAGTATTTCTTTTGATCCTAGGAGAGAGACAAGGAAAAAACCAAACACTTGATACATTAAAAACAAACAAACACACTAGATACATTAATTAGCCTAAAGTACATATCATTATTTTCCAAATTATTTCACTGAATAAAATCTAAACGGAAACACCGAGGCATAAAAATTTCATTACAAAAGAAAATTGGTTAGAAAAGAAGGGGAACACAGAATTCAATACAACACAAATAAATTAGACTTAAAGATACCGATGGGAATTTAAATCTGCAAATTTTTATAGTCTATTATTAGATTTAAATAGTGTGTTGGTAATAAAATGGATGTATAAATAGGAACTTCATAATGATTGCAAAAAATGTATATATAGGAGATACATAACAGCTGGATATTTCTCAAAGTTTTAAATGGATAATTACATATTCATTCTCAAATTCTTTGAAAATAACAAGGAATGTTGGGCCATACTTACAAAAAAAAAAGCAAAGCCTTTTCCATTTTCCCAGTCTAAATATCTATCTTGTACTATATATAAGAGATATGCATATATATAAAAGAGTTTTAGGAAGATTCACCAAGGTTCCAGTAGGCTACCCCACCTGGAAAGACTTAGAAATGGAAAATTAATGGGTGAAATTATGGCTCTCATAGCTGGCAGAATTGACAGTGATGTTTCCCTCTTCCATCCGGTCTAGTTCACCCTGCCTCCCCGCACCTCTAGTGAACTGTTGTCTTACCTCTGAATCAGAAATGTTTAATTACGTAAATGTAATCTTGGAGAATTCAGGTAATGTCATTTCCTTTTATTATATTATTTGTAAGAACATACCCACATTTTATAGATTCATTCCAAGTTTCTGGGTTTAAGTTTTTTGTTCTACCACTGAGCTTTTTTAATGAAAAGCTAATCTAAGCTTTCACTTTTACTCACCTTCCCTTTTTTGTCCTTCTTTTCATAAGTTCTCAAAGTAGAGATGCTCCAAGATTTTATCCTTAATTTCTCTCTCTATACTATCTTTATCCTTTCTCTCACCCATACTCTTTCTTGCCAATCTTATCTTGATAACTTCACAACATGCTTCTTTAAAGACATCAAATATATGCACATATTTCAAATACATGGTGTAATTAAAAAAATAAACATTTAAATGAATTCAACAATA
>NW_022104341.1:14701882-14702769 GCF_000313985.2 Echinops telfairi | reverse complement strand
CAACATATGTACAAACATGCCTGATTCAGTTGATGTATGGATTGTGATAAGAGTTGTACAGCCTCCAATAAAGCGATTTAAAAAGAGAGAGAGAAACTGAATAAATTGGACTAGATCACGATTTTATGGGTGTCTTGGCCTTGTGGTAAAATATATGTAGAAAGGGAAAGCTGGGGTAGAAATTTTAATGTAAATTTGTAAGACAAAGTTATACTTGTTAGATAAGATTTGTGCTGTTGCAGGTTGTCACACCACAAAAAGAACATTTTAATTAGAAGATTATTGTGTAGATTGTTTTTCTGGGAAAGAAGAAATCAAAATTGGACAGAGGATGGTACTGAACAATATTATAATCCCCATGAAAGTCTAATCAATCCGAAGGGGAACATTCTGTCTGGCATCATCCTGGTTGGGGTGAAGCAACGGGATATTTTTTACATCACCATCCTTGGTGATTGAAAAAAGGGTGCCTCCAAAGGAGGAAAAGGCATGTGTTGGGGTAAAGCAATGTTCTGGTGTACCAGCAATTACTGAGGGGGACTGGCTGCTAAAGGCATCGTCCAGCATAATTCTTTCTAAAAGGTCCATACACTTTCTCTCCTAATTGTGAATGTGAGCATTTTATCTGAGCATCCAAAACTATCAAATCCTTGTGCTACTCTTCAAATGGATTTTAAGGAAGATTCACCAGCATTGAGTAGGCTGCCCCACCTAGAAAGACTTAGAAATGGAAAATTAGTGGGTGGAATTATAGCTCCCAGAGCTGGTCAGAATTCACAGTGATTGTTTCCCTTTTCCATGCAATCTAGTTCACCCTGCCTCCCCGCACCTCTAGTAGCCTTTTATTTTACCTATGAATCTCTCACCCCAAAATGTTTAAGCCACCA
>NW_022104341.1:14698275-14699744 GCF_000313985.2 Echinops telfairi | reverse complement strand
TGTTTCAGAGAAGATGCTGAGTTTGAACCACTGAACCTTGTAGTTACCAGTCCAATGGTTATCCAATAGAGTTGCCAGGGCTCCTTTTACACAGGTATACAAGTTAGAATTTCAGCACGTATTTTTTTGTGGACACAATTCAATCTGTAACACATTCTAAGTGTCTAATCAGAGTAGTATTTCTATTCTGTTTCAATGAGTTTTAGGACAGTTTGAAGAGCTAATATTTATCTTTGAGTTCTTCACAGATGAAAATATTTTATAGGTATGTTATACTAGGGTAAATCAATAATCATTGCTATGAAATCACAAATTTCATCCCACATACTTTGGATATGATTTCAGGAGAGACTAGTCCCTGTAGAAGGACACCATGCTTGGTAAAGTAGAGGGGCTGTGAAAAAGGGGAACACCCTGGACTAAATGGATTGACAACGTGGCTGCAACAATGGGCTCAAACATAAAAACAACTGTGAGGAGGGCGTAGGACCAGGAAGCATTTCATTCTGTAGTGCGTAAGATTGAAACTGACCCAACAACATCTAACAGCAGCAAACAAAAGCACAGACATCTTTACTAAACCAAAGAAGCAAAATGTGAAACTATTGTTTCCTGACATATTCCCCACGTAGGTCTATAAACTTCTAAATGTGTTTCCTTCTCTCTACCCTTTTCCTGGAAGAATTATGTTAACTTAGATTTCTACATTGTGAATTTTATCATCATGAAGGGACTCAAATCATGTTCCATTTAAATGCTATTTGAGACTGAAGATGCCAGTGTTGGAGTGAATGGGGATAAGGTTTCCCAATGACAGTCTCTTATGATGCCCTTGCTACCCTTGGCGAATGAACAATGAATTACTAGTATGACAAAAAGAAATCCTCAATGAAACGTTGCTCTTCTTTGTCTTCCCAATGCAGTTTTAGAGTTTCTTAAGACTTGTTTAAGAAAGATGTTTGAGAACTGTGTGATTTCAGAATACATGAAGATTACACCTCTGGATTTCCAAAAAATAGTTGTCACAACCATTGGATATGATGTCTTTCTTTGAATTTAACAGGTCCAACAGCTCCTCACAGAAGTCTCTGTTTTTCAACTGGGCCTTGTTTTGTGTTTGAGGGCACCAGATCAAGACTGGACAAGCATATACTGAGGGAAACTTTCTGCAGCTAACCACTGATTATAGAAGTATATTTGCACCCTTTGTGTTTGTAAGAAAGCTGCATGTGTATGAACTGAAATTGTAGCAGCAGTATTTTTTTGACTTACCCTCTTATGCTTAATGAATAAATTATTTTTTAGTGTGTTAAATATGAATATTTGAAAGGGAAAAAGTTAAAATGACAAAGGAAGTAAGCACCTGAGATCTAATCATCTTGTTTATAAATAATATCAACATAATATCATTAGATATTATTTGTCCTAAAAAATATTTAATCACCCTCTAGTAAATTGAGTCCTGGTGG
>NW_022104341.1:14694615-14695972 GCF_000313985.2 Echinops telfairi | reverse complement strand
CCACTGTCACCCCTGGTCCTGAGTGGTTCATCTGTCCTAGATTCCCTGCGTTTCCAATTCCCATCTGTACTGCTGTGCATCATCTGGTCTAGCCAGATCAAGGACCGCTCTTGAAAGAAACCCTTACAGCGTAGCAAGCTGGAGAACCCTGGTGGCACAGCAGGTACGAATTGAACGGCTCAGGTTCAGTCAGAAACCACCAGCTGCTTTCGACTCTCATGAGCGGTCAGTCTCAGAAACCCTCCTAGGCAGATTGACCTTGACCAGTGGGGTCACTCTGAGTCAGAATCAACTCCATGGTAGTGAGCAGACTAGCTTTGTTTGTGTGTATGTCTCTAAGTAGCAAGTTGACATGTAGTTTACTTAACCAAATAAACCTCAAGATGTCCAGGGTTGTGTGCAAAGTCTGTATTAAAATGTTTCCCATGAACAGGTCATATGCAGGTACACCACAGTATCATGGTTTCAGATAAGGATACTTGTAGCTAGAGTTAAAGGGGATGACATTTAAAACTCTCGGGCAGCAAGTTATCAAGGATCTGGGTTTGTATTGATGCTCCAACCAAATAAAGTGGGTTTAAGAGCTGAGTTTCAGGACAGGGACTCACATGCTGCATTGGGAAAAAGAGAACACACTCAACGATTTGGTACAATAACTGTCCTCTCCTAACAGATAGTTTCTTTAAAGTTCTGATTGAATCTCTAATTGCATCTGGACTGGATAAAAGATATTTGATTTAAAACTGTACTTTGGTGATAACACTAGCTCCAAATTAAAGGTTATTGAGAAAAAGTGGCACTTGTATTTTATCAACAGATTTTTTTTTGGGGGGGGCAACGATTTTCAAAAATTCTACCTCCATCCCAGGTGCATCACAGTGGCTTACATGCAGTTTATCTAGTTATAGTCAGTTTTTGTTGAAAAGTCCCATCAAGTGACTTTCCCACGATGGTTTAAATTAAAAGGTCTTGGGGAGATACTGATTGGGTTATATAATTCCACTATAGCTGATTTTTGATAGGCTTAATTGTGATTGCCATCATTCTTGGGTATGAAATGAGTCTCTCAGAAGCAGGGAGGAATAGGTTTCATTAATAGCAAGAGAAGAGAGGCGCCGGCTCTGGGTTCGCCCATGGGCGCCGCGAGCCCCTGGGGGTCCCCGACTGCCTGTTGCGGAGCTTTGGCATCGGCAGAGCCGCGGACCCGCAGGTGCTCCACACAGAAGGTGCGCGCCTAGGAGGCCTGGGCAATGGCTAGAAGCCCCTCCTCTCCGCAGCTCTTTCCTGGCAACATGTTGGCCCTGCTGGAGACCTGGGTGCCCCTGTCGCCCCAGGAGTGACCGCCAGCCTGAGGAGC
>NW_022104341.1:14691449-14694326 GCF_000313985.2 Echinops telfairi | reverse complement strand
AAAAAAAAATAGCAAGAGAAGAGTCAGGCGTAGAGGATGTCTGCTGAACACGGAGACCCCTGTGCATTAAACTTCTTGATCCCGGAGACTGCTGTGACACCTGGGCAGTGGCAGAGCAGCAGTAGCAGCAGCAGCAGCAGCAGCAGCAGCAAGACCTGGAGCTGGAGCAGAAGACAGAGCAATGGACGTTTAGCCCACAGAACAAGTAAAGCTGAGTGCTTTAGGGCAGCAAGCTAGTGTGTGGAGTAGGGTGTCTGGACATTTTATTGGGAAAACTGGTTTTGCTGACCCATGGAATTGGAGCTGAGTGCCTTTAGATGGAGTTTGTAACTTGTCAATTTTCTTAAAAAAAACCATAACTGTGCCCCTCATTGATGAATTCTATGTGACCATTGCAATGAATGTGCTAAACCCACTGAAAACTAGAAAGTGCTGCTGAAAACAGAACAGTATGTCAGAGGGTTGGATTAAATTTGTATAATATTACTAAGCAGAGTCCATATCTAAACTGTCCTACAGTGATACCATTGGGTGTGGATTTAATTCTATTCAAAAAGTACAACATATTTTCAAATACTGTAGTAGTTTAGGCAGCCAGACCAAACAGACTCTGACTTCGGGAACGTTCTAATTGCTCCTACTTGTGCTCATTTGCCTCCTTGAAAACCTTATGCATAGCCTCGAAGCATTGTCCTTGAAAGGGAGACCTATTGTTGAGGTGCACATGGCTCAAAAAGAAACATTAATGCATCAGAGACAAGCCACAGCATGAAAAAAACCCAGAGAATATTGAAAACCATATCAAGCATGATGTGTATCAAAGGGAGATCAAGTGACAAAGTTTTAGCTGTTAACTCAGATTTATCATTTTACTCCTCTATCGTCTTCTCTCCAATACTCTGACAACCAGATTATTCCCATCCCTCAATTTTGTCCTTGTTGGCAGCCTTTTTGACTCTCTGTTATTTTCAGTATGTGAAACCCAAGATAGGTGAATTTATAGAGACTATAGCTAGAATCAGTGTTCCTGGGAGATATAGCAGAGGAGGTGTGGGGGTGGGGGCGTGGGGAGGGTATGGAGGCAATGATATCAAGGAGTTAAATAAGGAAGTGCATGTTTGTAACTGATTGTGGTACTGTTTGTACAATGCTGATTGATATGATTGGAGCACAGAATGCTATGATGTCTACATTAGCTCCTAATAAAATGATTTGGGGGGAAGAAAGAAATATTAATGCTTCCTTTTTTTTCTAGACTTTTTTTCTGTGCATGAACTGAAACTACACTTTTGAACACACAATGTTTTCTGTAACTTGGACAAGTGCATGAATTACAGTGTTGGTGAAGAATATTGAATGTACCCAGGACTGCTAGAAGAACAAGCATATCTCCCTTTTAGGAAGAACCACCAGACTATGCCTTTGAAACAAGAATGGCAAAGCTTCATCCTTGAACATATGATGAAGAGAGATCAGTTTCTGGGAATGGACATCATTCTTGGCAAAGTAGAGGGTCCGGAAGACAGAGGAAGGTCCTCAGTGAGATGGATTGGCCGAGGGACTGTAACAATGTGCTCCAACATAAGACTAATTGTGAGATGCAGGATTGACATTGTGTTTCCTGTTGTACAGAAGGTCTCTGGGCAGGTGTGAACGAGAGGACACCTAGCAGCACCATATCGTATTCCGATGACTAATGACACAGATTAATAAGATGGGCTTGCAAAAATGTGTGTATTTTAAAATCAATATCCTACTCAAATTAAAATTTAACTTTTCATTATATAAAAGCTTGTATAATATCACTGAAACCTAGTTCTTCTCCCATTTTAGCATTTCACAAAAGGCTGTTGGACTTTCATTTGATAAAAGGGGCATGATATCACTGAACATTAATAATGTCCTAATTTCTAGATAAAAAGAATGATACATGCATTAAGAAATAATGGAATCTATATTAAATATCACTCTAGACCTCAGGGCTATTAATCACCACATTCCAGTTGTTCGACCATGACCTCCATGACTCTGTTATTGTACTGAATTCTGATCACCCATTATGCAAAGCATAATTGCAACTCAGGGAAGTAAAATAATATTAATCAGGGATAACATTGCAATGGACTTTGACCCATAGGTATAAATCTCATAAATGTGCAGGGTTTTTTATCCCATAACATAATGAGTTCTTTCTTATACCATTACTCATGGGACCAATGTGGAATCCTAATAGGAATATTTAAGGCAATTAATGAGACAGATAAGAAATGAATGCATGGGTTTAATTTTCTAATCATTTTAATGTCTCAAATTAAAGGTATATATCAAGATAAATTCATTAAAGCCTGTCAGTCATATTCCTCTAGAATAATGTGATGAAAGAGTGAAAGTGGAGGAAATCAGATAAATTAAGCAAAGAAAATGTTAGGCTGACTCTCAGAGAAGCAATATCTAAATGATTAAATCAGATAGATTATGAAACAGTCTATTGAAGGAAGTGGCCAGAAGTACCATCTCTTGGGCCATAAAAGTCGATGGCGTTAGGCATGCTAGCCGAGGGAGCCATTCATCAGGAGCTTGACTGAATAACCGCAGGTCGCCGGCACTGCTGAGTCCAAGCCCCCCTTCGTTGGCCTGCTCTTTCTTTTTCTGGCACCCACTAAGCATGTGTTCAGGGACCCATATTCAGATCTGAGCCAATTCACCGGGCTTCTGCTCTGAATCAACCAATTTTAGCATTTTGAGTAAAAATATTTTAAACAAACCTGCAAGCACCCCAAAGTGTGATCAGTATACATTCAGTCTATTTAACAGACAAACCTCAAATAGCAGAAACAGTAAATGATTGAGACTATGTTACCAGGTAGGAAATTTTTT
>NW_022104341.1:14689815-14690759 GCF_000313985.2 Echinops telfairi | reverse complement strand
GTCATTATTATATATCTTGTCCACACCATTTGGCAATGTAGTTTGTGGTGTCAGATCCATGAAAGGTCTCACTTCACAATAATAAGCGTCTCTTTGCTCAGCCCCTGGCTGCCACATGTGTGGTTTACGGTGAATCTTCGTTGTGTTTGCTTACATATGATACTGGCGTATCTGGTTTTCTTCGTATTCTCAAATGTGTTGAGATTTCCTTCCATGGGGTCTTGTTTTAGGACACTCTTTGGAGATGTGTGACATGCAAAAGCAAAGAGCTGGCGGCCCTGAGGAACAGTCTGTGGGCAAATGTAAGAGTGTGAGCGAAAGGCAGCTTTCAGGAATTGTTCATAGGGCAATCGGTTCATAACTGAATTTCCAGCCGTTAGCATATCATCTCATGTCCATTAAATTTTAATTAATGTTTAAATGGATGAATGAAAACTAGATTACCGATCAATGTGCTTATGAATTATTAGATAGGCAATAATGCCTTTAAGACAGCAAGATAATGTGTTTATGGTTTGTTTTGATTTATTTGTTTGGGTTTACAAAACAAAATAGGTAAGAAAAAGGAGAGACAAACTGCTATTCTGAAATTAGTTGTCACAAAAAACACTTCTTGGGAATTTTCTCTATAAACACTTGACAGATGTCCTATTTCTGAATTCTATGTTCTCTTTCTACAGTAGCACATTTACTGTTGCCATATGATAGCCAAACTTTTGCCCTGTGCCCCATGATTTTACCCCCCAAAAGATTGAATGAAACTATTGTCAACTCATACAGATTTGGTATTGATCATTTATTTACAATTTGACCTTTGAAATAAACCATATACAATTTAAACCTACCAACACTTACTAATTCTGGCTTATGCCACCGAAGGGATCTTGCTTTTCTTTAAGCTTTTTCATTTACATGCTTTAAATATTACTCTCTCTTCCCAAACC
>NW_022104341.1:14678818-14689496 GCF_000313985.2 Echinops telfairi | reverse complement strand
TGTAAAGATTTATAGTTTTTAAAATCCTGTGGGGACATTTGTATGCTATTAATTAAGTGTTGGAATGCTAAGCTAACTGCTAACAACCTCGGAAGTGAGTTGGAGTTACTCGATGGGAGTGAATTAGGTATAAGATCATTATGATTTAGAATCAACTTAACATCCGTCATTTTTTGGTATGCATTTGTTAGGGTCTCTAGTTAGTTCAAATGGGTGATGAATTCAGCTTCCTTACTGTTCAGTTCTGGAAATGAACTCACCTTCCTATTTGAATAATCAGGTATTTTAGATGAACAGGACAGTATTTACCCAAGGACAAAGTTCATAGGAATAGGAAAGGAGGAGGACTAGAAAGAAGAAATGCAGGGTGGGAGTGCCGTACTCCAGGGGACATCGAGGCGATTGCAATGGATGAACTAAATCAGAGTCCTATGATCTGTTGAATGTGCAGCGACGACCTGCTTTGTAAACCATTACATATTGCAAAATAATTTTGAAGTGCCTAGAGATACCTGTAATGAAAAGTTGGGCAGTGCGCTTCTAAAATGCCAACCATTGAAAATTCATGGAGCACCACTCTGACCCACAACCGAGCGGTCATGTGCCAGGGCATTGGAGACTCGGTTGACTGAATGGTGGTGGATGTAACCACTAAATAATCAAAGTCTCTCAAAGATTTTCTACCATGTCTTTATTTTCAATTTCTTTCTTTGCAACCATGAGCACAAAGTATCCTGGCTTATAGAGCCTATATCCTTAGACATAACTAGCTGTGCTCTCGGCTCTGTGCTAATGATTGACCAAAAGAGGGAGAAAAGCAACTCTTGGTGCTCCCTACCTTGTTAATGGGTTTTCACACATACTGTCTGGAAAGGACTATAGCTTAAGGAAGTCCCTTTGGGTTTTTTTGGCCCCCCAGCTCTTACAACACAATGGCTCCCTCCAGCGTTCAACATTTCAAACATTATTAGAAAAAAAATGAGTTATGTTCTTATTCCTGTGGTTTTTAACTACCATCTACTGGTTTTTGTATGTGTCGGATTCCACAGTTGCCAAGAGGAATTGAAAAAGAAACAGAAAACAAACCCAAACCAAATTACTTCCTTAAAAATCTTAGCTTGTGTATGTTTGAAGGTGATCCTTATAGCTTGTTCCCAGCTTGGATGAAGCACCAAGAGAAAACTTGGTCCTCATTCATAGCCAAGTGATATAATATGGGGGAATAATGAGACCTTCAAATGCTACCCAATACTTTGATTTTTATTTTTCTGTACTTCAATTCACAGAAATTGATCATTTATATAAGAATGCATATAATGAGAAACCTTACCTAATTACATATTATTTGGCTCCTTTTTCTTGTCATGCTAATATTTCAAAGTAATCACAAAATTACATAGTTTGGAAAAGATTCAGGAGTTTGGTAGGAATTTTTCAATAAAATATCATTATCACTACCAACCCATTCTTTCTTCCTGAAAGCCTAAAACACAGGCTCTTCCTGGTTGGAGTAACAAGTACCAAAATTTAGGTTTTCGGTCAGGTAATGGTATACTGTAAGTTATGTGTTTCATCTTACATTCTCTCAATTGATGGTGGTGGCAAATTATTACCAGTACTACCATTAATTTGTTCATTCTCTACTTTCCACTTCGACATTTTAGATTTGATAAGGACCAGTATAAGCCTGTAGGCATGAAAGTTTCTTTGACCTGCTTGGCAGAGCTGCTAATAGAATTTCAGTTTATCTACGTATGTACCTTGGCTGTGTGTTGGTGGGTGCTGTAGAGGTATGCAACTAGAATGCTTGAATTGTTCTAAAACATAAAAATTCATCAGCCTTTCCACTGAGGTCTGAGCTGTATGCTATATTGAAACCACGATCAAGAATTTTCTATATCCCATTAGGAGATTCTAGAAAAATCAGTGAAAGCTTTGTAAACCTTGTACACAATCCAACAGGCATTTGGTTGTCCAGTATTTGACAGGGAGATGCCAGGAATTCAAGCCAAATCCAGAAGAGGACATTAAAAAAAAGGGATACTGTTGCTGACTTCCCATGATTATTGACTGAAAGCAGAGAATACTAGAAGGATATTTAATTGCATTTCATTAATTTTGCCAAGGCATTTCACTATTTGGATCATAAGATACTGTGTATAACCCTGAGAAGATTGAAATACTTCATTGAGTTCACGTGGAAACTGTGCAGGGACAGGAAGAAAGACTTCACCTTGCTCATGTGGGCATTGTACATGGGCCAAGAGGAAGTTGTTCAAATAAAACTAGGGAATACTGAGTATTTTAAAATCAGGAATGGTATATATCAGGAATTTATTCATTCATTATACTTCTTCAACCTGTGTTGAGCTAATAATCCAAAAATCTAAACTATAGGATGAAGAAGTCAGCATTAGATTTCGAGGAAGGTTTAGTAACTACCGATGATATGTAGGTGGCACGACCTAGCATGCTGAAAGCAGAGAGAATTTGAAGTATTTGCTGATGCGACCTTCAGTATGGATTTCAAGTCGATGTAAAGCAAAACACACTCTTTGCCACTGGCCTAACAGACAGCATCTTGATAGATGGAGAAAAGATTGAAATTGCTAATGATTTCATCTTTCTTGGATTCACAATGTTCATGGAAGCAGCAGTCAAGAAATCAAATGATGTATTGCCTTTGGCAAATCTGCTACACAAAACCTTTTTAAATAATTTCATCTGGGGTCCTCAAGGTTTATCTTACAACAAGCAGCTGTCTAAGTGAGGTTCCAACTAAGTCAACAGGAAGAAGCATGCTAACCTGTGTGATTCAATGATGGTAAATTAAAAAATCAAACTCTGAAGGAGGGAACTACCATGCAAACCTGATTTGCAGAAGGGTATAGGTGACAGTGAAAGCCGAAAATCCATTTGCAGGGTCCCCAGGTGGTTTAAGCTTCCAGTGAATCCCCCCTGGGCCATATTCTAGGTAGGTGATTAGCCTTACTATCAGATAGAAAGCATTGTAAAGTCTATCATAACTTATGTAGTTAAGTTAAAAATGTAACACCTTACCATTTGATCTCTCTATGAACTCATTTTAAAATTGTTTCAGTTTTCAACATTTCTGATCTCTTTTCAATTGGAATTTCATTTTGTTTATTATTTTGTTCTGCATAATTTTCTTTATATGAAATCCAGAATAGGCATATTCATAGAGACAGAGACTTGATTAGTAATTACCTAGGGTGATCGATGGGTGCGAATTGGAGAGAGAACAATGGGTATGAGAAAGAAAAAAAATGCTCTGAAATCAATTTGATAATGAGTACATATCTCTTTTTAATATGCTGGAACATTAAATTGTATGATATGTGAAGAATAGTCCAATAAAATTATTACAAGATACATGGATGTAGTTTTGAAGATTAAGTTATACTTCACCCAATCACCTTACGTGAATGTGAAAGTTGGACATTGGATATGTAAAACCACAGAATAGATGTATTTGAATTATGGTGCTGGTGAATAATATTGAAAGTATCATAGCCTTGTAAAACAGCAATGAAATACATCTTGGAAGAAGTATATTTGGACTACTCCTTGGACATCAGTACAGTAAAACCTTGTCTCATGTATTTTAGACATTTCATTAGGAGAGCATGCTTTCTGGAAAAGGACCTCATGCTTGGTAAAGCAGGTCAGCAGAAAAGAGCAAGATTGTCATGCAAATGAATGAACACAGTGTCTGCAACAATGAATAAACATAACGATTGTGGTTTGGCAAAGGATTCTGCAGTGTTTCATCCTGTTTTACATAAGGGTACTATGAGTTGGAATGGGCCAGATGACACCTACCAACCCCAGGAACTCCAGCATGACGTCAAGTTAATTTTGTGAGTTACACAGACAAAGAACCTACTTCCAAATAAGGTTCACAAGTACCCAGGTACAGGAATGAAACAGATCATTTGGGAGGAAATGATTCAACTTATTAAGAGGAATATCTGGGATATCCAACTCTGTGGATCATAACAAACTAGCTTTGAGAAAAGTGGGAAATCCAAGACATTTTATGGTGCTCATTGGAATCTGCACTTGGATCAAGAAGTAGTTGTGTGCACAGGACAAGGAAATGCTGTATGGTTTAAGTTAGGGCTGTATTCTTTTACCTTAATTATTTAGTCTGTATGCTGAGCAAATAACCAGAGAAACTAGATTATCTAAAAAGAATGTGACAGTGGGATGAAGGAAGGCTTACTGTATTAGTCTAGGTACTTTGGAGAAACAAATCCACAGCAACTCACGTATAAGAGATAGTTTTATATAAAGGTTAAGTGCGCATCAAGAAAACATCCCAACCCAGTACTGCCCAAGCCCTCAAGTCCAATATTAACCCATATGTCCAACACCAATCCACAAAGTCCTCCTTCACCTCACAAAACAGAGGCAATGATGCCGACTGCAGGAGGAAAGCTGAGTCAGTGAACGTGTAAGCATCTCAGCACTAGCAGGGGTCTCCACATGGCTGCTCCAGCACCCAGGGCTGCATCAGGATAGATCCATGCGGCTTCTCCTTGGGGATGTCTTGTAGGAAATCCATCTTGCAAGCTGAAGCAGGGAACTGCTAAGGCAGCTGCACCCGATGCAACCATCACAAAACAAGAGACCCGAGAACTAGAAAGGCGAGGCTTCACCACCCATTTATCCCTCCGCCTTTCAACCAGCACCACATGTGATTATTGGCCAGGCTGGCACAATTAACTAACTCACTTACTAACAACTTTCGATATATAAATGACACAGCCTTGCTTGTTGAAAATGCGGAAGACTTGAAGCTTTTGATGATAAATATCATGGATTGCAGTGTTCAATGTGAATTACAAGAATCCTTACAATTGGCCCACTTAGTAACATTATAAAGAGAGAAAAGATTGAAGCTGTCAAGGATTTCATTTTGCTTGGATGCACAGTCAATGTTCATGGAAGTAGCAGCCAAGAGATCAAATGATGTGTTGTATCCGGTAAATCAGTTGCACAGGGTTTCTTTAGAGTCTTGAAAAGCATGCATGATACTTTGAGGGCTACAGCACGCCTAACCCAAGCAATGGTATTTTCAGTTGCCTCATACAAATGTGAAAGTTGGACATTGAATAAGAAAGAACAAGAAGAATCGGTGTATTTGAATTATGGTACTGTCCAAGGACATTGAAAGTATCACAGACTGCCAAAAAACAAAGCCATCTGTCTTGGCAAAAATACAGCTAGAATGTTCCTTTGAAACAAGGATAGTGAAATTTGTTTAAAGTACTTTGAACATGTTATCAGGTGAGACAAGTTCCTGAAAAAGGACATCATGCCTAGTAAGGAAGAACAAACAAACAAACAAATTACCCTAAAGTGAATTCTGACTCATAGTGACCCTATAGGACAGGGTAGAATTTCATCTGTCGGTTTCTGAGACTGCAACTCTTTCTCTTTACAGGAGTGGAAAGCTTCATCTTTCTCCCAAGGAGCAGCTTATGGTTTGTAAATGTGGACCTTGTGATGAGCAAGCCAACATGTAACCATTACAGCTCCAGGGCTCCTTGGTTAGTAGAGGGTCAGTGAACTAGAGGCAGACACTTGACCGGCTGGATTGGTGCCATAGCGACAATGATGGGCTGGAACATCACAACTGTGATGGGCAAGGCTGGGCAGGGTTTCCTTCTCATGGCACATGGGGTCCTTCTGAGTCAGAACCAATTCCAGGTCCCTGACAATAACAATAGCCACAAACAACAACATCTAAATTAACTGTTATCAAACCTTTTGTGCATTTCCTCCCCATTGATATCTGCCTTGCAGGGTTCTTTTTCTTTTTTTTGGGTATCCACTGACCACTGTGATCTCAATCTATGATGGGGTACCCCTCCCCCACCAAATGGGATTGTGCTGGGTGGAGTGGAGCTTTCATAGTCCACATTTTTCCCACTAGGCAAGCATCGAGCAATCTGCTCTGAGTTAGTGCACTCACTCAGTGGCAATGCCCGGGAAGGTGCTCTCAGGTCACAGTGAATGCTTTTGTAAAAGCAGTATCACTCAAACTTCCTTTTTTTGTGTGATGGCCAATTTAGGAGAACAGTGTATGGCTGTGAAATTTTGTTTCCTGCTTGGGAAAAATGTCACAGAAATTGTTGTGATGTTGAACACAACTTACAAGGACAGTGCTATGGGAAAAAACTTAAGTTTGGAGTAGTTTTCTCATTTCAAAAAGGTGAAATGTCAATTGATGACAAACCTCATTCTGGACATCTGTCAACTTCCCGAGCCCATGAAAATGTTGACTTGCAGTGCATTTGGAGTTTGTTCCACCAGGTCAGACTGTTAATCACACTTTCTATTTAGAGGTTCTGAAAAGATTTCCTAACAATATGGGACAAGAAAATGCCTGATTTGTGGCAGACTAGAGACTGGTTTTTGCCACCATGACATGCAACCTACTCACACAGCCATCTCAGTGCACCAGTTTCTGGCAAAAAACAGCATGCCTCTCTTGCCCCATGCACCTTACTCACCTGACCTCTCCCTGTGTGACTTCTTTTTGTTTCTGCGAATGAAGAAGGCCATGAAAGGACAGAGACTTAATGACTTAGAAGAGGAGAAGAAAAAAAACGGGGTGGTGCTGACAAACACCCAAACAGATGAGTTTGAAAAATGTTTCCAGAAATGGACATGCAGATTTGGCAAATGTTTAAATGTAATGGAGAATATTTTCAAGGTGATAACGTTGATTTGTAAAAAAATATTAAATACATAGCTCTGAAAAAAATTTCCAGGTTTTTTTGGTGGTATTCCCTCTTATATTCCATGTTGTGATGTATTCTGACCTATGTCAAATGACTCAATGGCATGTGTTATTTCATGAAATAGTATATTGAGTGGGGTGTTTGGTATATTGGTAAACCTAAAGGATTTTAGAGTAGAAATCACAAACACAAATGGTCAGGAACCAGTAAAGTAATGAAAATAACTATGGCAGACTTGCTATAAGAGCCCTGGCAGTATTGTGAATTATACATTGGGCGGCTAACTATCAGTCACTCTGTGACAGAAGGAGGAGCCCTTCTATTCCCATAAGGTTTTACTTTATTGGAAACCCACAGGGACAGTTCTATTCTGACCTAAATGGGTTGGAATTAACTAGATGGCAGTGAGAGATGTAATACGAGTATAATAGTGTAGTAGAGTGAAATTTCCTAATAGACTCTGCTACCCATATTTCTGTACCTCTCACCAAATGATTGGATCTCTCTCTCACTACCATCAAGTCAATTCCAACTCATAAGGGCACTATAGTAGAGGGTAGAACTGTCCCTTGGGGGGGGGGGTGTTTCTATGGTTGTAACTTTGGACAAGAGTAGAAAGCCTTGTCTTTCTCCTGCTGAGTGGCTGGTGATTTCAAACTGTTGACCTTGTGGTAAGCAGTCCAACATGTATCCATTACACAACTAGGGTTCCCCAATGATTAGGTAGCACTATGCAAATAGGGTCAGTGTGACACTAATAGAAGGAAGTGGTCGGTATTCATTGCAAAATCCATCACCCTCTCCCTCCACAGCTATGAGAATGAATCATATTTTAAGCAACAGCAGAGAGAGGAAGCTCAGAATCTTTGGTAGAGCACTTTCCAGATCTCTCGATGAATTAGTGGAGGCCAACACCAGAAACACCAAAGTCTGGCATGGAGACCATGAGAAAGAGCAGTCGGAGCAATGCCAAGACTATGGGACTGTGACACAGAGGGACAGGCCAGCTTCCTGGTCCAGGAAGGCAGAGACCAAGGGAGCTCTGTGACTAAGAGGCTGAGGACTGGAAAGAGACTATGCTGCTGCACTATATTAGAGAGATCTTGTTCTACTAGTTTAGATTTGTAAAGTAGTAAAATCACTGTTTACTAGTAATCCTAGTAATCAGGATTACTGCTTACTAATACTGACTGTAGTAACACTTTATTGGTAACAATAGATTCATGTCATTGGGAACATTGTTTGTGAGTTCCGTGTGGCCATTGCGATGGAACCCAACCTCGGCGTAGAGTGTGGTGGGAGAAATAGTTGGTATCATGGTAGGTGAAGAAGAATGGAGCATAGAGGCGTGCCTGACCCCTGCCTTATGGTGATGGAGAAGCCAGAGGAGGTGAAATATGGCCCCATGAAGTTGATTACATAGGTATGGGGAAGGAACCTTGGCAAATTAAGACCATATTCTACAAAGATCACTTGGATTGATAACATAAAGTGATGTTCATCTAGTATTTCCAAATACCATTTTTCTAAATATAAGTTATAAATATGGATATTAAATGAAATTTCTCCCAAATGAATATGCTGATTCAAGTAAAACTTATCTTCAAGTTAAATCCAGATTTGGTTGCCAATCTGAGATTTAACAAACTAAACATATGGTATAGAGTCACCTAGGACTTCTGCTAATCA
This sequence comes from Echinops telfairi, assembly GCF_000313985.2. Lineage (NCBI taxonomy): Eukaryota > Metazoa > Chordata > Mammalia > Afrosoricida > Tenrecidae > Echinops > Echinops telfairi. Next base: position 14,681,034 of record NW_022104341.1, on the reverse strand, counting down.
AAACTACCGATAGTCTATCTCTATTTTATGTGAAATTAAATCTAAATGTGAAATTATTTCTCTCATGCCCTTAAAGCACTGCTTTTATTTAAACTTCACTAAGGCCATTGTCTTCAGTGGTAATGCAGCATGGTAATTAACATTTTCCATGTATACCTTACCAGGTGGGTCTTACATAGCTCATGTCAATCATATACTTGGAGTGAGTCACAGATTGCTTCCTTTGTGGTTATCACTGGGTCTCTTCCCACTCGGCATCTTTCAGGTTTCCACTTTGGACCATTCACCATTGTACATATGTGAACCTAGTGGCTACACAAAGTCTTTCTTAAAGGATTTCTCAAACATGTCCTGAAACTTTCTATCAGTGCTCCTCATATAAATTAGGCTCCATAATGGTCACCAGCACCATGATTCTAATGAAAATAGATTCTTCTTTGGTCTTCCTTATTCAATGTCCAATTTTCACATGCTTAGGAAGCAATTGAAAATACCATGGCTTGGGACAGACTCACCTTAGTCTTCAAAGGAACGTCTTTACTTTTCAACCCTTTAAAGAGGTCTTGCGCAGCAGAGTTACCCAATGCAAGGTGTCATTTGATCTCTTGACTGCTGTATCCATGAGCATTGATGTGGATCCAACCAAAATAAAATCCTTACAACCTCAATCTTTTCAATCAATCTATACATATGCACACACATATATTTACACAGACCCTCTTGGCACTGTCCATTAAGCATTGAGTTGCTGATCATCAGATTATGGCTCATATACACCAGCCACTTCCCCAGAAAGACAAGGCCTAATGACTCTGTGATGGTTGAGCCTTAGAAACCCTAAGAAGCAATTCAATACTATGAGCTAGTGCAGGAGTTGACAAACTGCGCTCAGAGTTGTATGTGGCTCTTTCAGTACATACATTTGGTTCTGAAGGAAAGTTGGAAAAATATATTATTTAGATAATAGTGATTTCATTTGTAAAAACATATTTATGGCTCTAGAATACTTGTTAAATTGTCATGAGGACAGGATTGACTCAGCCGTTTGCCAACCCCTGATATAATGCCATACAAGGTGGAAATGAATAAACAGCAGTGGGTGAAATAACTATATTTTGGTTAAAATTTCCATTATCATTTAATTCTATGTTTACAAGAACTTTTAGAAGCCTCCTCATATATATATGCCCACTTGTGTGTGTGCGTGTGTAACTTTACAAACGAATTTAGTTCAATTATCTTTCATTCTGTAATAAATTTAAAAACATTTAGAATGTCTTAGATTGAACTAAATTTTTTTAAAAGTCTAACTGTGAAATGATATTTCTCCTGTCCTTAAAGGATTTGCTTTTGCTTAAGGACGTTGTCTTTAGTAAGTGTAATCCAGCACACTAATACATATCTTAGGGAGCCCTGGTAGTGCTGGGAGCTAGGCATTGGACCACTAACCACAGAATCAGCATTCAAACTTTTCAGCTACTCTGCAGGCGGAAAATGAGGCTACCGGTTTCTGTAAAGATGTGTAGTCTCAGAAACAGTATTCTGCAATGTATTCATCATTTCACTTGATTGCAGAACCCTGTTTGGGAGTAAACATAAAATGTAATAATAATATTATAGAAATGCTAGTAGTTCTCTAAAGATAGCAAAGGCAGTTGTAAATATTATTAATCAGAAAATCTACTGACCTTGTGTAATATTGCAATTGATAGTAGCTTTCCTAGGAACAGAGTTCTAATATGTAAACAAGGGAGGTTACTTCAGGTGATTTAACATGGTGTGCAGATGAATGAAATTAGTACATACAGACATAGAAATAAATTTTTTTTTGAAGTCTCCAGATTCAACTTCTTATTTAGCTGGTTCCAATGCCCACCTCCCTCCTTTGCTAACCTATCATCCTCCAACCTTGAGGACTTGTGATTGGTCTGAGAGGAGGACAAGGAACAGCATCTAGTGTAAGTACTAAGGACCTGGGTGCCAGGGTGAGGGGTAGGTATGGAAGGCAAGTTCCGCACTGTACAGATGGATATGATATACATCCCCAAAGTATAGCTTCTTCGTGTCCTCTAATGCCTTATAGGATATATCCCCAGTCCCTAAGATTGAGGGTTTCCCCTAAGCATGCAAACCACAAGTTGGTTGTAATTTAATGTGTGGCAAAGGCAATTGGTCATAATTCCCTGAAGGGAAAAGTTTCTAAGATTTGCTTTTTT
>NW_022104341.1:14674970-14676717 GCF_000313985.2 Echinops telfairi | reverse complement strand
CGATCTTGCCAGTTTTATCATTGTCCAAGAGATTGAAGGCTTTCACGATCTCTTTGGCATCTTCCTCAGACATTTTCTTAGTCATCACAGCCAAAACGTCACTGAAATTCATTTTCCCTGTACCTTCTTCGCCAATTTCATGTAAAATGTTCGTAGTTTTCTTTTCTCTGTTTCTTCCCTTTCCATATAAAGATGGTAATTAGTTCTCCATTTCTTTGAAAAGTTGCTGTGGGATTTGGATCAGAATTGCAATGAATTTGTAAAGTATTAACATTTTCACAATTTTTAGTCTGCTTGTCCTGGAACATAGTAATTTGTTCCATTTGTATAAGATCCTTCTGGTTTCTTGACGAAGTATTTTGTTATTTCTTTTTGTAGGACTTCTATTATTCATTCCTAAATGATTTATTTTTGTGTGTAGTTATTGTAAATGGTATTGATCTTTTGATATCTTTTTCAGTATCATCATCCTTAATAGACAAGGATCCAGCTGATTTCTGTATGTTGATCTTATAGCCTGCTAAATTGCTAAATCACTTTAAATGATTTAATATGCTGTGAAAATTAAAGAAATTGTTACATATAGGCATGAAAATATATTTTTAAACTAACTGCAGAAACAATTTATTAATATTATTCAAATTCATATTTCACCATACTGTTGGTGCTTTCCACCCTATCCTCTTTCAGCATTACAGCAGATCCCGCCCCACCTCCACACATGTTACTCTAAGACTCATTTTACAGCTATCACAATGCAGCTAAGCCACTGAATGGTGTAAACAGTTCATGTGAACTACTGAAAAGTTCCTGATTTGAGTTCATCCAGAAAGAAATCAAATAAGTGTGATCTGCTTTCCCGAACCAGTTATTGGAACCTGGAAATTCTATGAAGCACAGTTATCCTCTGATGCACATCAGGTCCCCATATGCCAGGATCTGTTCTACAGCAGCAATAGCCACATACCGAAAAATAGTGGATTTATAAGCCCTTAATTTTTAAATGAGTTTATCTCATAAAGTCACAGTGACTTTCATAAAAAGATCAGTATTAAAATGTAAGGCTAAGATAGGTGATTAATTTTGGAATCTTGTGATGGGCACCAACCTGAGGTATTTTTGACTTTGAGGTTGAATTATAAAGCTATTTATATATCTGAACAATTTAAGAAATATTTCAAAGAGAATGGTTATACTTTTTTCACTAAGGATGATCAGATACCTAAAATGTTATAGATATGCCTTTTTACCTTTGATTACATAGAAATCTTCAAACACACTACAAGAAGAAAAGATCGCTAGGCTGCTAGACAATCCACCATAATACTCTGTATTTATGCCCCTCCTGCATTCGCGCTGCTACAACAGCCGTGCTACTTTATAAGACACTGAGAACCTCATTTCTTTTTCTCCAGAGCGATCTTCCCAAAGCACCCTGTGACATCTCTGTGCATGACTAGAACTCATCCTTCAGTAGCACAAGAGCATTGTGAATTCAAAACTAAAATTATGCATCGATTTTTAGCATTTTTAACTTTATCCTTAATTGAACAATATAAGCAAAGTTTATTGTCACCTGGATTGTGAGACTAAAAGAAAATATGGCTCAATCAGTTATATTAGTGAGCTTATTAGGGCACTAGATTAGGAACAAAAGCGGGCTGTCTCCCCAATGCCTACATAGGGCCACAACAGAGGTGGGCAGGGAGATCAGGCACACTAATTAGACACCTATGGGAAAATCCAG
>NW_022104341.1:14670124-14674356 GCF_000313985.2 Echinops telfairi | reverse complement strand
TTTCCTTCATAAAAACTCTCAGATTACAAAAGTGCTTCTGTTGCATGAATTCTTTCAGCCTCCTGAAGCAAGAACCTAGGCAAACCCAATCCAGAAACCCAGCAAGGTCAATAGGGTAAGGCAGCGACAATTTGAAGGGCTAAAAATAAAATATATTCTCATTTACAGGGATTGCCCTAAAGGTTCTACTGATTATATGAGGAATTTATAAAGAGAGAAAGTCATAGTTTATTATCTTTTTTTTAATGACTAGAAGTAACCGATTATTTTAGAGATTTGGTGTTAGCTATCTTTGTAGTCTATTCCTCTTTTTGACCTCTATATAGAAATTGGAACAACTCTCCTTAGTTGTTCTCTATGTAGGAATTGCTCTCTATATAGGAATTGGAACAACTCTCTTGATGTAGGACATGAAACTTAAAAAAAGACAGACTGAAATGTGTGTGGATTTGACCTGGATAGGATTCTCAGTAGTCTGGAAGTTACAATAACAACAACAACAACAAAACACTGCCCCTGTCATCAAGTCACAGTAGCCCTCTATAGGCTTCACGAAGCTTTGCAAATTTTTATGCAACCTCATCTTTCTCCTGAAGAACTGTTGATGGGTTTGAAGCACTAAATTTTTGATTAGCATTTCAAATTGTGCCCCATGGTAAGATCCACTAGAGAGTGTGGCCTGAGTCCAGTATATATTTTGGAAAAGCTTACTTGGATATTGCTTAATCTGGATCCTGCTTCTTAACCACTGATGGACTTGTGCCAAAGTCCTGCCATGTTCCCTGCTGACCCCAGGGGTCATCAGTGACCTGCCATTTTACCTGCTGGCTTTTATTCACTCATCTTTGCAGCCACAAGCCAGCCGTCTGACCTCATACTGATCTTGAGTTCATTAACCTCTGTAACGACACAAGTCAAAGGAAACCTCTGGCCTAACATCTGACCCACGAGCTTGGAATTTTCCTGCTTCTAATATTCTGTGAGTCATTTCCTTGATATAATCCTCTCTCTCTCTTTCTCTCTCTGTATATTTATATACATATATATATGTACATACATATACATATATAAGCTTCAGTGAATTGTCTTCCCTAGAGAAACTAGCCTAGGAGGCCTGGTGACATAGTGGTTACAAGTTCAGCTATAAGGTCAGCAGTTCATATTGCCAAGAGATCCTTAGGAGAAATATGAGGCTTTCTACTTCTTAAGAGTTAGAGAGAGTCTCAGAAACTCTTAGAAAAGTTCTACCCTGCCCTATAGGGTTGCTGTGAGTCAGCACCAACGTGATGGCTGTGAGTTTTTGGAAAGAATCCAGCCTAGAGCAGACCACTACAAGATACTGTAATCTTGAACAAAGAAAGGGAAGAACATAATCTAAGGACAAGAGAAGATTGGAAGTTTTGAAATTTAGACTGAACTTCTTCCCTTTTTAGTTCTGTAACATTGAATAAGCTACATAAATATTATAAGTGTTATCTCAGTGTGACAAAAATACTAACATTGTGTGGAAAGAAACAGAACTCCTGGATTATATAGTAAGGCTGGCTTATGCTGTTCTACTTGTTATTACTGGATAGAATAATATTGAGGATAAAAATACTTAAAGTTCTATTTCTTGTTTTCATTCATCGCATAACCCTACAACTTTAGGAAAGAAGAAAATTAACTTTTGTCAATCACTTAATGAAGAAGATGATTTATTATTTAAGTATTTTAATATTGTTTGCTTGAAAAATTGAAGCTAAGCATATTCTTTTAATTTGACTAACTCATGACAATTAAAAGAAAAGTTGTTTTCTAAATATAAAGGCTAACCCACTGCCATCAAGCTGATCCCAACTCACGGCTGCCCTATGGGACAGGGTCGAACTGCCCCGGTTGGTTTCTGAGACTGCGCTCTTTAAGCGAGTAGAAGCCCTGAGCAAGAAGTCTTTCTCCTGAGGAATGGCTGGTGTTTTTGAACTACAGTCCTTGTGTATCACAGTCCAACATATATGCCCGCAGCGATCCTGTAAGTGTGTACTGTATGAAAATTAACTGCATGGTAAGTTGCCAAAAAATGGTTTCATTTTCATATTTCAAATCAATGAATGGTTACATATCTATCTCTTTCAATTGTTGTACAAACTTTATTTTTAGAATGTCTCATTATCAAGGGGGGATACTTTTTTATTTAACAAATAATTAAATAAAGGTTAATATACTCAATGTTGACATTTTTGTTAGAGTGTTATTGATTTGGGACTTAGTTAAAAAGAAATTACTAAGGGCTAATAATTTAAGACCCAAATTCTCTAAATCTGTTTTAGGCATTTTTAATTTTAGACTGAAAGACAAGAATTGTTGTATGCATCAAGTAATTCTTCATAGTTGAAAATAAGTACTTTCAGGAAAAATGAAAGGACATATGTATTCAAACTTACATGATAAAGTCTTTACAGACATGACCACTTTCTTTTTACCATGTCCAGATTATCCACATCGGAACCTGTTATTCACTTAGGTTCAAGAAATGGCAATGCACTATTTTTCAGCGAAATTGTAGCAATAGCTCTACAAATCATAATCCTACTGTACCAGTCAAAAATCAACCCACCGTGAAGACAGGATTATGGGAAATTTCATGAGTCATATATCACAAAGCCCCACCACGGGAACTGTATTGTCATTGGAGGATATTATTTTCACAGCCCATGGTCAGAGCTGGCCTTATGTTTTTACTTTATTTTATGTTTTTATGGCTGGCTGCAAGATCTATTACATTTGACACTGATTGCTCTGGGTAGTGATTTACAAATCAATTATAAACACTATACTTAATTTCTATTTTAAAAGATTATTGACAATGGATGGATACAGAAAAGAGTTCCCTCTTCTCAGAAAGTACTAACACTTTACAATAACACATGGTAAAACCAAGTGCCTGATAAAACTAGAGATTAGAGATAACCAGTATTTGTTTATAATTAGAAGCTATTTTTAGGAGAAAATGAACTACATCTAGGTTTATTTTTATTGCTGTGTACAAGGAAACTTCAAAAGTAGGTGTAAAAAGGTAATTAAAAGAATAGGAAAATGTCCTACTAACATTTTATGACGCTCTTGTACATTTCCTTAATTTAAGAATATTTCATATATGGAAACAGTACTATATATACCAAGGAGCCTCAAAAAATGTGTGGAAGAATGGAATAAAAAGATAATTAAATATTTCCATGAATTTTTATTTTTCATCTTTGAATGGTTTGTAAAATAGTTTTATTGGCATATAATTCATACAGCATACAATTTAATCACCCAATAACAATAAGAAGAGTCGTGCAATCATCACCACAATCAATTTTAGAATATTTTCATCTTTCTCATACTCATTGTTCTTAGCTCCTAATTTTACCTAACTTCCCCTGGTCATTGTTAATCCAGTACTTTCTCTCTAGAATTACATATCCTGGGTTTCATATTTCACAAAATTTTTGAAGCTACCTCATATGGTCACAGGAAATGAGTATTTATTTATATAAATACATATGAATATGAACTACTTTTTCCTTGATAAATTTGAATAAAGTGAATTAATCAAAGTTTTAAGTTTCAATTTCAAGTTTTAATTAATTGTGAAAGGAATCTTCAAACTCAAAACTCATTCTCCTTGAGTCTATTCCAACTCATAGTAATCCTATAGGACAGAATAGAACTGCCCCTGCGGGTTTCTGAGACCGTAAGTCTTTTTTGTTTTTCTTTAAATCATTTTATTGGGGGATTATAAGGCTCATCACTATCCATACATCCTCTCCCACACTCTCACCCTCATGAACACTTGATAATTTATAAATTATTATTTCTTCATGTCTTACACTGAACAATGTCCCCCATTCACACACTTTTTTGTTGGCCATCACCCTGGGAGGGGGTTATATATAGATCTTTGTGATTGGTTCCTCCTTCTCCCCCCACCTTACCCTTACCCTCCTGGTATTGATACTCTCATTATTGGTCCTCAGAGTTTTATCTGTGCTGGATTCACTGTGTTTCCAGCTCTTATCTGTACCAGTGAACATGCTCTGGTCTAGCCAGATTTGTAAAGTAAAATTGGAGTCATGATAGTGGGGAGGCAGGGAGGATTATAGAACTAGAGGAAAGTTGTATGTTTCATTGGTGCTACACTGCACCCTGACTGGCTCATCTCTTCATTGTGACCCTTCTGTAAGGGGATGTCCAACTTCCTACAGATG
>NW_022104341.1:14659440-14670024 GCF_000313985.2 Echinops telfairi | reverse complement strand
TATATGCCCGCAGCGATCCTGTAAGTGTGTACTGTATGAAAATTAACTGCATGGTAAGTTGCCAAAAAATGGTTTCATTTTCATATTTCAAATCAATGAATGGTTACATATCTATCTCTTTCAATTGTTGTACAAACTTTATTTTTAGAATGTCTCATTATCAAGGGGGGATACTTTTTTATTTAACAAATAATTAAATAAAGGTTAATATACTCAATGTTGACATTTTTGTTAGAGTGTTATTGATTTGGGACTTAGTTAAAAAGAAATTACTAAGGGCTAATAATTTAAGACCCAAATTCTCTAAATCTGTTTTAGGCATTTTTAATTTTAGACTGAAAGACAAGAATTGTTGTATGCATCAAGTAATTCTTCATAGTTGAAAATAAGTACTTTCAGGAAAAATGAAAGGACATATGTATTCAAACTTACATGATAAAGTCTTTACAGACATGACCACTTTCTTTTTACCATGTCCAGATTATCCACATCGGAACCTGTTATTCACTTAGGTTCAAGAAATGGCAATGCACTATTTTTCAGCGAAATTGTAGCAATAGCTCTACAAATCATAATCCTACTGTACCAGTCAAAAATCAACCCACCGTGAAGACAGGATTATGGGAAATTTCATGAGTCATATATCACAAAGCCCCACCACGGGAACTGTATTGTCATTGGAGGATATTATTTTCACAGCCCATGGTCAGAGCTGGCCTTATGTTTTTACTTTATTTTATGTTTTTATGGCTGGCTGCAAGATCTATTACATTTGACACTGATTGCTCTGGGTAGTGATTTACAAATCAATTATAAACACTATACTTAATTTCTATTTTAAAAGATTATTGACAATGGATGGATACAGAAAAGAGTTCCCTCTTCTCAGAAAGTACTAACACTTTACAATAACACATGGTAAAACCAAGTGCCTGATAAAACTAGAGATTAGAGATAACCAGTATTTGTTTATAATTAGAAGCTATTTTTAGGAGAAAATGAACTACATCTAGGTTTATTTTTATTGCTGTGTACAAGGAAACTTCAAAAGTAGGTCTAAAAAGGTAATTAAAAGAATAGGAAAATTTCCTACTAACATTTTATGACGCTCTTGTACATTTCCTTAATTTAAGAATATTTCTTATATGGAAACAGTACTATATATACCAAGGAGCCTCAAAAAGTGTGTGGAAGAATGGAATAAAAAGATAATTAAATATTTCCATGAATTTTTATTTTTCATCTTTGAATGGTTTATAAAATAGTTTATTGCATATAATTCATACATCATACAATTTAATCACCCAATAACAATAAGAAGAGTCGTGCAATCATCACCACAATCAATTTTAGAATATTTTCATCTTTGTCATACTCATTGTTCTTAGTTCCTAATTTTACCTAACTTCCCCTGGTCATTGTTAATCCAGTACTTTCTCTCTAGAATTACATATCCTGGGTTTCATATTTCACAAAATGTTTGAAGCTACCTCGTATGGTCACAGGAAATGAGTATTTATGGATATAAGTACATATGAATATGAACTACTCTTTCCTTGATAAATTTGAATAAAGTGAATTAATCAAAAGTTTCCAGTTTCAATTTCAAGTTTTCATTAATTGTGAATGGAATCTTCAAACTCCAAACTCATTCTCCTTGAGTCTATTCCAACTCATAGTAATCCTATAGGACAGAATAGAACTGCCCCTGCGGGTTTCTGAGACCGTAAGTCTTTTTTGTTTTTCTTTAAATCATTTTATTGGGGGATTATAATGCTCTTCTCTCTCTCTATATCTTCTCTCCCACTCTCACCCTCATGGACACTTGATAATTTATAAATTATTATTTCTTCATGTCTTACACTGACCAATGTCCCCCATTCACACACTTTTTTGTTGGCCATCACCCTGGGAGGGGGTTATATATAGATCTTTGTGATTGGTTCCTCCTTCTCCCCCTACCTTCTCCTTACCCTCCTGGTATTGATACTCTCATTATTGTTCCTCAGAGTTTTATCTGTGCTGGATTCGCTGTGTTTCCAGCTCTTATCTGTACCAGTGAACATGCTCTGGTCTAGCCAGATTTGTAAAGTAAAATTGGAGTCATGATAGTGGGGAGGCAGGGAGGATTATAGAACTAGAGGAAAGTTGTATGTTTCATTGGTGCTACACTGCACCCTGACTGGCTCATCTCTTCATTGTGACCCTTCTGTAAGGAGATGTCCAACTTCCTACAGATGTGATTTGGGTCTCCACTCCACAGTTCCCCTCATTCACATTGATATGATTTTTAGTGTTAAGTCTTTGATGTTTGATACCTAATCCCATTGACACCTTATGATCACACAGGCTGGTGTGCTTCTTCCATGTGGATTTTGTTGCTTCTCAGATAGATGGTCCCTTGTTTATCTTCAAGCCTTTAAGACTCCAGATGTTATATATTTTGATAGATGGGCACTATCATATTTCTTCACCAATGTGTTTATGCACCCATTTTGTCTTCAACGATTGTATCAAGAAGGTGAGCATCATAGAATGCCAGGTTATTAGAACAAAATGTTCTTGCATTGAAGGAGGAGTTGAGTACAGGCCCAAAGTCCATCTGCTACCTTAATAGTTCACATATAAATATATGAACATAGATCTATTTCCCTATCATTATATAAAAATATATTTACATGTGTACATGCCTGTATGTAGACCTCTATAAATGTCCTTTGCCTCCTAGTCCTTTCCTCTATTTCCTCTTACTTTCCTCTTGTTCCACTATCATTATATATAAATGTATTTGCATATATATGCCTGTAGTTAGACCTCAATAAATGCCCTTTGCCTCCTAGTTCTTTCCTTTATTTTCTTTTACTTTCCTTTTGTTCAACTATCTTGTTCAGCCTTCTTTCAGTAATTCCTCTAGGTTACCCTGCCCTTGATAAAGCCCTACCAGGCATCCTATACCCTCCTTGCCATTGATTTTAGATCACTTGTTGTTCTCTTGTCCCTGGCTTTGTTTATACCCACCTCCTTTCCCCTACCTCCCCTTCTCCTGTGTCCCACTGGAACTGCCAGTCCCATTGTTTTCTCCTCCAGATTGTTTATCCACCTATCTTATCTAGATATGTATACAGAAACAATGATAACCAGGAAAAGAAGACAGAACAAAACACAACAACAACAAAAATGACCAAAAAAGATAGAAAAGCCTATAAATAGTTCTAGGTCTGTTTGTTGACCTTTATGAGTGTTTTCCCATTGAGTCTGATGGGCTGCCATGCCCTGGCCCCAAAGACTATTTTTAGTCTTCCCTGGAGACTTCATTTCTTCACTCCCTCTGCTGCTCTGTTGCACACCCTTAGGAGACTGTAACTCTTTAAGGAAGTACAAAGTCTCATCTTTCTCCATCAGAGAACTGGTGGTTTTTAAACTGGTGGTTTTTAACTGGCAGTTTTAAACCGGTGGTTTTTAATGGTTTTAAACAGGTTTAAACAGTTTTAAACTGGTGGTTTTTAAATGTTGACTCAGCAGTTAGCAGTTCAACACCCAACCCACTGCACTATGTTAATGAAGGATGAACAGGCAAGAAGTGTGAGAATGGTTGAACACTTCAAAGAATATAATAAATATCACTGGATTGTACATGTAGAAACTGTTGAATTGAGGTATATTTACTGGGAATATTCTTTGTGACAATGAAATAAATACACAAACAGTTACACAGTAAACAAAATTATAAAACTCATCATATGTACTCATTCATTCATGCAATACAATCTGTATGTTAGACAGGGTTCTCTAGAGAAACATGGCGAGAACGCTAATACTTTTATATATATTTATATAGATAACAGAAGAAATAAACAGCCAATTAAATAATAAAGCAGTACAAATGGCTCAGTGCAACTCACTCCCATGAGACAGTTGTGAGACACTGGCATTCCTTCAAGTCTTGAGGACTGACAGGTAGTCTGCTGTAGAGCAATTCAGGCTATGCGGGCACAGGCAGCAAACAGCACGGCAGGTCACCAACAGTCAACCAGATGCCAGGGTCCAACAGTCCCCAGCTCAAGAGATGTAAATTCCAATAGTGGGGTGAAACAGGTCTTGAAGAAACCTCAAATTACAGTGCCAGAGTCCATGGGTTAGGTGTCCCACAGGTAGCATAGCTTTCAAATTGAGGCAAAGAGCAAATAAGGCAGCCGCACACTGGTCCGATGATCAAAGAGCAAGAGACAAGAAAGGCAAGGATCGCCATTTATCTCTTGGCCCTCCAATTAATCTCACATTGTTCATTGGCCATGTTGGCACAATAAATGTTAACTATCTCGATCTGCATTTGTTTTCTAAATATATTGGGGGGCGAATATTATGTGGACATCATCATTCACAAATAATAGTGCCACAAAGTCCGGTCGATGAAAAAGGAAGTGTTTAAAAAGAACACCTAAAGTACAATTCGGAGCCTATTGATGTAAGAAAACAAACAAACAAAAACAGGAAAATTCCATTTCCCTAATGTGTGAAATTAATATTAGACCAGTATTATTAAGATCTATTAAACTGTGTAGGATCTCATTGCCATCGTCTGGGTTCTGATTACTAGTCATCCTATCGGAGAGAATATAATTGCTCTTTAAATTTCCCCAGATTAAATTTTCAGAAGAGCAGATATCCTCATCTATTCCCAATTGCCTGGTGGTGGTTTGGAAAGCCAATATTGTGGTTAGCAGCTTAATATTTAACTCACGGTACCATCAATGGGTTGTAAATTAATTAATGATATACTCCTTGTGGGAAACGTTCTTTGTAACAAACTTCTGAGTGAATTTTCCATATGTTGACACATGAATGGGTTGCTTTTAGACCACCATATGTAAATATATTATTTTACTGAAAACGTAGCATGCATCAAATGTTTTTACTGAAAATCTCTATACACAATTTAAAATTTCAGGACACAGTACTGGCCTAGTTTTCTATAATTTGAACATTCTGTGTGGTCACCTTTCTTTGGAATGGGTACAAATATGGATCTCTTCCAGTCGGTTGGCCAAGTAGCTGTTGTCCAAATTTCCTGACATAGAAGAGTAAGTGGCTGTAGTGCTTTATCTGTTGTTGAAATATTTCAATTGGTATGTGATAAGCAAATGCCACAACCTTATTTGCAGAAAGTGAGGAGGACTTGAAGCACTTGCTGATGAAGACCCAGGATTGCAGCCTTCAGTATAGGTTACAACCCTAGGTAAAGAAGACCCAAATCTTCACAACTGGACCAAAATATAGCATCTTGATAGATGGGAAAACTTTGAAATTGTCAGTTTCAATATTTTGTCTTGCTTTGATCCACAGTCAATGGCCATGGAAGAAGCAGTAAAGAGATCAAAATACATGTTGTATTGACTAGATCTACTGCACAAGGCCTCTTTAGAGTATTAAAAAGCAAGGATGGTACTATGTGGACTAAGGTGTGCCTGATCCAAGACATAACATTTCAATTGCCTCATATACATGTGAAAATTGGACATTGAATATGAAGATGGAAGAAGAATTGATGTGCTTGAATTTGTGGTGCTGCAGAAGAATTTTGAAAGTATTATTGATGGCTAAAAGAACAAACAAGCTATCTTGGAAGCAGTATGACCAGAGTGCTCTTCAAAGGCAAGGAAGACAAGACAAGACTTAGTCTCAAGTATTGTGGACATGTTGTCAGGAGAGACCACTAGTCCCTGGAGATGGACATTATGTTTGGTAAAGTAGAGGGGCAGTGAAAAAGAGAAAGGCCTTCAATGAGAGAGACTGACTATCTGAAACAATGGATTCTAGTATAACAATTTTGAGAATGGCACAGAAATGGGCAGTGTCTCATTCTGTTGGCCATCAAGTAGTTATGGGTTGGGACTGACTCTATGGCACCTAAGAGCAACAAGGGCTGGGCTACTTTTGCTGTATGTACTATTGAGTTTTTCTCCTAAGATCAAGTTAATCAGGTACCAGGTGTCAGGTACCATTCTATCCTTAAATCCTAACACAGTTCCTAGTGCTTCATAAATGCTCAATAATTGATTTGCTTTAATGGTGTTTTTATATAATTCAGGAAAATATAGATTTATCTTCTCTATGTAGTATTATTATTTTAATGAGAATGATAATTTTTTATGTTTTTGTTGTTTTTTTTGGTTTTGATTTTTTTTTTAGTTTTGACTTTTTTTATATTTGGTTGTTCCTTTGTTTATTCTTATTCCGTAGTTTTGTCCCGTTGCTTCGACTTTTAGTTTTGCTTCTTTTTTTTGTTTGCCTCCTTTCCTTTTTTTCCTTTTTTCGTTGCCCTGGTCTCCCTTTTGTATTCCCCCTCTGCCTCTCTTTTTCTTCTTTTTGTGATTCTTTTTTTCTAGTTGTTGTTGTTGTTGTTATTCAGGTTCTACTGTGTTGACTTTTATGGATTTTCGGTGTTAATTTTTGTGGATTCTTTGTGCTATGTTTATAACTTTCTTCTTACCACCATATTACATTAAAATTAAAAGTGAAAAAAGAATAGATGTTCCACGTGTTAAAATTTCCAAAATGCTATACCACTACATCATCTCTGGTATCAAGCACTACTCCTCCCCTAGTATATTCCTTCTGTCCTAGGGTTCTAAAATTTACTGCAACATCTCACAGAGCCCAGAAACCATCAAGGAAATGGCTCGTGTAGTTATGTAGGCTGGTCAATTCCACACCCCAAGTTCATATGTCCATCTGGAGGACTCTCTTCATCCACATGGCTGCAAAAGCTTGTGAATTGGCTCAGGTGAAAATTCAAGTTACAAGAACTGGAGTCATCAGAAGCAAGCTAGATGTAACATCCAGAATAAGATGTAGAACTTTGTCAGTTACTCAGTGTATGTACAGAGATGTGAAATTTCCTATAGTGAAAGTAGATCTTTGCCTACCCAACCCAAAGAGTGCACTGAGGTTTATATCAAGATGTCTACCTGAGTCCTGGGTAAGCGGTATTTTTTGTACATCACCAATAACTCAGTACCAGACTTCTACACATGCTCAGTAAGGAAGAAGAGGTCCTAAAGACGGTATACTGTTCATGTCTGGGGCTTTGATGAAGAGTTGATTTTTGCCTTCTGACTTATGGCAAATTTGCAGACCATATCTTCAAAGAAATCAAGGCTGACGGCTAGAGTTACACCCTCTATTAAAGTGGCTACTCAAAGTATATCGTACCTTAAACCTGTCTCATCAGCATAACAGATAACTCACACTTTGATGAGATTATATAATCACATGTATAGAGCCTAGGATTTACAATATAGCACAAAATGCAGCACTATGGCTAGAAGGATCATATTAACTAATTAGTTTCAACACAATGAGGTACCATAAAATTATTCACATATTTATTTCATTATAGTTGTGTTATTTTTATATCAATAGGTGGACTCTTTCAATTCAGAGAATAAGCAAACATATTTAAGTTTAATGATACTACAGTTATTTTATTAATATGTAATATAATTATTACTTTCTGGAATATTAGAGTAATACAGTATTAATTTTGCTATTTGAACATAAGCTTTCCTAAATAAGAGTGCCATAACCTATGTTCTTTATACTATTTCTAGAACATTTTTAGTCATTTATTTATATAGGGAGTTGTTTTACCTTAGTGTTTACTTTGCAAAACTACTTATTTCTATATTTAACAAAGATGATTTCATTCTCCACCATATGCTAAGCTCTACATGCCTTTTATTTTTGTGTTTTATAGTTTTATATTGTAAATTGTGTGAGGACTCACACAGTATACAGCAGATCTTCAGTTTTACCCTCATTTAGACATATTTGTTTCAATTCATCCACAGCAATCTCCTCCGTGTGCCGCCACTCATTCCACTCTCTTCTTAAGTTCCATGTCCCCATTTCCCTTGCCTTCCTAACTCTCTGAAGTGCGTCTTTGGCTGTGCATGCCATTTTCATCTTCAATGGTAGATTACCCCAACCCAAGGGGAGTTCAATATCAGACCTGTAGGGTGACTAAGGTCTATAGTTTTGGGCATTCCACCAATCTCTCTACAGCCAGGAAACATTGTCTCTTATAATTTTGAGTTTTGTTCAACAATTTTATTCACTCCATCCAGGACCACTTTATAGGATCCTTCTTATAGCAGTTGGTAGTGATAGCTGAGTACCCTTTGAGTCTTTCAGTCTCGGGGTTGTGGCGACTGATGTTTGTATGATCCATGAGTGCACTGGACTGATTGTTTTCGTATGTCTTTTGAATGTCATCAATCTGCTTCCTTCCAGATGGGAAGGACCAATACTTGCACCTTAGTTGTCTCTCAAAAACTTCTAAGACCCCAGAATGAGCAAAAGAGACAGATGCCCTTATTGAATGAAAATTGCATTCTAGCATAGGAAGAAAGTAAGAAAGATATAAATTAATAATATATAATGATATTATCATAATAAATAAATGAAGGGAGACAAAGATAGATAGATATTTAGTCATTAAGTTTGAAATTAAAACTCTTTGTGACTACTTAAAATGGAGAGTTGATATGAAATATAATTCCCTATTTGTATATGAATTAATTAAATTAATTAAAAATAAAATTGAGAATCAATTGTTGAAAAGAAGTAGTTGTTGTTTTTAGATGCCATAGGGTCCGTTCTGATCACAGTGATCTTATTTACAACACACTGATACACTGCCCTGTACTGTGCCGTGCTCACCACTGTTGTGATGTTTGGGCCCATTATTGCACTCACGGCACCAACGCATCTCATTGAGTGTCTTCCTCCTTTTTCCTGTGTCTCTACTTTGCCATGCATGGTGTCTTTCCCCAAAGACTAGTCTTTCCTCATTACATGTGCAAAGTCTGTGAGGTGAAGACTTGAAACTCCCATGGAGAGCGTTGTTGAGTTTCTCATTCCACTGGATAGAGAGTGAGCCATTTCCGAAGCAGGAACAGAGAAGCCCATGAGCATCAAGAAAGAAGAGCCATGAGTGAAACCTGTCCACCATCCCTGGAAGGAAAAGCAAAGCAGTGGCCGAGCAGCAGATGACAAGGCAAGGCAGAGGAGCAGCACAGAACCCATGAAACAAAATGTGGGAGCAATGCAGAGCTCAGGAGACCCAGTGACAGGTTACCTGGCTCCCAGAAGGAACGAAGCTGTGTCTTTGGGCAGGAAGCTGGCCTACCGAGTGAGTTGCCCTTTGGGCTTTTATCAGCACTTAAGGGAGGGTTGTAACACTTGCCCAAGTAGGGCAGACACCAGGGAACTGCATGGCTGAGAGAGCAAGCTCCAGAGAGAGAGATGCCAGCTGACATAGCTGAGAGGATGTACAGCAGACAAAAGACCAAGACTTTAATATTTTTCATCCTGACGTGTAACTTCTCCAATAAACATCCATTATCATGCGACATTATCTGTAGGTTTGGTGTGCCCTGCAAACATGTTATGGAATGCAGCAGAGAGGTAAAGTGCTGTAGGAAGTACAAGTCATGCCAGAGAAAGGGAAAGGTAATTTGGAGGGTGGAGGCACATCTAACTTCCACTAGGCAGGCGTGAGCCTTGGAGAGTGTGAAGCTGGATTCTCCTTCTCTCTGAGACCAGAGGGTTGAGACATGGCCTCCATGCTATTTCCTCCCTAACAAAGATGAATTATGTATTTTAATGTATGTTGGTAGAAACTTCTTTGGTAATCTTTTGTTTTTGACAAACAGCATTCACTAAATAATTGTTTTTTTAAAAAAGATAAACTCAGTTTTCAAGCAGGAAAAACTCTTGTCTATACTTTAAATGACTAGCAGCTTTTTTTTTTTTTTTTACCTTGGGAAGATTTATCAATTATAGAAATCCCCAGGAAGAGGACCTTTTTGGAAAAGATATAAAAATGAAAACATATGGTAATTGTGAAAGTTTCCTGGGACATAATGGAGATTAGTAGTCTGTTAAATGCATGGCCAGTTTTATCCCTGGAGCATTTATCAAGTTCTGTGCTGGACACTGAGAAGCTAGAGAAAAAGTTACCTGAAGATAGTTGTAATTTTCCAGAATCCTGGAAAACAAAGGAACACGAGGTGAGAGCAAATGTCTTTCTATAAAACAATCCTCTCTGCAAGATATTTGCTGGAGTTTTAAAGGATATGTAGCAAGCGGTTACAAATGTGAACTTGGAAATATAATTTAGGGATTCAGATGACAGAGAATAACAACTACAATATAAACATGCAGAACTGTGCTTGAGAAAGTACAGCTAGTCATAGTAGACTGAGAAGACTGCTTCAGTCTGTCTCTCTTCAAAGTGCATCGCAGAATAAAGATTGAACACGATATGTTGGACATATTTTTACATAAACAGAATAAACAAATAATCCATAATAATGGATCTTTGTGAAGGTAGGATGCGTTTTTGATTTAGTAATGTCTAGTGGAAATTATTACTTTATCTTGCTTGTATCTTGTTTCCATTGGAATACTGATATAAAATAAAGGGCTGCACATGGAAGAAGCACACCAGCCTATGCAACCACGAGGTGTCGAAGGGATCAGGTGTAAGGCATCATCAGAACAAAAAATCTTACCATAGTG
>NW_022104341.1:14641318-14658628 GCF_000313985.2 Echinops telfairi | reverse complement strand
AGTATTTTTTCACATTGTGTTAGGGAAAATAAATATCTATGTGTACAAGCTGGTACTATATTTCACATATTCACAGGATGCAAATACTGATGGATAGTAGATATAAATAGAAATAATAAAGAAATAAATAAAATAGAAATTAAAATGTCAATGTATTACCACGATGTATATTCAGAATGATGTACATGAAAAAGACAGACAAAAAATTTTGACCTAATCTGGAGAAATGTAAATCCTCATTATACTGGTAAAATTAAATTAGTAAAATTTTCTTAAAATAAATGTGGAACTCAAACTCATTGTTGTCCACTTGATTCTGATTCATAGAGACCATTTAGAACAGAGTAGACATGCCCCAGTCAGTTTCTGAGGCTAGATTTTTATGGGAGCAGAAAGGCTTATCTTTCTCCCTCTGAGCTACCAATATTTATCATATAACCTATCTTACACCAATTCTAAGACTAGGTTTATACCATACAGAAATATATACATAACCAAACATGAAGTTCAACCTCATGAAGAGATCACTGAAGATATGGATGCTATAGCAAGCTGTGCTGAAGAAACTACATGGTCCCCAGCTATCAGAAAGAATAGTACCTTGGTTTTAAAGGCTTGTTTTAAAATAAGTAGCCATCTAAGTGAAGTGTTAGCTAAGCCCACATAGAACAAGCACACTGTTTTGTGTGACCCAAGGATTATAAATAATAAAATCCAAATCTATAGAAGGGAGTGGTATCAGACCTTAGAGTGTGAATTCATGGTTTGCAGAATGCTATGTATGATAGTGGAAACCCAAAATAAATTTGCAGGTTCCACACATCGGTAAAGCCTCCAATTAATGCCTTCTGTTCATACTTAATGGATATAAATAGCCCTGTTATCATACAGAGAACATTAAACATCAATTATGGCAGAGACACAGTTTTGTCAAAATATAATATCATTTGATCTCCTTTTTGACCCATTTTAAAGCTGTTTCAATTGTAAAAGAAAAAACCAAATGGGAAATACCTGTGGATTAAACCCCTGGTGCATCCTTGTCACCATGGACCAGGAAGGTGAATAGCTTTGTTATCACTTAGAATGCATGGCAGAGGGGACTGTTCCAGGTGCAGTTAGGTTAAAATTTAGCACCCTATCTTTGGATCTCCATTATGTTTCATTTAAATTTATTCTAGTTTTTTTTTTCTTTTTTAACATTTTATTAGGGGCTCATACAACTGTTATCCCAATCCATACACCATCAATTGTGTAAAGTGCATTTGTACATCATTTCTCAAAACATTTTCTCTCCATTTAAACCCCTGACATTAGGTCCTCATTTTTCCCCTCCCTCCCTGCTCCCCCCTCCCGCATGAGCCCTTGATAGTTTATAAATGGGTATTTTGTCATATCTTGCCCTGTCCGACGTCTCCCTTCATCCACTTTTCGGTTGTCCGTCCCCCAGGGAGGAGGTCACACACAGTTCCATGTAATTGGTTCCCTCTTTCCTACCCATTCTCCCTTTACCCTCCCTGTTTTGCCACTCACACCACTGGTCCTATAGGGCTCATCTGTCCTGGATTCCCTGTATTTTCAGTTCCTATCTGTACCAGTGTACCTCCTCTGGTCTAGCCAGTCTTGCAAGATAGAATTCGAGTCATGGTAGTGGGAGCGGGGAGGAAACCTTTAGGAACTAGAGGAAGGTTGTATTTCTCATCATTGTTACATCGCACCCTGACTGGCTCATCTCCTCCCCGAGACCCCTCTGCAAGGGGATCTCCAGTGGCCTACTAATGGGCTTTGGATCTCCACTCTAGTTTTTAATACCTTTACTTTGTTTTTCTATTGAGTATTTTTCTGTTTTATTTTGTTATTCTTGTTCTTTACGTTTATATGTTTGTTTTCAAATGTTATTCCCTTTATAAAATCCAAGCTAGGTATGGTAGTTAGATAATCTCATGTCAACTTGACAAACAGAGTGAAGGGGTGTAGCATAGTCTGTTAATTGGGTCACAGGCTGATGGGACCTTCTTGTGGGCATGGCCCAGAGGATGTAGGAAAGGCAGTACTCTGAGGAAATTGATAACAGAGGATGCCTATATTTCAACAACAACAACCCAACAACCTCAAGTCAATAACTGAATTCCACAACCTGAGAAACTACAAAAAGAAAAGAAACCTTAATGTTGTCAGAAAAAGGAAATAATAAAGATAAAAATCTTAAATAAGTGATATAAAGAATAGAAAAGAGTCAATGATATCAGAAACTGTTTTCTTTAACAGATCAGTAAGCTTGATCGGTGTTGGCTAGATTGGCAAAGCAAAAGAGAAGATGCAAATATTTTAAATTATAAACAAAAATGAGCATATTACAATTGATCCTATAGAAATGAAAAGGATTATAAAAGAATATTATGAACGATTGAATAACACAGATTAAATTTTTAAAATATCTTGAGACAGACACATTTCTACATTGACTAAAGAAGAAATAATTATCATCCCAACCAAAGCAGAAATAATATTTGGAAAAATCCAACATTCTTTGTACAAAAGAGTCGGAGATAAAATTACATGGGGAATCCCTACTACAATAACACTTTACTCAAAGGAGACCTTTCTCCTTAAGATTTGGAAAATGGCTTGGATTTCTACTCTAACCACGGATATTAACACCATTATGGAAGTCCTAGATAAGGTAATTAAGCTAGGAAAATAGAGTAGGTGGAAATAAATAGTAGGTTACCTTCTTTAGGTAACATGAGCCTCTACATAAAATCTTAGCGCTTCTACAAGAAAACGATTGGTGATGAAGCTCACGGTCATTGAGTAGATTCTCACTAATAGTGCTTACAGGCCTGCGTAAAACTGCCCCTGTGTGTTTCCAAGACAGTAACTTTCTAAGGGAGTAGAAAGTCTCATTATTCTCCCGAGGAATGGCTGGTGGTTTTGAACTGCTGACCTTGAGGTTAGCAGACCAACTTGTCACCCTTATGCCACCAAGGTTCCTATAAAAGAAATTTCATAAAACTAAAATATCATTTTAGTAAAGTGACAAAGTACAAAATGTGCACACAGGGATCTGTCAGGTTACTACTGATCAGCAATGAGCCATTTGAAAAACTGTTGGGAAAATTGCCACTTACAAAACTATCAAGAAAAATAATATACTTAAAGAATAAACAAAACCGAGGGTGAAAGTCTCATTCACAGAAAATATGACTGAAACAACAATTTTGAAACCTAAATAAACCTAAGGACATTTCATGTTCACAGTTCAGAGTGATTAATATAGCTAAAAGGTCAAGGCTACTCAAAACCATCAACAGATTCAATGCTGTACCTACCAAAATTCCAAGAGCCTTTTAGTCAAAATGGAAAAGCCAGTTCACAACTTTATAGGTAGCAGCAAGAAACTCTCAATAGCCAAAATAACTTGAAGAGGAACAAAATATAACTCAAACTTCCTGATTTCAAAACATAATATAAATGTAAAATATTTTAAACAGCTTTATCTGGTATAATAATAGAAATACAGGCTAATGGAATAGCAATCAAAGTCCAGAGTTACATCCATATATCTCTGTTCAATTGGAGGAGACCTTGTGGCATGGTGGTTATATGCTGGGCCACTAACTGCTGGGTCAAAAGTTCGAAACCACCAGCCACTCCTCAGAAACCACCAGCCAGACAGTGCTTCCACTCCCATAAAGAGTTTCAGTCTCGGAGAGCCATGGTGCAGGTCTAGCCTGTTCTGCAGGGTCACTATCAGTCAGATTCAGCTTGATAGTAGTGATTGAGATGTTCAGTTGATTTTCAACAAGGGAGAAAAAATTTTATAAAGGAAAACAAAGTCTTCAATGAATGTTATTAGGGAAACCGAATTTCTACATGCATTAATTAAAATGAATCTAAAAATAGACCAATGGCCTAGGAATTAAAACTAAAATCAAAACGTTCTTAGAATAAAATGTAGGGCCATGGCTGTCAGCTCTAATGATTAGCAATAGATCTTTCTTGCATGATAACAAAATCTGGAGCAACAAGGAGCAAAATAGTTATGCAGAATCTCATAACAATGATTTTTTTCCATATAACAGTTAAAAAGAGAACCTGAAATTTTGGAGATAACTTTTGGAGAATATAAAAGCCTAGTATACTAAATTCATTTTTAAAATTCTACAAATTAATGACAGAAGAGCAATGACCCAATAAAAAATATATGAAGAATTTGGGCAGTTCAACAAAGGTATTAGAATGGTGACAAATACACAGAAATATGTTTAGCATTATATCTAGTGCCATTATTATATTATTAGCTTTTAAATCGATCAAATAAAAACTACAGTGAGATGTCATCACCTCCCCTTTATTAGAATGACAATGATCAAAAAACTGTGAAGCACCAAGTCTTGGTGAGATTGGAAAGAAGCTACAGCCTCCTGGCCCACTGCTAGTGGGAGAGGAAAATGATATAAGCATGGTGGCAAACAGTTTGACAGTCTGTTAGAAAATTAATTTAAAGTACCTGATGTCTCACTATTCCCAATGTTAGGTATACATGTATAAGAAAAAGAAGTAGAATCAGTAATGCACTCAGAATCTTATTTACCAATATTGATGGCAGTACTTTTCACAATAACTAGAATATGGAAACAACTGTAATGCACATCAATAGATAAATGGAATAACTAAATGTTGTATATACACACAATTCCATTTATGCAACTATAAAGAGGAATTAAGTATTGATAGAAATTACAGCATGAATTAACCTTGAAAACATTATACTGATTGAAATAAGTCAGTTGCCACTGGACCAATACTTTATGATTTAACATATATAAAAGAAGCAAGAATAAGAAAACCAAAAATCATTAATAGTGACTAGTGCTGCAAGATAAGGAGGAAACGGAGTCTTTGAGGAGTACTGATGGTGTCAATAATGATGGTGGAATAGTTTGTGTGATAGCAATAATGTGGCACAACATAGAATATGTGATCAAAGTTACTGAATGGTAAATATAAAAACTGAGCTGTTGGCAGGTGTTTGGGTGTGTGCATTTTCACTGCAATAAAAAAATAAGTCCAGACAATCTCATGCAGAAAATATGAAAATTTATAAGATAATGAGTGAAATTTCAGCAATTGAAATAATTTAGAAGATGAATAAGTCTAAGTGATTGTAAGAATTTCAAACTTGTGTGAGGATAGAACAAAATAATTTTTCATTTACTCAACTCATTGTCACTGAGTCGAGGCCACCTTACAGCGACCCTATAGGACAGATGAGAACCGTGCCTGTGAGTTTCTGAGATTATAATTGTTTATGGGAGTAGAAATCCCTGTCTTGGTGGAATTTAGAACTGTGGACCTTGAAAATAGCAGAACAACTATGCCAATCAGTCAATGCTATAAACGAGGGGAGGGAATGCCAAACAGGCAGAAAAAAAATGGAAGACAGAAAATACAATAGACTATTATATACAAATATATTAGTGACATGTTAAATGTAGTTGAATTACACATTCCTGTCTAATGCAAAGAATAATAGGCAAGATTCTTCATTCAAAAAGCATTCCAGATACATAATGCCTTTACTGGAAAGTTCCACCAAAGTTCCAGAAAGCAAATAACTACAAAATAAAACAAATTATCCCAGAGATTTGGAACATATTGTAAGTCACTTTATAAAGCCAAGATAATAAAAATAGTTGATAAAAAGTATACATTAGAAAAAAAATTAAATGGTTTTCTTTACAACTGTTTCAAGCAAGTTTTGCCCAAATAGTTTTCTTCATGTATAGATGAAAGCTCAGTAAGTATTTTAACTTTGAGGGTCAATCCCTAGTATTAATTAATATTCTTACTATGCCAAGGGCTCAATAGAAAGTAGGTGTCTAGAATATAATAATGACAACATATGTAAAAATTTACTTGATACAATTGATGTATGGATTGTTATGAGTTGTAAGAGTCCCCCAATAAAATTATCTTTAAAAAAAATCCAGATTACCTCAAATTTACACTCATTACAAACAAAGTCTTCACCATTCCTTTTCTCACTGGGTGGTGCAAATGGTTTAATGTACACTACTGGTGAGGAGATTGGGCATTTGCACCCACCAGGGACTCTTGGAAGATAATCCTGATAATCTGTTTTTGATAATCTGAGAAATCACTCTCTTGGAAGAGCATTTATGCACACATGGGGTCACTGTAAGGACAGTGAATTATTTGTTTTACCTCTTCTACCCAACAGCTTGAACACCTACCAAGCAGTATTTTCCTACATGGTTCTGTTAAGAAGATAGGGCCAGACACTGATAGGATTCACTTGAGAGTTATTATGAATAGGATTCTCTGGAATGTCATCCTGTCGTGTGTAAAATGAGCCCTCTAAGAAGCAGGAGGAGGTATCTCATTATCAGCAGGAGTCAGGATGGTCGCATGCCTTCTGGACCTGCGCTGTGAACCTCCTGGATCCAGAAGATAGCAATAACACCAAGGGAAAAAGAGCAGCAGAACCCAGGGCCAGAGCATCTAGAAGAGTGGTGGAATCCCAAAACTACAGAGCAAGTGGAGCTTTTGTGCAGGAGGCTGGTTTATGGAGGGGCCACTTCTAGACATTCAATTCAGAGGGCTGATCTTGCTGATCAGGGCAGAAGTGGGGCTGAGTGCCGTCCAGGTGAGGTTGACTGAAATAGAGTATCTCTGAGCATGTAAAGCAAGGAGTGGGGTTTGTTGACTCACAGCGGTTGCGTTGAATGCCTGTGAGTGGAGGCTTACAGCAGTAGTATGCTCCTTTGGGCATTTATTAACAAACCTGAACAAACTTTGTAATGTGTCCTGATAAATAACTCTGAACACTTCTCACCAGCATTATAATGTGTTGACTCCCTTAATAAGGCTTTTAAACATGAATTTTGTCTGTGAGCTCTGTGTCACCATTTCAAATGGATATTAGAACTTGGAAATCAAGAATAGGATACTAGTCAAAACAGAGTCACCATGACTTTGTTTGGATGACAACCAGAAAACAACCACAACCACTCCCACGCAATCTGGGAAGATTCTAGCGTGGAGGCATGCAATTGAAATGCATGCTACAGAATTGGTAAATAACCCTACAAAAAAAAATCAGATGCTTTCTATCTCCATAAACTTTCTAGGGGGTCAGCAGTGTGGGCATGTCAAGATATTCCTATTAAAATGAAGGGTGAATTATTGTACCTGGCACCTCCCACAACCAAAAAAGAGACATAAAGGCTAGTGGGCTTCTTCGTGTTGCGGGGGACAATATATCCCACATTGGGTGTATGTCTTATACTGCTAGTTTTGAGTGGGGCCTAGAAAAAAGGACTGGAATGAGTTCAGGCTGCCCTGCAAGCTTCTCTGCCACTGAAATCATATAATCTAGCAGCTCTGATGCTGCTGGAAATGACAGTGACAGAGATGCAGTTTTGAGTTTTTGGCACGACTCTTATTAGTGAATCATAGCATACACCCTTAGATTTTGGAGCAGCGCTCCACCATCCTCTGCAGATTGCACACAAGGTTTTGAGCAGCAACTCTTGACTTGTTAGTAGAACCTTAATAGAGAATGAATGTCCAACTACAAGCCACCAAGTCACCATGTGGTCTGAGCTGCCCACTTTGAACTGGGTGTAGCCAGACCCACAAAGCCATAAAGCTGGACATGCACAATAGCACGTTGTCATTAAATGGAATTGGTGTAGATGAACTTGGGCTACAGCAAAACCTGAAGGCACAAATAAGTGGCATCAGGAAGTTGTCCAAATGTGTGTGATCTCTATGCCTGTCCCATTAACTCCCCTTCCCAGTCTGAATCTATGGACAAATTGAGAGTCCCTTATCATTAGTTGACTGAAGAAGAGGAAACAAATACTCAATTTACAGTTAGTTCTGCATGATAGACAGGTCCTGCTTGAGAGTAGACATATGTAGTACTTCAGGTTCTTTCTGGAAATCCCTAAAAGATACAGATGAAGTGATATCTTCTCAATCAACAGACTTTGAGTAGCGTATCTGGATGCTCATTTTGCTTGGAGGAGAAATGGCCAGTGTGTGACTATACTGATTCATGGGCTGTGACCAGTGGTCCAGGGACTTGGAAATGTTTAATTGGAAAATGTGACATGGAGGTATCAGGAGGAGGTATGTGGATAGACCTCTCTGAATTGGCTAACGAATTAAGGATAGTTACATCCCCTGCACATCTGTATACAACTGTTATCTAAGCAGAGGAAGATTTTAAGCAATCAAGTGGGCAGGATAACATTCTTGGTGGAAATCTGTCATCTTCTTTTACCAGCCACTCCTGTCCTTGCCCAATGGGCTTATGTAAAAATGGACAATGATGGTAGTGATGGAGGTTATGCATGTGTTCAGTGAAATCGACTTTGACTCATGAAGGCTGACTTAGCTATGGCCACAGCTCAGTGCCGAACCTGTCAGCAAAAGAGATCAACATTGAATATACAATATGGGACCTATCTTCAGGTAAATCTAACAACCACCTGTTTACAAGTTGATTACGTCAGACCACTTCCATTATCAAATAGAAACTTATTCTGGATATAAATCTTACCTAACCACTATGCAATTTTTTGCATGAAACTACCATCCATATACTTAAAAATGCCTTATTCACTTCATAGAATATTGCACAGCATAATCTCAAAGCAAGATCTTCACTTTACTTTGTAGCAATACAATTCCACACTTGCTCCTGGAATTCATTGGTATTATTGTATTCTTAGTATCTGACAATGTTTTCATACTATGCAAAAGGTTTTCAGTAACTAATTCCTCCAAAGCGGACAGCAAATTCCTTCTTTATACTCTGTTCTTAGACTGGAAGTTCCACTGACACCTTTCACTTTGGGTGACCCCGCTGCCATTTCAAATATGAGTGAAACAGTTTTGAGCATCACAGCAACACACAAACCACCATGAAAAACTGTCAGACAAATAATCTCAACGGTAGAGCACGTCCAGCATATATTAAACTGGACAAACTCAAGAGAAAATTCCAGCCTTGAGTTGCAATATTGACAGATTCTATGGGCATAATATTAAAAAATACAGGAAGTATCAAAAGAAGAGGGAAAGTATGCAAAGAATCATTCACCAAAAAGAACTAATTGACATTCAACCATTTCAGGAGCTAGCATATGAGATGAAGAAAGAATTTCAAGATGCATTGAAAGAATTAGCCAAAAATGAGGCTAGAGGAACTGAGTACAAATTTAAATGTTTCAACAAGCTGATAAAGCACTGGAAGCACTCATTCATATATGCCAGGAAATTTGGAAGATAGGTATTCAGTTAACTGCCAAAAGATCAATGTTGTAACTATTCCAAAGAAAGATAGATCATAACAACTTATAGATAGTCCTGAGAAGAATGGGAATTCTGGAACACCTAATAGTGCTCATGTGGAAACTATGCACGGAACAAGAGACATTTATGTGAACAGAACAAGGGAATATTTGATGATTTAAAATCAGGAAATGTGTGCATCAGGATTGTATCCTCTGACTATTCCATATTCAATCTGTATGCTGAGCAAAAAATCATAGAAATTGGAGACGAATACAACATCAGAACTGGAGGAAGGCTTATTCACAGCCTGCAATATACAGACAATACAAACTTGCCAGCTGACAGAACTTTAAGCACTTAAAGGATTGCTGATAAAGATCAAGGATTTCCGCCTCCAGTATAGATTACAGCTCAATATAAAGATGACCAAATAACATCATGATAAATGGGGTGGGGGTGGGGTGGGGGGGAGTTGAACTTGTCAAGGGTTTTGCCTTGTTTGGATACATACTTAATGCTATGGAAACAGCAGTCATGAGATCCAATAATGCATTATATTGGATGAACCTGCTGCACAAGACCTTTTTGAAGTGTTGAAAAGCAAGGATGCTACTTTGAGTTCTAAGGTGAGCTTGAACCAAGCCATGGCATTTTCCAGCGCCTCATGTGTATGTGAATGTTAACACTGAAAAAGAAGACCAAGGAAGAATCGATGGCTTGAATTAGGGTGCTGTCAAAGAATATTGAAAGAACCCCAGACTGCAAAAAGGACAAACAAATCTGTCATGGAATAAGTAAGTCCAGAAGGCTTCTTAGATGAAAGGGTGGAAAGACTTCATTTCATGTACTTTGGACATGTTGCCAAGAGATACCAGTACTTGGAGAAGGGCATCTTGCTAAAGAGGACAACCCTCAACATGTGGATTGGCACAGCAGCTGCAACAGTGCACTCCAATCAAGAACAACTGTGAGACTAGTTCAGGACTTGGTAATAGGGTTGTTGTGAGTCAAAATTCATTCAATGGCACCTCACCACAACAATAACAACCACCATATTCCCTACCATCTCCAGGCAGATGGCTTGGTAGAATGATAAAAGAGCCTTCTAAAGACACAAAAGGCCAGCTAGGTGGCAAATCCTTGAAGGATTGGGGTAGTACTCTTCAGGAGGCTGTGTATGTTTTGCATAGACATCAAATATATGGTCCTGTTTTTCCAAATGCCAGGCTTCATTTGCCCAGGAATCAGGGGGTTAAAAAATGGAGTAGTAACACTATGACTCCTAATAACTTTCTTGCAACATTTTTGCTTCTAATCTCTGAAAACGTACACTTTTTGAGTCTAGAGGTCTTAGGTCCAAAGAGATGAATAGTGCTACCCGAGACACTGCCCTGAAATCAAAGTTAACAACGTCCCCTGGCCATTTGGACATCCTCATGCCTCTGGATAAGCAGGAAAAGATACGAGTTACTGTATAGGTTGTATGATTGACTCTGATTATGAAAGGGAAATTGGATGGGTAAAGGTAAAAAAAGAATGTGTCTGGAATGTCGGTGAGTCCTTAGAACACCTCATAGTAATCACAGTGTCCTGTGATTAAGTCAGTGAGTAACTACAGAAACTTGATGCTGCCGTGACTAAGTAACGGCAATACTAGTCAAGCTGGGTTTGTTCATCCAATTAGGCAAAGGATCATGGCCAGCTGAAGTGATTTCGGAAGACAAAGTTTAATACAAGATGTGAGGTGGAAGAAGGAAATTTGAAATATCGACTATGACCACTTGATCAGTTGTAGAAGTAAGAACTGTAATTGCTTTGAGTGTTTCTTCTTGTATGCATGCGTCAAATATTTTTGTTTTGTTCACTTGTTGAATATTAATGTGAATTACATTAGTGTATTTTTGGTTGCACTTAACTCATATGTTAGTTTATCATGTTAGGTGAAATATTAATTTATAATTGTCTTTATTTAGAGCCTATCTATGATTTTAAAAGACATGTACAAGTGCTAAATTGACAAAAATCACTGTGATTGTTAAGGCTATGTGCCAGCTTAGCTGGGGCAAAATGGTCAAGGTCTTATGGTTATAATGTAGTAAAATCCTGTGATGAGGTCTGATAAAATATAAGCATCTCCATGATGAGATCAAGTATGAGCAGCCAAACAAATGAAAAGGGGGAGGTTCCAATCTAGACAGACATTCTGGCAAAGCTCTCTTATATTTTAATGTATCCAGATCCTGCATTTAGTCCTTCATTATCTGACACCTAAGTTTTTAGTTTTGAGCCACTGGCCAGCCTATCTTAGATTTGTCAGCCTTCAGTCTGCTGTCAAACTTTCTACTTTGGGGTCATTAGACCCCGGGACTATGTGAGGGAGGAAATAACTCCATTGAGATTTCTGACATCCAGCCGTGGAACTGGCCAGCCTCTGCTGATGCCTGAGCCATTTCCTTTAGATAAATCTCACTCTCTTTCTATGACTCTCTTTCTTTTTGTCTCTGAGCGGGTTTGCTTCATTGCATTTGCTTCTCTAGAGAACACAGCCTGAGACAGATAGATGCAGTCTCTTCATAAGGAAAATGAAGAAATCTCTGGTTTTAGAGACCACTGCTCATAAAGCTGAACAGAGCACAATTTTAAATCTAAGATTTCATGCTGTGAAGCATTTTGTTTCAGATTCAGTCTCATCTAGTAAGGAGCCATGTGTAAAATAATTCCAAGCAACACATTATGGGAAACAAAGCAACCTGAGTATTTGATAGATTCTATTTTTCTCACATAGCTGATGCTTCGGAGTAGATTAAACACTCAGTGTGCACACTAAAATGCTGAAATGAATTTAGGCTTCACAGTTATCACCATGCACCGCGTTCATCCTACAGCCTCACAGATCACTTTGCCAGATGACCGATGTGCTCCAGTTGATTAGCTTGCTGCCACCGCATCTCATCCTCTGATCAGGTTTCTATTATCTCTCAGATTCCAGCAGCGCACAGAGTGAAGACAGGCATATTTCAGTATATCTTTCTTTTTCCTTGGCGACTATAAATCCCGTGGTGAAAAATAAATATCAAAGAAGGTGATTTCCTTTGCCATCTATCCTGTCATCTACCAATCTTAACCGAGAAACCAAGTGGATGCATAGGACATTTTTAAAATACTACTACTAATAAATAGATTTTAAACTAACCATGGTTGTCAGATACTAATTTTCCCATTGAGATCAATGTGATATTACCTGGCAAGAATTGGGTGAATCACAAAGCGCATGCATTATTTTTGTTAATGACCATTATCTTTTATAACTCCAATGAATTGGGTAAATTATGCATAAATAATATGTATACATTAGACAATTCTAAATATTAGATGAATTGTTAAGGACAAAGAAACTGGGGATTTGAATGTAACTTGGCAATTACTCTTGATTGAGTCTATGTGGAATGACATCATTTCCAGTGCTTCAGTTGACTTTGAATGCTGCTCTGTTCCTTTAAAGTGTAAATGTTTCAAGGACTAAATGGACTTCCCAGGATGACTTCCTACTTTCAAATCTGTATGACATTCAATGGTATAAGTTATTTGTTTCACACTAATTCTAAGAAACTCTAGGAAGTCCAGTATGCATCTGGTTCTAGTTATGTGGAAATATTTATTTTTTTAAATGTATATATTTCAATCCACTATTGTGTATAAAATCGAACTCCTGGTGATTTCATTTTGTTCATGGGTCAGAATGGGAAGGTCATGTCGTCATTCCTGATAAAGGTATAACTTGACAATGCATGTCTTTCCGCCCTCTCCTGCTTCAAAACTATTTTTCAGGAGTCAGAAAACTATGGTATTCTGATGGAGGATAACAGTATCCTCAGATTCATTTCCCATAGGCCCTTTATTTGTTTCTCTATTGCATTCAGTGTATTGATGCGGGTAAGCTGTCTTTCTCATTTCTATACAGATAATTACTAGATAAAATTCCAACAGAAGTCACTGCCTGTGGTGAAGTGACATTTCTTAATATGGCTCTTCTATACATGTCTCTAACTCTAATTTCCATGAAAGGATTCAATGGGACTGTATAAATGAGGCATCTGAAATGCTAACAGAAGGAATTGGTTAGTTTTAGTTACCTGGCCTCTGGCTAAAAGAACAAGCCATTTCCGATGTAGGAATAGAGAGGATTCCTGGATCCAACACGGAACAGGAATCACTATTGGAGCATGATCAAGATCTCTACTTCAAGTGGCAGAGGAGGACATCAGAGACACCAGAGGCCTCTGCATGGCAGACGACAGACAGAGAGTAAAGGAGGCACCCTGTGATCAAGCACAGGGGCTGGGCTGCTGAGACCAGAAGACAATGAGGCAGAGCAGCAGGTGACTTTCCTGACCTACAAAGGCAGAAATTAGGGACCAAGTGATTGAAAAGGTGAGGCTGAGAGACAGCATAACTACCGAATAAGAAGGGGGCTACTGTGGACAAAGCAGTATATACCCTTAATGTGTTTTGATCCTGACTTGGGTTGCCTATTTACTTCCCTAATAAATCCCCTTAATTATGAAGATTTTGAGTTCTTTGAGACTGTTGCAACAAATTATCAAACCCAGCAAAGAAGTACGTTGAGAGGAACAGTTAATGTCAGAATAGAGTAAAAGAAGGATGTGGGGAGCATGTCTGACCTCTGCTTTGCAGCAATTGGCCTTGAGAAGTGGTGGCTATGGATTCTTCTTCTCTTTTGTGTCGCCCACGGTAATCACCTCCAGACATGTTCCTTACTGGTGTTATATTAGAGGAGTCCACATAAAAGAAGCAGGTTATTTCTGTCCCTCTTCTCTACCTTCAGCTACATTTTCTTCAGTAACTGATTGACATACCAAAGCTAAATTTCTTTCCTGTTACTTTTAATCTGATAATTCCATACCTATAACAAACAGACTTTACTCAAAACACCTGGCAGACTTAGAACGTGTGCTCTGTTCCAGAAGCCACCATTTATTCAAACCCATTCAGTCATTCTATACCTACTCATTGGATGCATAATATGTAGTAGACAGTGCCTAGTTGTTGGGATTAAAACAGCAAATAAAGAAACAAGAACCAAATTCTTGCTCTCTTTAATTTATACTCTATTTTCATTAGGAAGAAAATAAAATAAACTACAATATATTAGAATACTGTAACTTTTATGGAGAAATCAAATGAAGGTGTATAGACTATTATAAGAGTTACACAGCCTGTGTGGGAGAATTTCTTTTTAAAAAGATGGTCCTTGAAGAAATATGTAAGATAGATGAAACATGAGCCATGCAGATGGCTGAAGAGAGTTAAACAGAAGTCCTGGGGACGGGGGGAGAGGTCCTAGAATGTGTTAAGTGGAGCATTGGTGTGGTGGAGTTACAAAGAACAGTAGTCTGTGGTAAGAACTTTGAATTTTACTGAGTTACCTAAGAAACCATTGGAAGAGTGACACGATAGATCTTACATTGGAAAACTGTCATTATTTATGCTGTGTTGAAGACAGGTCAATATTGTGAGGAGTTTTTCTCTAAAGAAGAATGCATAAATGTTATAACTAGATAGATATGCTATCAAGGGAGGCTTTATTTTGATTTTTGGTTTGGAGTGATTCTAAGCTTGCTTCTCGAATTGTCACATGAGTATATTGTACCAGAGAGAGGGGAAATTGATCATGTAGGAAAGAGAAGGGGAAATGATAGAGTAACATATTTGAATGGATATGAGACAATTGACTAATTTCTAATTTATGTGTGGTTGCTTTGTCTTTAGATAGGTGCATGGACAGGAAGCTTTGCTTATCATCAGGTGGGTAGATAGATGCACGAAATCTGTTTTAGATATTGATGTGGTTATGAATGATGGAAGAGGTAAGACAACCTTGTAATTGTTCCATTTTATTGCTTCACTTTTCTCATAAAATGTTAAGGTTTGAGAAGAAATGGATATTGTTAATCCACAAGAAGTGGACAAAGGGCAGTGTTGGGAGTTACCATGATTCAGAATTGACAGGATGGCAGTGAGTTTGGTTGGGAGCTTACTCAAGTTCAGTGCCATAAAGTCACTTCCGACTCATGGTGACATGATAGGCCAGATATTGCTGCCCCATAGCTTCCTCTTTACAGAACTAGAAGGGCCTCATCTTTCTCCCTGAACGTGGCTGGTGATTTCAATGTGCTGCAGTTCTGATTAGGAGCTCCAGGTTCTTCCGGGAACCCAGCATGCCAAAGTTAGACATCGATCAAAGATGCTCCTTTGAGGCATCAGAAGCACGAGAGGGGGTAAGATCAAATGGCAGCTGATGGTTGTGATGAGGCAAAGCAGTTACTGGCACGCTGATATCATGTAACACTGGGCGTTATTAGGGAAGAGCAGATGAGATTGTTCTGGAAGTAACACTGATGAGCAATGAGGAAACTTTGCTAATTTCAACTCTGTTATTATGTGGCATCATATATATTTTATAAGATAGAAGTTTCCTATTTTATCTATTATATTCATGATTCTTGTTCTGCCATTTCATCCACATAGCCATATCTTACATTTGGCAATTTGTGACTATTTTTTTGTTTTGTTTTAATTATTTTCATCTTTATTTCAGCATGAAACTGAGGGTATAAATAAAGGCACGGAGTTTTAGAAAATTAAGGCTATAAATACAAATATATTAGAAATAATACACAAAAATAAGAGATTAAGCTACAATTCTTGCTATAAAGAAACTCAGACTGTAAATTAGAAAAACTGAGGAAAATCCTTTAAATTAAAAGCAAAAAAAAAAAAATACACAGAATGCACAAATTGCGTTCTGTTGCAATTTTCAAACTATCATAATAAAGAAAGAAATTTCTAAAAAGAAAAAAATGATTTAATAAACACAAAAATTGCATGGACTTAGTCATCTTTGTTTCTTGAAAACTAGAAGAAAATAGAAGAAGAATGTTTTAGATCTCTGAAGGAAACAAAAATGTTTATGACCTCAAATTTTAATTCAGAGACTTTTTGTTCATTTGCTTGAAGTTAATAATAATTTTCAGATATTAAATGTCTCAGATAGTGTAATAGTACCCTAACATAAGAAAGCACTGTGTGAGCAATAAGAAACTAAATGCCAAAAATTAAAAAAATCAATAAACATAAAAGAATTTTGATGAAAATGATTAGTTAAAAACTTCAAATCAGAAAATATCTATGGTTACATAAAAAGTAATTTATTTTTTCATAAAATTTTATCAACTAGCAAATTAAGATTAAGTAAAATTAATATTTAAGTAGACATTATACATTAGCATACATATTTATAAATTCCTATGTATTCGGTTATTAAAAATTACTGGGATTGCTTTTATTGGTGGTTGTATTTTTAGTCAAGCAAATGTGTTATTTCTTGCAACTTTAAGATTATATTATTTAATATCTTCATTTAAAATGAGTTGCCTATTTCTTAAATTATAATATGCATATATTTGAGTATATTTGGTGCAATCAGATTATATGTAATATGAGTAAGCCTATAAACTGCTACTTTTCTCTGTTAAAGATGTGAGATGTAGAAAATTATTTAAATAATTTAACTTTCCACATAAAGATTATGTTTATTATTCTGTTAAAAATTTATATGCTTGAATATTATAAGGAAAACAGTACTTATTTTTAAAATTAATTATGTACATTAATGGAATTTTAAAAACCAAAACTAACTTTGGTTTTATACTTGAAGATAGTTCGATTTAAAATACTTTTTAAAAAGTTTGGAACTGTGTGGCAAAGTGAAACTACTTACATGTAGCTCATCACTTCACTTTCTGGAACTCCCACCACATGATTGGGTGGGCCAGGTGGTTAATGTGTGAACACTAGTAGAGGAGATTGGTCAGTCTTGCCATTCTTCTGGGCATAAGAGTCACTCAGAAGCAGAGAGAAGAGGAAATCCCAAGATCATTAAGGGAAAAAAAAAAA
>NW_022104341.1:14638648-14640153 GCF_000313985.2 Echinops telfairi | reverse complement strand
AAAAAATAAATAATAAAAAAGAAAAAGAATGATAGTAACGTATGTACAGCTATGCTTGATACAATTGATGTATGAATTCTTATAAGAACTGTAAGAGCCCCCAATAAAATAATCTTTAAAAAAAAGAAGAAAGAAAGAAGAACCACGAATGGAGCACGAGTAAGAATTCCCCTCTGAATTTGCAGAGGCAGAAGGGTTCATGAGACAAAGTGTAAGACTCACGCTGAGACCCACAGTCCCACCAGAGGAGCACATCTAGACCACGAGGGAGAGAAGCAGTATTTCTGGCTCAAAGAGCAATGCAGAAGCCTGAAGCCCACATAGCGGAGAGACCAAGGACCAGAAAGGACCTGGCTGGCTGACGAGAGGTACTGCAGTGGACAAAGGATTGTACCTTTAGTGTTTTCTGATCGGGACTTGAGATAACCTGCTAACTTGCCTAGTAAGCTCCCACAGTTATGACTTTTGTCTGTGAGTCCTGTGTAACCCTTGAAGTTCATTACTGACTAGCAAAGAAGTAAGTGCAATGAGAGGAATTGTTGATGTCAGAACATACTAAACGAAGGATGGAGGGTGGAGGCACATCTGACTGCTGCCTTGTAGCAATCAGCCTTTCACTAGTGTGGAGTTGAATTTCCTTCTTTTCTGAGTAACCAAAGGAGAGCAGACATGGCCCCCATACTGTTTATTCAGTCTAGTAGTAAAATTTAAAAAAAATAAATAAACATTAAAAATGAAAATGCAAAATTAAACATTAGAGTAAATATAAATTAGTTAAATACACCACTTTAGAATAAATTATCCTGAGACTGTGGAAACTTGAAAGGAAAATATTGGCATATTTAATTTAAAAATTTTAATAATGTGTGTAGACACAATGAAATTGATTAAATAATTGCAGTACTTAAGACATACATCCTCAGTAATTCATTACAATTTTAAAACTTCCATTAGCTCAATAGAAAAAGTATTGAGGAATGTGAAAAGGCCAATAAATATGAGTATATTATTTACCCTAATGAGTAATTAGGGATGAGACTAAATAACAAATGACTATTATATGTTGGCTGTCTTTTAAAGTTAAAAGCAGACAGAACTCCTGAGATTATAGTAATGGGCATCATGCCACTGACTGGTTTATGAGCTATAATACTATTTTTTTGGTTTGGGTATCAAAATAATGTAAAATTATTTAACAAAATTTCACATACCTTTTCAAAAATCAATTCCACTTTTTATAACTATAGTTGATGAAAAGCACCATAATATGTTGACGTATGCTTAAAGTCTAGTTATTATAGCATGAACCTATAAGCAATGTCATGATAAAGAGTAAATCAATTGAAGTTGTCAAGAATTTTATTCTACTTGGGTTCACAATCAATGCTCATGGAAGCAACAGTCAAGAAGTCAAGCCACACATTGCACTGGGCAAATCTGCTGCAAAATACTTCTCTTTAAATATAGCAATAATGAAACCCACAACCTTCCTCTAGTTCTTAAAC
>NW_022104341.1:14633254-14636834 GCF_000313985.2 Echinops telfairi | reverse complement strand
TCCCACTTACTCCTTATGCTTCCCATTTCCCTGTTCTTCCCCACTGTCTGAGCTGTCTTCCTGTGCAAATGCTGCCCTTTAGATCCATATGTTTGATCATGGTGAGAAGTATGTAATTTCTTGGCGTTGTCCTCCTTATAGACTTGTCTCTTTGGCTGAAAGTTGAATCATGCAGATGAATTCATTTCCATTGAAAATTATAATACCTAGGGTTCTAGTAGTATAGCAGATGGTCTCTTTTAATCATCTAATATGTATGTGAAAGTTGAATAATGAATGAAGAAGACCAAATTATGGATGCACTTGAATTATGGGCAGAGAATATTAAATGAACCATGGTCTGCCAGAAGAATGAACCAATTGGTCCGGGAAGACGCACAACCAGAATGATCCTGAGAAGCAAAGATGGCCAGACTTGTTTCATGTGCCTGGGACATGTCATCCTGAGGGACAGGTTCCTGGAGGAGAACATCATGCTTGGTAAAGTAACGGTCTGCAAAAAAGACACTCAATGAGAGTGTTTGCCACTGAATGAAGCAATGGGCTCAAACATAGCAACGAGTGGGAAGGTGACACAGGGCTGCACATAGTAACACATGTATCAATAAAAATTTGAATGGGTAGACTATACGTGTGTTATGGAATACTGTATAGTTATTTAAAAAATAAGCTGGACTATTATACTAGAAGGCAAAGGGGTTAAGCTGCTGGCCAAAAGGTATGAAGTTGAAACTCATCAGCTGCCCCCGGGGAGTGGGACATGGCAATCTGCTTCCTTAAAGCTTATTGTCAGAGTCAGACTTAACTGATGACACCGGATTTGGTCTTTGTTCTACATGGGCTATTGGAGTGGGAACCCTTGATACATTGTTAAATGAAGACATTCTCCAGCAGTATTTCACTTGGCTACATACACAAAAGGAGTTGTGTAATTGGCACATGTATATATATTTAAATATGTTGTATACACATTTTGATTGGTGCGTGACTCAAAACATATCAATACAAGTGATTATTTTAAATCAAGTGGGCCTGAAGAGAGGAAGATTTTTTCCTTTTGTAATTGATTATAATTTAAAACTTAATGCCTGACTAAATTTAAAATATGATTTAGGATTATGTAAATGCAAAACCATTCCCACAAATACAATTATATTTCACATATTAAGATGATTAAGTAAAAATTTATGTGACAAAATTGAAATCTGTAAAGAAACAGTATCATTAATGTAAGAAAAAATGGTATTTAAGAGAAAGCATTAAAAATGGAGGATAATACATGACATATTAAAAATCCAAACGATGTAAAATATTTTAGTTAAAAAATAACATCAAGTCAGGGAGGCAAGACGGCGTCCAGGTAAGCAGCCCTTCCTGGGAGCTCCGTGGAGATGAGTAAGCTCAGTGTTTAGGAGGACGAGTGGGAGGATTCCAGTAAGTGAAAAGACGCAGACAACCCGGAGAGCTTCCTCTGTCTGGGAGGGGCTCCCCACCACATCCGCCTTGCTCTAGTCTAGAGCTCTGGACATCTGTGACCCCGATCTGAGGAATGTCCTGGCCCATGCTGGCTATGCAGTTTCTGTAGGCCACCATAGTTATCACCCACCATAGTTATCACCCTCCCATACCCGGCTTGGTCGCCACACCCGGAGCTGGATGGCTGCCCTGCTGAGACCCCCACAGCCACGGCTAGACCACCACACAGCTGCTGTGTGCTCGTGGCACTCCCCTAAGGGATCTATTCTCTTCTCCCATGGTTCCCCTTTCTCCACGTGGTCCCAAGCTCTGGTCCCTCCCACAACCCACTCAGGGACAAGTGGGATTTACCAAGGATAAAACACCTGTGTGCATGGAAAGACTTCACCATGAGGGTAACAAGGCAACCCGCACATTGGGAGAGGGTTTTTAACAATGACGCAACAAAGGGGTTATTACTAAAATCTACAATACCCTGCTGGCCAGAAAAAAGAGGAAAGCAGTTAACTCTCTGAGGAAGTGGGTGAAAAAACTGAAAATAAATTTCACTAGGGAGGAGAACTGTATGACCAATGACATGAGAAAATGCTCCCGATCTTTAGCCATCAGATAAATGAAAATTAAAACAATCATGAGATACCACCTAACACCCTTGAGGTTAGCGCAAATCAGAAAATCAGAGAGCAACAAATGTTGGAGGGGATGTGGCAAGATAGGAACTGTCCTCCACTGCTGGTAGTCCTATAGATTTGTACAGCCTCTGTGGAAAGTGATCTGGCGATATTTAAAGAAAATTGTAATTGTTCTACCTTATTTCCCAGTTATCCCTCTACCCTAAGAGGTAAGAAATAGACCACGAGCAGCCATCTGCGCTCCAATGTTACTTGTGGCACCATTCACAATCGCAAAGAGTTGGAAACAACCTAAATGTCCATCGGTAGATGAGTAGATTAGTAAACTCTGGCAAATACACACGATGGAGTACTGCACATCATTAAAAAGCACTGATGATCACATGAAACATGTAGTGTCATGGGAAGAATTGGAGGAAATTATGCTAAGTGAAGTCAGCCAATCACAAAAGGATAATGTGAAGTCAGCCAATCACAAAAACACCATGAGTCCCCTGAGGCAGTTTAATCAGCACAGTGGGTATAGAAGAAAAGCCACTTACCTCACAATATACGGTGGAGGTACAGGCAGTCAGGTGGAGGTCAGACCAAACCCAAGGAGGTAGATGTTATTCCAACACAAAGAAAGGGAAAGGGGGCAAAGGGGAGCGAGAAAAAGAGAGAGGTGGGGGGCAAGAATGAGATGATGACATGGGGGGAGCAGGGCACTAACCCACCCAGTGGGAGAGTACTGGCTATGTCTCCACAGAATCGGGAGTGTGCATGCAGAGCCCACCACAGTGCACCAAACTATGAGGACAACATAACCACGTGGAGGATTGCATGAAAAGAGTGGGCCACGGGGCCGGCACCAACCAGAGCCAACTGACCCCCACCCTGGAAGTATGTGCCAGAGAACAACACGAAACCTACAGGTTGGGGAGAGGGGCCGGCATACCACTCCCACACGGAAGCAAACCAAGAAAGAAAAATATTAAATGCTAGTCAATCTAGACCTCATATTA
This sequence comes from Echinops telfairi, assembly GCF_000313985.2. Lineage (NCBI taxonomy): Eukaryota > Metazoa > Chordata > Mammalia > Afrosoricida > Tenrecidae > Echinops > Echinops telfairi. The sequence continues at coordinate 14,633,722 of NW_022104341.1, read as the reverse complement.
GCACACCAAATCTGGAGGACGATGTCCCTGCATGGAGCTGCTAAGGCTCAGAGAGGACTGTAGGGCCAACAACAGCACATGACTGTCCCCCTACTGGAGAATACTATGGCAGAGGACAATCTTCGGGACACAAGACAGGGAGGTAGTGCGATCTGAACCACCAGCAGGGAAAATCAGGAAGTGAATGAACATAACAGATCAGCAATTGGAGCAAAGCCAAGCCACAAAGCTCCTAAAAAGTCCCCAAATCATCTTCAGGCTAGGAGGGGTAGCTTCTAGAATTCCCCAAGGAACAATGGGGAGATAGTAAAAAAGGTCAGCACACAGTACTGGAATTATGTATGTCTTTTCCCTTTATCTTTTCTTTTTTCAATCTTTTGTTTGGGCTATGTCATTGTTGATTTGACTATTTATATAAGACAGGCATGGAAAGCAAGGTTTAAAAGAAAGGGACTTGGGGGAGTGAGT
>NW_022104341.1:14631049-14632642 GCF_000313985.2 Echinops telfairi | reverse complement strand
AGGGGGAGAAGGTGGCAGGGGAAGGGTGCAGAGACCACCCAACACCATAGACAGGGGAACAACTAAGGAATTAAAATCCACAACAAGGAGGATGTGGACTTCCTGGGGGTGTTGGAGCAACAGTAATCTACCTGAGGGGAATTACTAAAAACAGAAATAGGGCGAGCATGAAGGTGGGGCAGGAGAAAGGTAAAAGGAAACAGAAGAACAATTTAGGAAGAAAAGTTATGGATAGAAGTATAAGTATAGATGTGTACATATGTAAATACACAAATCCATAATAAGAGAGGTATTGGCCTATGTATATATATCTATATGACAATACACTGAGGTAGTGGACAGTCTTCAGGCCTCTGCTCATATCCTCCCTCAACACAAGAACACTTTGATCTAATAACCTGGCATTCTGTGATGCTCACCCTTCCGGCACAATCGCTAAAGATAAAATGGGTGCATGAGCAAATGTGAAGAAAGCAGATGGTGCAGGGCTATTAAAGATTTAGCATCTGGAGCTTTAAAGGCTTGAAGTTAAACAAACAGCCATCCAGCAGAGAAGCCACAAGCCCACATGGAAGAAGCACACCCACCGGTGTGATCATGAGTTGTCATCGGACCGGGTAAAAGGCCTAAGAAGACCCATGAAAAACAAACAAACAAGAACATATCATTGAGAGTGAGGTGGGTCAGAGCAGACATCCAAAGCCCATTCATAGACAATGGAACATCCCCCCACAGAGGGGTCACAGGGAAAGGATGAGTCAAACTGGTGCAGTAAAGCACTGATGAAACACACACTATTCCTCTGGTTCCTTGAGGCTTCCTCACCCCCACTATCATGACCCCAGTGCTGCCTCTGACTTCAGACTAGAAGAGATAAGAGCTCACTACACATGGAATACAGGAACAGGAATGGGAATATGGATACCAGAATGGTAGACGGAAGGCAGGGAGAGGAGGCAAAGAAGGGGGAACCGACCTCAATGATTGATATATAACCACACTCCCCCACTCCAGCGGGAAGAAAAGCAGAAACCATGAGGGAGGGGAGACAGCAGTAGGTGTAAGATATGAAAATAATAATAATTTATAATTTATCGAGTCACAAGAGTGGGGAGGGCTGGAGGGAGGGAAAGAAAGAGGAGCTAATACCAAGGGCTCAATAGAAAGTAAATGCCTAGAAAAGAATGATGACAATATATGTATAAATATGCCTGATATAATTGTGTATGGATTGTAATAAGAGTTGTAAGAGTAAATAAATAAATAAAATATCAAATACATTAGAAAGCCTTTTAAAATGCAGTAATTAATTAAAGTAAAACTATCAATAATGGATTAGTTCATTAGAACTATGTTTTGTCAAGTCACTAAAATAAAAATTTAAGATATGGAGACCTTTTCATCAACAAATTGGCCAACATGGAAAAATGTCTCTTTTTAGTAACCATAAAGGCTTATATCAAATGTTCATACATTTTCAGGAAACTTCAATAAATCAAAAGGCCAAAATATTTCAGATTATATTTTTCCAAAAAAAATTCCATGCTATAGGGATTAATTGGGACAGTATCAATAGCAGATATCCAAATATGT
>NW_022104341.1:14626636-14628290 GCF_000313985.2 Echinops telfairi | reverse complement strand
GGCACTGAAGCCCAAAGCCCTTTTAAGTATACACTATCAATTTGGATAACCCTGTCTATAAATAACATTGGCATTGCCTTCAAAATTGGGTCTACAAGAGCATTTCCTGGCCTAAGAGCACAAAAACCAGTGATTTGGAGCTGGAAGATCTCTATAGATCACAGCACCGCCATCTCATGCTAAGTGAACTGGGTTATTCATCTATATCAGTAATAACTTAACGTGCTTGTGACAGACTTCTATTAAAAGAATGTGTGATGGAATTTCTATGTGTAGAAGTGCTCTGTATAGTATAGGCTTTAGTAGTTGTTATAAAACTATGCATATGAAATGGTTTCCACATCCTCCTTTCAGGAAAATAACATCCATTGAAAGATTATGTAGCACATAGGAAAAAATGAATTATCCAAAGTGGTATATGGGTATTCATGAAACTCTTTTTTCATTCATGATAAAATTTTACAGGACATAAGTGTTATTTGAGGTAAAATATTATTTTAAATGATGAAGAAATGTGGGAAGTGAGACCAGGGGTTGGAAATTATTTAAAGTTGGAGAGATAGAAGGAAAAATTGGAATCTTAGAACTAGCAAGACAACATAAATGTACTATTAGGCAATCCAAAACTGTGAAAACTGCTTTGTTGTAAAACAAACCAGATGAAAATCAATGTATTTATTCTTACATTCTTACATGTGCATCTGGTAGAACAATAGTAAGCTATCCTCTCAGTGAAAATAACATCCTGTAAAATAAATGAATAAAACATTAAAATAAATGATAAAATATGTTTTTAATTCAGGGCTAATAATCAAAGGTGTTTTCACCATTTCACAAATGCATTTATTTATTCATTAAACTAATAAACAAGATTACTGGAACATTGTCCCTAAACTTTTGAAGCAAATGGGTTTGGCAATGCTGGGTACTCAGGCACGTAATCAAAAATTACAAGAGTGTGGCATGCAATGCCTGATGTATGAATAAAAACTTCACACAGAGGAAGAAAAATCCTTGAGTCAAAGAAAGACGAACTAAACCATGTGGTTTCTTTAACCTTGCAAACAGAGAGCCAAGTGGGAAGTTTTAATGCAGGAATACAAAGCCATACACAAAAAGAAAGCTGTCTATAATGCATGATTGCATTAAAATTCTTAAGTGATATGCAAATCTAGGGAAGGAAGACGCCAATCAAAATGGGAGAATCTTAAAGCAATTTCATCGTAGATTACCAAGTTATTTTCACTACTTTGCATAAAGGAAAATGCACATGATGAACAGGGATGGTAAAACGTGACAAAGGTAAATGCTTAAAGTATTTTACTTTAATGGGTTTAATAATTCTTAAAATTAACTTTAAGCTTTAATACGCTACTGCTGAAACCAGTGGTAGCTTCACTTTATTTCTGTAATAGATCCAGGTAAAGATTTTAGCTAATACACAGTAACATATCTTAAAGGCGGCAAATAAAGCTAATTTTCAGAGAAAAAATCGCTGGCTCTATTAAAGACTAAACTTTTGAACTTGCTGGTGAACAGGACAAAAGTAGACCCATATGGAGTGCAGATAAGAAAAGGACTTTAAATTTAAGGAAAGAAAATAAAGCAATGAAAAAAGAGGTTATGATTCTGTCTTTATATACTGAGAAAATAA
>NW_022104341.1:14618182-14624234 GCF_000313985.2 Echinops telfairi | reverse complement strand
TTTCATGGGTACAGTATATTCACTTGGAAAATGCCACTGATCTGTATATGCACGGTGTAACACTTCTCTTTAACTATGTTTGCTACAATTATTTTTTTTTTAAAACAGCAGCAACCTCGTTGCCATCGCATAAGGAAAGAAAATTTGGATTGTTTGTTGATGCACTTATATATGTCAGTGTTCCCCCAATGTCTTTGTGATTGTGATAATTGAAGTAAACTGACTAGCTGACAGATCACACTATGTGCTTTAATATGCAAGCCTAGCTAATAAAGTACCATGATTTTGATAAATTTTAAACTCAAAACCCAAAGCTAAACTTGTTACCATTGAGTCAATTCTGATACACAATATTTATAAAAAATGAAATTAAATAAAAGCCTTTTGTTAATATAAATACTAGCTAATCATCATGCACTTAATCTTTTATGAGATTAAGGAAATTGCTTAAGGAAATGAAATATAAATATAAGCAATTGTGGATTTCTATCATATTTTAATTTCCTGCATGTTTTTGTTATAACACTTTTCATGCCTCTAGTTTTCTCCTCTTCCACATGCCACAGCTTATACACAAGGTGGCTATGCTTAGGAGTAGGTTTCTTACATTTTAAACCATATCTCTAGACAACTTTGTGCATTTATATTTGAGGATGATGCACTAATTTGGTCGATTTTTCTGAATGCTCCCGCACACTTGAGACTTGTATTTCTCACTGCTGTTAAACAGGCTGGTGTAATATTCTCCCATTTTCAAACCTGAACTTACACTCTATGTGCCTACAATGTGAAAGCCCTTTTGCCATATACTAAACTTCGTCTTGTTATCTTCATCGATTGACAACTAATACTGATTTTAAGTTTGCAATGCCTTTCATAACAGTTCTCTTCCTTTAATTCCCAATTCTACTGTCCTGTTTAGAGTCTGATTACCTCAATTCAATACACCTTAGCAATTATCCATTGAAATATTTACTACATAGGAGAGGCTGGTGGAATGTGCTAGGGATATTAAGATTAAAAACACAGTATTTGTACGTTCATTTTGTTAGTCTTTTCTGGGAAAGTAAAGAGTATTTATAGCAGTGTTATAAATATAACTCAAAAGTTGGTCCATCAACCAAGTCCATTAGACTCATAGAAACCCTATAAAACAGAGAAATGCCCTATGGAGTTTGTCATCTTTATGAGAGCTAATCACCAAATCTTTTCTGCACATCGCTGGGTAGACTCATGTTGACAGTCTTTTGGTTAGCAGCAAAGTTTTTACCCAGTGTGCACCAGTTTCTGAATTCAGAAAAGCAGGTGCTAAGTGAGTGCAGCTCCAAACCACCCCCACCACCAACAAGCCAAACCACTGCAGTCCCGCTGGTTCTAGCTTCTGGTGACCCCCTATGTGCAGAGTGAAACTGGACCCCGGGGAGTTTTTACGAGGACGACCTCTCAGAAGCATGTGACTGGATCTGTCTTCTGAGGAACCACTGTGTAGGTTTGAACCACCAATCTGTCAGTTAACACTTGAGCCCTGTGTGAGGCCAGGTTGACTAGAGCAACAAATCCAGAGACACTCATCTATGTGTAAGAGAAATCTTTATATCAAGAAGTTGTTATCTTCTAAATTTGATGGGGTAATTATTGTACAATTTTTCTTGATATGACTGAACAATTGTATGACATGCAAATTATGTACAAATAAAACTGTTGGGGGGAAAAAGAAAAAACAAACAAAAACAAGAAGTTATTACATGTACACCAAGTAAACATCCCAGACTAGTCTAGCAGTTCAGATCAAGCCCATAAACCTGACACTAGTCCACAAGTATGTCTTTCCAGTTATTTTTAACTGTCTTTGATAGACTTTTTCCTGTGAAACTCATTCAAGACGATGGACTGCCGAATGAATAACTCTGAGCATGACAAGCAAGTCTATCAGTTCCATTTCAACCTCAAAATATACCTTTCTTACATTAAAATCATATAAAATGTATAAAAACGTCTGCTGTGAGAAGATGGTTATTAGCCAATATTGCATTCAGAGGAAGCAACAAATGAAAAAAATGACTATAATACTTAATACTCAGTAAATAAGTACGATTGAGAAAAATAGAGCAGAATAAAAGATAAAGACTATGGGGTCAAGGAATCATAAGTAGAAACAGAAAGGAGAAGTGCAGTGAAATGAGTCAAGGCCACTGCTGTGCCCTCCCCCACTGTAGGCTGCCATGCTACACACACACACACACCCCATTCAAAAGTGTTACAAAGCTCATTTAACATTGATGCATATGAGGTACACTACTCTCTAAGGCAGGAATCTACCCAAAGACACTCAGCCTTACTTTATAGTGGGCCAGGAAGCCCCCGCTCTCTCTCATGTTCTCAGTGTGATTCCTCTGCTCGGTCTCTTTGTCTCAGTGTTGTGACCTCAGCAGCCTGCGCTGCCGCTATGTAGTCAAAGCAAGGACCTCGTACAAACTGCTGGTGACACTTCATTGTTACTGGTCCTGGGATCCCTTTGTTTGCTTCTAAAAGGGCTCTCTTAATGCACAGCAGAGTGGCAAAACCAAGCAACCCCAAGGTAGAATCCTTACTTGCATGTTCCTATGCAGTCATATGGTGGGAGTTACAAAGTTTATAAATAAAAGGGCCATACCAAGCAACTTTACCTCAACGCAATATATGTCGATTTTCCAAGATGTTAATATTCTTCACTTTTATAATGTTGTGTGTGAATTTATAGGTTTTTCCCCTCCCTAGGTTGTTGCTATTGGCATAAAATAAAATCAGAACCATGAAATTAAAAAAATGAACTCCTGAATACATTGTACATTGTTACTTTTATTTTTTCAATGTACTGAAGAGATATTCAGGCAAATCATGAATCTATTAAAAACTCTGCGTATTGTTGAATGTGCTATTATACAGATGTCTAAAGAAATTAGTCTTTATACCACTATTCATTGTTTATTGCGTATCAACATTATAAAATAATGTTAGACAATCTGATATGCATTCATGTTAGGATATAAAGCACTCAAACTGAAATCCACTGCCATTACATAAATGCTGACTCTGATTTGGGAGTTGTGCACACAGAATGCTCCTTAGAAGCCAAGATCATTTGGCTTTGTCTCATACACTTGAGACATCTTGTCAGGAGAGACCAGTCCTGGAAAATGTCATCATGCTCAGTAAAGTGGAGGATTGGGGAAATTAGGAAGACTGTCAAAAAGATGGATTGATGCAGTGACTACAATGGGCTCAGATATAATACTAATGGTATGGAGGGCGAAAGTCTGGGCAGTATTTCATTCTGTGGTTCACGGGGTAGCTATGGGGGGGAACCAACTCAACTACACCTAACAAAAACGACAGGAGATCAGAGTTTTAAGTAGGAGACAATTGATACTAATCTTCCTTTTAAATTTGTAATGTGATTTGGGTGAAAACGGACAGAGCGAAAGTCATTTTTCCTTCACCATTCATACTCATTTTGTTTCACGGCGTTCGTGGCAGTTCCCCAAGCAATGGTTCTCTTCCCACTTCTCTGTTAGATAATGTCTATATCCTGTTGGCCATTTTCCTTTCTCTTCCAGTAAGTCGCCTTCTGGATTATTATTTTTTTTGTCAAAGGAAAACGAGTACTTCCTTTGCTTCATCAGCTTGTTGAAACATTTCAAATGTTTCATCAATTTCTGGACAATTTCATCAATTTCTGGACAATTCTTTTTTGCTAATGCCTTCAGTGGGAGAGACAGGGAAGGGTATTGCTTATCATGGAAGTGGCAAGTCTTGTAATACCTTCACCATGAGGTTCAAAAGTGGGCATGGGCAAGGGAAAAGGAATAAACAAATAAACAAAAGAAAACAGTGGGAGTGGGGAGAACTATCAACAAAGATTAATAAAGAAAAAAAAAAAGCTTCACAGTGCAGGCAATAGGGAGAGGTTGACTCTTCTCTTGATGGCTGGGGTTGGGGATTCTGTGTCTAGTCACTGGAACTTCTGCCAGGTGAGGAGGGAGATTAGAGAACTCTGGTCTCTAATCATGGATATGAGTGAGGGAGCTGCCCTTGTTAAGCAAAACCAGTTATCTGGCTCCGGCTCAGACAGAAACACAACTTGCAATAATTCAAAAGGTTGTGCTATTCAGATGCATCATCCACCAAGTTCACCTCCACGGCTACGGTTTTCTCTGTCTTCCCCCAGCTGGTATTTGAGCTACTTATTTATTCTGTTCTTAGGTATTTAGGGTTCTATAATTTGTGTCCTAATACAATTCACTTGGCCATCTTGATCTGGCGTCTAGGAGTTTAAGCGATTATTTTTCTTTGATGATTATTAATCTATTTTTTCTTTTTCTCTGAATAACTGAAAGCAGCTTTGAAGATTCTCAACCATATTTATTTATGGCCTCATTTAAAATTGTTATGTCACAACATGTTTTTATGTAGGATGTATTTATAAAACATTGCATGAGAGCAAACACACACCCATTATGTAGCCCAAAGAATCTCATGACATCCCACCAGCACCACTACTGAAAGCACACTAGTAAATAGTCAATTCCACCTCATGTGACCTGATGTTTTCCTGGTAGAACTATCCATACTAGAGAAGCCCATGAGATTCGAGCCAGGTTATAAGTGGTTGACTTAATGAAATCACCTAACCGTGTTGGCCAGTGAGAACTTGTATCTCCATTTATAGACAAAGGACCATTTAAAAATCGTTTCCTTGCACTCCTGTTTTAATTTTCCTTGTCTCCGTTTCTTCTTTCTTGCCTGCCTGCATCTACTTGTTCAGAAATGAAACTATTGAACCTTAAAGGTGATCGCTGCTGGATTTTGAAAATTTCACTTTCTCCAGGTGTTTTCAACTTAAAAAAATACAAAAAGGTAAAGACAACTAGGTTGTATGTTGGGATTTTACAAACTGTGAATAACTTAGTACCTGGCAAACCGTGCAACCTTGTTTGAAGACATCTCCTGAAAGTTCTTTTGCAATAGAAAAATATCCCTGTTCAAGTGGGACATTTTCTTTTCCTTTAATCTGTCCATATTTCCAGTTTTTAACCAGCCTTTGTTTTTTAAACTAAATGCTTTTATTGGGGACTCTTACATCTCTTATCACAACCCACACAATCACCTACTGTGTAAAGCGCATTTGCACATATGCTTCCATCATCATTTCAAAGCATTTTCTTTCTACTTGAGCCCTTGATATCAGCTCCTCATTTTCCCCCTGCCTCCCTCCTGCGCCCACCCTCCCTTTTTGTCCTTGTTGTGTTCTTACGTATCCATTAAGTTTTCTTAATCCATTTTATTTTTATAAACACAGTCAATCGTAAACCAATTCAACAACTTCTACATGTCTATGTTGTTCACATTGTATCATCATTCTGGCTATCTCTATCAAAATTAGCTTATCACTATCAATTTAGACTCACTATCAATTTAAAATTATTCTGTGATTATTTAAAATTACCTCTGTCTGAAGCTAAATTTTATGATCTTGTGAAGGAGGAAGAATCATTCTTGCTCATCTCAACATTTTGCTCATCGCATCATAAAATAATACTTTTTTAAAGTTTGAACTTTCAGGAGGACAAATTAATCATGTAAAAAGCTTGCTATTTATTCTTTTTATTGCACTTAAAATATAGATAAATTATATCAATTTAAAATATGTGAAGAGACTAAGAAGTCAAAATACTTGCTTTATTACCCATAATCTGCTAGTTGTTAAATGTGCTGAAGCCACTCTTCTATCATTATATCAAACATTTTTTAGGTATCATGACCATTAATTAGAATAGTTATATAATGTTTATTTTATCTTTTGGAATAATTATTCATATTTTTTTCTCCCTTTATTGACTTATTTACACAACAGTTAAAAAATACTAGTGATTACCAAACATGATGGTCTCTGTCTTCATTTACCATGCCTCAGTAAATTTTATTCTTTTCTTTTATGCTTTTGTTTGGTCCATGGAGACAGTACCTACAAGGAACCACTCCATGTACAACAGACAGAAAGACAGATGAAATA
>NW_022104341.1:14614250-14617244 GCF_000313985.2 Echinops telfairi | reverse complement strand
AGTGAAGTGAATTTATTTGGTATATTTGGTTCTATCCATGTGTTTAAAACTCCCATCAAACACTGGCTTGGAATAAAGCAAATGAGGTTAGAAAACACTAGTAGGTGGGATTGGTCAGTTTTACCATTCCATTGGGGATATTAAAGTGAACTCTTGCAGAAGCAGGAAAAGGGAAACCATGAATATCAAAAAAGATGAGCCTCCAGTGGAGCGTGCACAGGATCTCTGCCGGAATTGGGAAAGACAGCAGAGGTTTCAACACAAAACCATGCAGCAGAGCAGCAGAGCAGTACTGAGTCAGTGATGCGGAAGAGTGGTCTGCCCAGACCATGGATCAAAGTAGAGCCCCAAAGGCCCTGTAGCTTAGAAGGTGAGGGCCAGAAAGAGACATGCCTGCCAGCATAGTAACTTGTTAGCTTCCTTAATAAGCCCCAGTCTTGTGAGTAATCTGTGAGTTCTATGTGGCTGTTGTAATCCATTTTCCAGCACAACAGAGCTTCTGTGGGAGAGCTAATTGGTGTCAGAATTAGGTAAAAGTGGATGGAGGGTTGCGGCAGCTCCGACCTCTGCCTTGAGTTTGCGTAGCGCTGGAGTCTTCTCCTTTATGTAACCAGAGGCGGCAGACATGGCTCCCCCACCATTTCCGCACTACACGATGGTACATTTAAGAGCACGTTTCAGTCTCTTCTGATATTAATTCTTTGGTCTTTTTTTATTTGTATTTATAATGAGATATTATTTTCTTCATGTATGCTGTTCTTCACATTACCCAAAATTTGTCTAGTTTTTTTTTTTCTTTATCTTATTGTTTTGGTCATTATTGCTTAATGCATCAAATCTGTTCTTGAGATAATCTGTAAATCAGTGGTTCTCAACCTGTGGGTCATGACTCCTTTGGGAGTCGAACGACCCTTTCACGGAGTTGCCCAATTCATAACAGTAGCAAAATTACAGCTATGAAGTAGCAAAGAAAATAATTTTACGGTTGGGGGGTCACCACAACATGAGGAACTGTATTAAAGTGTGGCGGTATTAGGAAGGTTGAGAACCACTGCTCTAAATTCAACTAAGATATAGTGAAGATCTAACTTTGGCTCTTGTTGACTTGTTTTCATTTCCTTAACCTTCACCTTGAAATTTCATGTGTGCCTTCGGTGTTCTTTTCATGCATTAGTGCCCCTGGCCCTGTTCTTACTGATGATATTGAACTTTTCCGTCTTCTCTTTCCACTCTTGTCCTCGATGTGAGCCCTGTGCGTTCCATCACCAAATCTATATGTATACTTGCCATCTAAGTTATTAAAATATAATATCTACAGTAAATGAGTCATTGTTCTTGCAACATTCTCCTAGATAATATCAGGTATCATTTCTATCACCAAAGCCGTATTTTACAAGTCCTACTCCTTCCTCTTTGTTTACAATTTTGACATGTCAATCACCAGTAATTATCAATTCGTCTTGACTACATGTTTGTTTCATTTAAGAATACGGAAATTGATCTTCTATTCGCTCAACATTGGCATTCGTGAATGGAGTGTAAACTTGTATAATTGCCATACTAACTGGTCTTCCTTATAAAAAGGAAATCAAAACAAACAGCCACTGAGTCAACACTGACTCATAGCAATCCTGTAGGACAAGTAGAAATAACTTTTGAGTTTCCTCAGCTGAAAATTTTTACAGGAGCAGAAAACTTCATCTGGTAGATTCAAACTACTGCTTGTAGATAGCAGCTTAATATCCCACTATGTCACCACGTCTCCTGGTCTTCTTTATGGCCATAGGTATAGTATCTTCTCATTGACATTGCTGTACTCCAAGAACGATCTTGAAATATTCATTTTAATAATGGATTCACCACCATCCCTCTTCAATTCTTCATTTCCTGCACAAATGTTGTTTTTGTTAGATGCCATTGAGTCAGTTCAATTTGCAACCTATGCACAACAGACAGAAACACTGCGCTGTCCTGTACCATATTCACATTTTTCCTGTGCTTGAGCCCATTGTTGCAGACATTGTGTCTCTCAATCCCCTTGAAGCCCTTCCTCTTTTCCACCGCCTCTGTACTCTATCAAGCATGGGGGCCTGCTCCAGGAACTGGTCTCTCCTGGCACTATGACCAAATTGTAGGAGAGATTCTCACTCTCTTTGCTTTTAAGGAGCACTCTGGCAAGACAGGTGGATCTGTCCTTTTAGCAGTCCACTGTACTTTCAGCATTCTTCTCCTGCACCACAATTCACATGCATCGATTCTTCTTCTATCTTCTTTACTCAATGTCCAACTTTCACATGCATATGAAGCAATTGAACACCGTCAGGTGCTCCGTAGTCCTCATGGTAACGTACTCTCTTGTCCATACTCTCAGGAGGTCTTGTGCAGCAGGTTTATCTATACAATGTGTCTTTGGACTGCTTGACTTGTTTCTATTAGCATAATAAAGCATGTATTTGTCTGATTCTGGAAGCTCAATACTAGCTCATTACAATTGTCTCCCATTGTTGTCTTCCATGTTCATATTTTGTACATCCCGCACTTAATTGTTATCAGTGTTATGTGTGAAGCTATTTCTTTTCATTTTGAGTTGTGTCATATAAGATTATGAAGGTCCCTAAAGATTTACACTCTCCATGCCATTACAGTTGGCTTTGTTTTGAAGAGTCAGATTTTGGTCATCAGAATTACATTAGATAATTTTATGGTGTTATTCATAAGATTTTTCAATGACCAATTGTTTAAAGACATTTATCCCCCACTTTTTCCTCTTAAGGTTTCTTAGTCTTAAAGCTGTGCTGAAGCCCGTCCACCTTGAGTGACTGCTGGTATTGAAAATGCCTATGGACTCGTTTCCAGCGTCACAGCAAGTAGGTGAGCCATTACAGCCAGTCAGACTGATAGACTGGTTCTGGTTTCATATTCCTGCTGCATTCTGTTCTGTGATTATTAATTATTATTTAGAATAATATGTATAGTAAGATCATCCACCCATAG
>NW_022104341.1:14611494-14613580 GCF_000313985.2 Echinops telfairi | reverse complement strand
CTGTGAGCTCACTATGGGCTATTATTTCTCTCCAAGGCATTTAATTCTCTCCTTTCATGGACTTGCTTTCTGTGACTCCCCTGCTTGTGAGTTCCATAGAGGTTTCTTCCCTTTAGTGCTTTGGGCACAGCAGTGATGACTGTTCCAGGACTGCTGGCCCAGATCCCTGCACTCGCTATTATGCGTCCCAAACACCTTAGCAATTGGTTCCTTTATTTATAAATTATCTTCAAATTACCCTAATTTGAGTGTGCCATCTGTCTTCTGTTGTGACTGTGACAGATAGTGCCTCAATTTCATCGCAGTTCTACAAATACAAATATGTGGTTAAAGAAACAGAATTAGCACGCCTCTTAATATACATGAAAACATTTTGATTGTCATATTGCAATGATTTTCTACTTTAAAGCTTTCTATTATAGAACTCTCAAAAGTTAATAGGATATTAAGGCTTGAAATTGCACAAAATCATTATATCTAACGCACTGATTCTCTAGATATTGAAGCTGAGCTTATGTTATTATCTGCAATAGCTAGTAGGTATTTGGCTGACCCGGTCTACTACTGCCTCAATTCTACATTACAATCAAAGCTTCTCCAGTGATACCCCACTGCCACCTTAACCCATTCAAGAACAGTACACAACATAGCATGGTAAGAGCACACCTTTTGCAAGGATTTCGTATTTCATTACAATCAAAACCAAAGTTCTCAAATCAATGTGATATAGTCCTCACTACCATTGAAATATCAGCAAGCTTTTTCTTTCTCTCATTCTTTTCTAGCTGACTGCCTTCTCTGTTCTACGGTAGGTCAAAAATACCCTCTTCTGTGTTAAAGTCTCTGCACTGGAAGTCTCTCCAAAATACCACCATGTCAATAAAATTTTTACTAACCACTCAATGTTTTAAATAACAACCTTTACTTTTGGCATAAATCTTTCTCCTACTGATTTATTTGTCAAATATGCCCACTTATCAAAGGAACCTTGGGAGAACAGTGGGTTAAACATTGAGCAGCCAACTTCAAGATTGGATGTTCAAATCCACCAGCAACTTTGTGGAAGAAAGATGAGGATTCCTACTTCTGTAAAAAATCTACAGTTTCAGAAACCCTAAGGAGCAGTTCTCCTAGTTAGAGTTTAAGCCAATAGCAATTTGATGACAGTGAATAATATTCTACTTATTCTAAATATTTTTTTATTATTTATATATTCTTATTTCCTCCCTAAAAAGGTAAGGCTCTCCAAAAGTGCAAGAGTTTTTTTCTCTTGTGTTCATAATACCTAGAAAAAATATTTGGCATACACTAAGCACTCGAGAAATATATGTATGAAAGAGTTCCCTTAAAACATTACATTTCAAAAAAAAAAACAAAAAAACCCCATTACATTTCTTATTTATATGGTGGGCAATCAGAATTGTGTGGAGCTTTGGATATTTTTTTTTAGTGATATGAAAACGCAGATGATACTTTTATAATCTATGAGGGTTTTGTCACCAGCAGGATCACAATTAATATATGACACATTCTACTGTGTATAAACTAAATAATAATGAGAAAAACTTCAATTTTATCAGATTTTAACTAATAAAAAAGATCTACTTGAACATAATTAAGCAAGAGAATGTGTAGTACTTAGTCATAAATTGTATCTCTGCATTGGTGGAAGTAGACGATAAAAGTATCCTTTGAATTTCCTGATTTGCATATTTCTTGAGTCCTGATGGCATAGTGATTTGGTCTTTGAGTTGCTAATCTAAAAAACAGTTCAACTCTTTTGCTTTTTTAAATTTTTTTAAATCATTTTATCAGGGGTTCCTACAACTCTAATCACAATCCATACATCAATTGAACCAGGCATGTTTGTACATATGTTGCCTTCATTCTTCAAATGAATAATGTAACATGATAAAATAACTATTCTAAAACAAGAGAAAGGACACCTTGAGCTGAGATATGGAATAATAAAGACGCTGACATCAAGGGCTCAAATAGACAGTAAGCATTTAGATAATGATGATGGCAACATATGTACAAATATGCTTGATACAATTGATGCATGGTTTGTTACAAGAGCTATAAG
>NW_022104341.1:14608626-14610461 GCF_000313985.2 Echinops telfairi | reverse complement strand
GATAGGCAAATTGTCAATTATTACAAAATAATGTTCAGTCATTTTACTTTATATTAAGTTTGCCTCACAGTTGAATTAACAGAACCTGAGCATACACTACTACTACACTGATAGGTGATATTAATGATTATTTACCTTTCACAAGCCACACTGGTTGTCATTGAGTCCATTCCAACTCAAAACAACCCTAGGGGGAGAGCAGAACTGCCCAAGGGGTTCTCATTGCTGGATTCTGTACAGAAGCTGCCTGCCTCACTTTTCTCTCATGAGACTGATGGTGGATCAGAATTGCCTATCTTTACATTAGCAGTCGAGCACTTTAACCACTGTATCACCAGGGCTCCATGATTAAATCAGTACTTGGTTATCTTAGAGTTGATTTCAATTTATAGAAACTCTATGTGTTTCAAAATAGTAGTGTACTCCATATTTTTTCAGAGTATACTTTTTTGGAAGTAGATAGTCAAGTCTTTATTCTAAGGAACCTTGAGTGCATTTGGACCTTCCCATTATGGGGCTAGTGAATTTGTTATTTGCACTATTGATGGACTCCTTAATCATTATTATCACCAAATTGTTATATTTCATCTTTTTGTTCTTTCTTCCACACTTTGAATTTAAAGCTTAGTGGTTTAAGATTATTTTTTAAAACATTTGTAACTCCAGTGATCATCAACATGCGTAGACCACAATGATGGAGAGGAACTCTGATGACAGATTACGTCAAGTTTGAATGCGCTATGAGTTTCATGAACTTGAAAGTCTCATTTGCCCCATATTTGCCTAATAAAGATGAAATGACTCCAAATCCTACAAATTCTACGAGGAAAAAAGCAATCTATCATCGACATAGCACATGAAGCTCTTAGTCACAGTTTTGAAAACTGTTTTTCTGTTTTTATTTCAATCAGCTCTGATGTGTATCTTCAGGAATATCATGGGATATGAGCTGATAATAGAAATTGTTGCTTTTTTGTGCTTTTTAAGACATGTGAATGGATAGAATGAAACACATATTAATGAAATGGACTACAGGAGAGTGATAATAATTATCACATTAAGAAACAGCTAGTAAAAGAATACATGTAATTCTGCAAGCCATTTTCATTTAATATAAATTTTAAGAGTCTGAGGAGAAAAATAGTCTCTTCAGAAGACATGGTAAAATTACTTATTAACTATTATTTCTAAAATATTCAGAACTTCAGATAGTCAAGCAAAAGAAACTTGCACAAATGAATACAGGAGTAGCACTTATAAATAATTTTAAAACAAGCTATATGTTGATATAGGCCATGCTAAATATCTATATCTACACACACACACACACACACACACACACAAACAAAACAAAGCAAATCAAACCTCACTGTCATTGAATTGTTTCTGATTCATAGCAATCCTATACAGGGTTTCCAAAGCTGTGAATCTTTTCCTTTTCCTTCCCAGCAGCTGATGGATTTGAACCACTGACCCTGTGATTAGGAACCAATGCTTACTCAACAGTGTCACTGGGTCTTCTTCAAATATAGAAAAGCACAATTTAACATTTAAAATAATTCATTATACATTTAGACTTTTCTCTTAAGATAGTAGAAAACCTGGGTATTTGAAACACATGCAGCAAAGAGTCAGTAACCTAAGTAGAACTGCATTTTTTTTGGGGGGGGGGGAATCTTAATGGCTCATAAATTAGTTTCATGAAATGGGTTTGAAAATTCAACTGTTTGGGCAGATGAAGATAATGACACACTGAGCCAGAGACCACTGTTCTTGTAGTGCCTGAAAATTTACAAAAGCAGAGGACATAGAGGCGAGATTTGGGGCCAAGGCAA
>NW_022104341.1:14606518-14608088 GCF_000313985.2 Echinops telfairi | reverse complement strand
TATAGAGATTAGGTTGACAACAATAAAACCTTTTCTTTTTAAACAGAATTCAAACCATAACAATGAATGTTTCCAGTCTAGTTCTCCGTATTTTAGAGAGAAAGAACAATGCATTAAAATAGGAGATACTAAGTTTCTTTGGTGTCAGTTTAGTGAATCAATATTCTTTTTGTTTCTTTGACTGTAATTGAGAGTTTAGAAAAATTGACAAGATGCCTTTCTATTTCATTTATCTGTCTTATGCAAAAATAAATGTATGCTTAAACTAAACATTTGAAATTATTAACAGGAATAAAAGATGGTTAGGAAACCACATTATGTAACAACCTTGAAGAATGTGGCTTTGGCATTTAACAATACATTTAAATATGCCTTGAGAACAAATAGAAGAACATTTTAGAATAAAACATATTTACTTTAAAATTTGATACTGTATATATGTGACATCTATCACTGAAGAGAGTATGTAAAGGAGTTGGGATAAAATAAAATTGAAATTATTATGTGAAATAACTCTAAGAATTGTTGGTGATATCGGATGGCCAATTTTATGTGCTCTCTTGAAATTAGTTGGGGTTAATCAAGCATTTATATAAAGTGAATATGATCTTTTGTAATTTTAAAATTAATACATTTTTAATATAACTGCTTTTTTAAGGTCAAAAATTAATTGAAATATTTAATTGGAAGTATTGGAACATATACCTAGACACATTTGGTGCAGTATTGATTTTAAACTACCTAATCAGACATTGTTATTGCATAACATTATTTTATAATAGCATATCTTCTTAATTTTCTCAGGTCATCCAATTTTATTTTACCTTTAAAATCTCACTCTAAAATTTCATTTTCTGACCAGCATTTAGCTAGCACCACTTCAAATACTTTTCATGAGAAGTCAATGGCTATTTGACATAAATTTTGCGGGTACATGCCTTTTTTAGCCACATAAATATTATCATAAAGTTTTGACAACTTCCAATTTTCCTAGATTCATGCTGCATACCTTCCAATTTCCAAATATGAACAGATGTTTGCAGTTGTTTCTTTTCCTTTGTAGCCGTGCCCCATAAACAGGAGGTCGGGAAGGCTGTGCTCCATGCACATCATGCCTTTGAGACAACAGCTCTACTGCAGTCATATTTTGAGTGCCTTCTGATGGGATGGACTCATCTTCTAGTACTAAGTCTGGTAATTTCTGTGGCTATTTATGAGGCTTTTTAGTGTCTGACATTTTTCGCCACTATTCATGAAGTTTTCAATAGCTAACACTTCAGAAATGAAGTGAAGTGTTAGTTCTTCATAGTCTGTTCATAATCTGGAAGCTCTGCTAAAACTGCTAACGGGTTCAAATACCCTTCTAGTATTTGAAATACCTACTACATATCTTCTAGCATTATAGCAATATGCAAGCCACCACAGTACAGCAAACTGATAGAAAAGTGGTGATATACTATATTACAAACATTATATTCTACTCCATTATAGTTGCAGTTAAGCCAATAACAAAAGTATTCATGGCCATTGAGGCAATTCCAACTGATTCAGCACCATACACAAGGTTTTT
>NW_022104341.1:14603386-14605679 GCF_000313985.2 Echinops telfairi | reverse complement strand
CCATGATGGAAAGCCTCAACCTCTTAACTTGACATAAAACTGCAACTGCCTAGGGGCCCCTCACTCACTGAGCCCAACCTCATCGTGGTACCTTCCCCACTTAATCTATGCCTAGGAAGCTGAAAGTCCTACACATGTGCTGATCAGCTGAAGTTTGGCTCCTTCTGAGCACTGCAGCTGGGGGCTGGAATGTGGGCCCTCACGCCTCAGTCTCACCCCCCCACCCCCTGCCCCCAGAATGCAAGAATCACTCAACTTCATCAGAGCAACTCCAACTACCACTGCCAGGAGTCTCAGCCCTCTGACAGGCAAGATCACAGTCCCACCCTAGCCCTGATTGCTCCACTTCTACTCTGCTGCCTCTAGGAGACTCCGCCACCTGCTTCATTTGCCATGAAAACCCAAAAACAAACCCAACTCACTGCTCTTGGTCAAATCAGGTTCATAGACACTCTGAAACGCAGAGTGGAACTGTCCCTGTGGGTTCCTGACACTGTAAATCAGTGGTTCTCAACCTTCCTAATGCAGTTCCTCATGTTGTGGTGAGCCCCACCCAACCATAAAACTATTTCATTGCTACTTCATAAGTGCAATTTTGCTACTTTATGAATTGGGTGACCCTGAGAAAGGGTCGTTCGACCCCCAAAGGGGTCTTGACCCACAGGTGAGAACCAGCTCAATCCTCACGGAGTAGAAAGTCTCCTTGTTCTTTGTGGTAGTTGTATAATCTGTTGTCAACTTGAGAGGATTATAAATGAAGGGGTGGAGTCTAGGTTGTCAATCAGGATATAGCCAATGAAGCCTCTGTGTGGGCATGGCCTTCTCCGGTGGATTTTGGGAACTCCTGTATCTCCTCCTTGGAGGCGGGAGATTTTCTCTCTCTCTCTCTGCTGACTCCCTGCAAGATATCCCCTTTGAAGAAGACACATAGAAGAGGCTGATGGAGCCAGACCTCTGGAGCCGGAGAAACCACATGGAGACCCCTGCCAGTGCTGAGATGCTTACAATGCCACTGGATTCACAAGACTTCTCACCCACTGGTCTGTGATCTTCCTGCACTCTGAAGAGGACTTTATAAATTGGTACCAGATATATGGACTATTATTAGTCTTAGGGACTTGTTCTGAACTGGGCTGGGATGTTTTCTCAATATTCAACTGCTCTTGTATATAAAGCTCTTTCTTATTTACATGTGAGAGTCTATGGATTTGGGGAAGGGAGGCTACTCTAGTCTACTCAGACTAACACATTCTTCCACAGAGGGACTGGTGCTTTTGAACTACCAGTCTTGTGACTAGCAAGCTTATCTATACACAACTCACTACCTCAGCAATGCTCTTTGTAAACACTGAAATATGACATGTCAGAGAATAACATAGTCCAGGAGTAAGGAATAGCGGTAGGTTATATTTTTTTCCATTGCCTTCTGATATGAAAAATATGTTCTACTACTGTGTGGTTTTTTTAACAGTCATATTTTCTTCTATCACACTTTTTCTATTTTAATTCTCCCTTCATATATCTCCCAAAAGTTTTCTTTGTAGTAAATTGTTTTGCATTCTGATAAATGCATGTTAAGATTATTGTCATAGTAGCAAAATATTTTCTCCAATAAAATAATAAAACCATCCCTTATTATTTATTGAATTGGGTTTCATTGTTGTTAATAACAACATCCTTGAAGTTCATGATTATTAATGTACTAAATAACATCAAGAAGGAATCTCTAAGATGACAGGTGGTTTGGTTTGGATTTGGTTTGTAGCATTCCAAAAATATAATTTAGCTAGCTTAAGTGGGTCCTAGAACGACACACTTTTTTGTTAGCAAGTATATTGTGACATATTTTTCCAATCTCGTTTTTGTATATCTACTTTTCAAAATTTCTTCTTATTAGGATCCACTATCAATGCCCAGGAGAGCCCCAGAAAAATCCAAATCAAACAACTACCATGCAATCAATTCAGATTCAGCCCTCCGATGTAGGATTTCTGAGTTTGTAATTATTTATGGGAACCAGCAGCTGCATCTTTCTCTCAAAGAAAATCTGGGTGGGTTTGAATGGCTGACCTTGCTGTTGATTAGCTATCCAATGCTTATCAAATATCACCTGAATCGTCAAGTTTGGAACAACATATTGCATTGGGCAAATATGATGCTCAAGACTTCATTAAAATGGTAAAAAGCAACTTTTTAACATTTCCACTAAGAAAATGTTACTTTCAGAAATAAGATGCACCTGATACAAGACATTGTGTTTCCAATAACCTCATATGCATACAAAAGTTGGACT
>NW_022104341.1:14596732-14602080 GCF_000313985.2 Echinops telfairi | reverse complement strand
ATCTATCTATCATCTATCTATCATCTATCATGTCTATCTATCTATCTGTAGGATTAGGGCAATCTGTACATTGCAATGGTAAAGTCCTGCAGCCCATTACCATTTCAGATTGTGATTAAGAAGGGGATGCTGAAATGGGGAAACAAAATGTAGAAGGCATGGCGGCCACTATGCTGAAGTAAAATAGCAGTGATAGGTGGCAGACAGATTTACAACATCTGCACAGGGCCAGTTTACACACACACACACAAAACAAACTCCCAACTCAGATAATGACATATGGAGGCTTTATTAAACAAACTGCGCTATGCCCTCGGTTACTTGTGAAATGTAGTGAACGATTTGTGCATATATTTGCCATTAATATTATTGTTTTCTGTTATTATATTTATTACAAGAGTTTTGTTTTGTCTTGAACTTTATTGTGTATGATTTACTTAAGTAGTTGGGGGTACTCCAAAGAGAATGAATGGAGACATCGTAATAAAGAGGACGCTAACTATTTCCACAAAGGGTTACAGTCTCAGAAACCCACAGGGGAAGTTCTACTCTGTCCTAGAGAGTCACTATGAGTCAGCATCAACTCAATGACAGCCTGAAGATTAATAGTATGTGTTAAACTAGTGAGAAATTAAGGGAAGTATTCAGCCATTTCCTTCAACTTTCTGAGAACACTGTGCCTAATTAACTAATGAAATATATTTACTTGGTTCAACTCAAGTGTTGGTATCAAATTTATCCAGGACATTGACTGTAGAACTCCTTTCTGGTTCCTGCATGGTAGGGACGGGCCCCAAACACTATTCTTAATAATTAACTTTGGATCAACTGTTATTTCCGTGTTCCTATATATTTTTCTATTAAAAATTGCTGCCTAATTATAATTGTTGCTAAATGCCATTGAGTTGGATCTGACGGATGGTTATCCTGTACCCAACCAAACACCGCCTGGCCCTGGGCCCCCCTCACACTTGTTGCTGTACTTCAGCCCGTGGTGGCAGCCACCGTGTCAAACCATCTTGTTGAGGTCCTTGCTCTTTTTCACAGCCCCTCTTCGTTATCGAGCATAGTGCTCTTTTCCAGGGACTTGTACCGCCTCATTTCCAAAGTATTCAAGACAAAGTCTTGAGACAATGGCCTGTAAGGAACACGCTCGCCCTTACTTCAC
The DNA here is from genome assembly GCF_000313985.2 of Echinops telfairi. NCBI lineage: Eukaryota > Metazoa > Chordata > Mammalia > Afrosoricida > Tenrecidae > Echinops > Echinops telfairi. Next base: position 14,600,912 of record NW_022104341.1, on the reverse strand, counting down.
TTCCCGTACAGACAGACTTGTTTGTCCTGTTAGCAGGCCCTGGTACTTTCAATATTCTTCTCCAGCATCAAGATTCAATTATGTTGAATTGTTCTGTCTTTCTTATGCAATGTCCAAGTTTCACATACGTACGTGGCTGAGGCTATTGAAAATACCATCATTTGGCTCAGGCACACTTTGGTCTTCAAGGTAACATCCTTGCTTTTCAACATTTTAAAGACATGCAGTGCAGCAGATTTACCTAATGCAGTGTGTGACGGTCTCTTGATTGCTGCTTCTATGAACATTGATGGTGGAGCCAGAGCAACTTCAATATTTCACCATTTATCATGATGTTGCCTATTGCTTCAGTTGTGAGGATTTTGTCTTCTTTACCTTGCTGTGTAATCCATACTGAAAGCTACAGTCCTCTACTTCATCGGCAAGTGTTCCAAGTTCACTTCATTTTCAGCAAGCAAGTGAATCTGCATATCACGGGTTGTCAGCTTTCTTCCAAATATATTACTATATTCTTCTTCATACAATTCAACTTTTCTTATTACACATTGAATAAATATGGTGAGGATTTACAACCTGGACACACACCATTCTTGATTTTAAACCATGCAATCAATATTCCCTTGTTCTGTTCCCACAGTTGCCTCTTGATCCATGTACAGGTTCCTCATGAGCACAATGAAGTATCCTGAATTCCCATTCTTTTAAAGGCTTTGCATAGTTATTTATGATCCACATAGTCTAATGCCTTGCATAGGCAATAAAACATTAGTAAACACTTTCTGGTATTCTCTGTTTTCAGCCACAATCCATCTTACATCAACAAAGATCGCCCTTGTTCCAGGTCCTTTTCTGAATCGTGCTTGAAACTCTGGCTCCTGCAACTCCAGTCAATGTACTGCTGCAACTGTTCTTAGATGTCTTCCTCAAAATTTTCCTTGTAGACAATATCCATGATATTGTTCTATAATTTGAGTATTCTGTTAGGCCACCTTTCTTTGGAATGGGGACAAATAAGGATCTCTCCCAGTCAGTTAGCTAAGTAGCTTTTTTCCACATTTCTTGTCATAGATGAGTAAGTGCTTCTAGTGCTTCATCAGTTTGTTGAAATATTTCCATTGATATTCCATCAATTGGTGCTTAGCTAATGATTTAATTGTTGCTTTCATTTCTTTATCCAGGAGCATTGGTTACTGTTCATATGCTACCTCTTGGAATGGTGGAATGTAGATTAGTTCTTTGTTGTATAGTGAATCTGTGTATTCTTTCAGTCTTCTTTGGATACTTCTTGCATCATTCAATATTTTCCTTGTAGACTATTTAAGTATTGAAATCTAGGCTTTTTTCTTGAATTGTTTCTGTAGTAAAAATATTGAGCATGTTCTCTAACTCTAGGTCTTTTCACATGTCGTTAATATATTGTATTTTGTCTTCTCAAGACGCACTTGGAAATTCACTGATCAGCTCTTCATCATTTCTGCCATTTGCCTTAGCTACTCTACCATGAAGAGCAATTTCAGAATTTCTTCTGACATCCACTTTGATCCTTCCTTAATCTCCCATCTTTTTAATGACCTTTTACTGTCAACGTATATGATGTTCTTGATGTCATCTCACAGCTTATCAGGTTTCCAGTCATTTATGTTCAATGCATCACATCTGTCCTTGAGATGTCCTCAAAATTCAGGTGGGATTCACTTGTTGTCACATGTAGTCTCTCATGGAATTCCTTGAATTTTCTGTTTTGTCTTTAAATTTTCTCCCATAGCTTCATTTCTATCAAGACAATAATTTCCAATTACTATTCTTTGCTCAGTGTTCCCAACTTTTGCATTCAGATCACCAATAATTATTGATGCACATTGATTGCATATTTGATCAACTTATGACTGAAGATATTTGAAGAATTCTTTAATTTTTCATCCCTAGTTTTAGTTATTGGTGCATATATTTGAATAATGGGCACATTGATTGGATTTCTATAAATGGAGATAGTTGTAAACCTACCACAGGCAACATTGTACTTCATGATCAATCTTGAAATGTCCTTTTTGATGATGAACACAATGCTCTTCCTCTTGATTGAGCTGTCCCAGGCAGAGGAAAGCATGATTCTCTTGTTCAGATTGGGCAGTAAGGGTCCATTTCAGCGTACCATCATCTAGGATATTGATGTTTATATAAACGTTTCATTCTTGATGTTTTTAAAACAGTTTTATTGATGTTAATTTATATAACATACAATTCAGTAGTTCAATAATATCAAAAAGAATTGTAAAATCATCACCATAATCCATTCTAGAACCATTTCTTCTTACTTTATTTTTCCATCATTGTATTGGAAGCTAATTCAGATATCATATCATTCCATAGCTTAATCTCATCCTGTAGGATTGTACATTTGCTAACACAATCAGTTTCAAAGCATTCTCTTTCTTCTTGCATTCCTTGGTATCCACTCCCTTTTACATGCTCCCGCCCCCCAACTCTGTGCCCTCCAAAACCCCTTACTTTACTTGCTGTCTCTATCGGTTCATCAATCCTAGGTTTCACATCCTGGAAACAGAAGAACATATAAGAAAAATCCATGAGGGTCTTCCCCAATGACAAAATACATCTGAGATAGACCCCAATATGAACAACAAAAATAACAACAGCCCACAGAAAATGTTGAAAACTAGATCAATTCCAACATGCATCAGAGAGGGGAATCAACGGACAAGGTTTAAACCATTGCATTTTATTTTGACTACTTCCAATTATCCTAGATTCATACTTTGTTCATTCTGACTCTGCTTATTAGATTTTTGCAGCTGTTTCTCCTCACCTTGCACCATGCCCCATCAGCAAATGAAGACCATGAGGCTTTATTCTCATGGGCTCTATTCCATTCACTTCATTAATATAAATTCAACTATGAGATGATAGCTATTCCTCGGTCATATTTTAGGTGAGTTTTGATCTGAGGGGCTCAACTGCTGGTACTTTCTCTGACAAAGTTCTGCTTCTATTCCTTAGGCTATTGGGGCCTGACAATGACAGGCATAAGTTTTCAGCAGCGATTCCTCCACAGTCGACAGCCAATTCCTTCTTTGTAGTCTATTCTTCATCTGAAGCATCAACGAAACTTGTTCATTGCGGGTGACCCTGCTGGCATTTGAAAAACCCGTGACATAGTTTCCCACATCACAGCAACACACAAACCACCACAGTACAACAACCTGGAATACAGTGGTGGATATATGTTACAGGAGAAGCACATATTATAGATGTGCTCTTTGATAAAAATCAATACATATGTTTTATAGTTTTCTTATGTATGCCAAGAGACCCTGGTGGCACTGTAGGGCTGAGCATTGGACTCTCAACTAGAAGATGTGTGTAGGATGGTGATATTTTCTACTTCCCAAAATATTTACAAAACCTTAAAAACATAGAGTCATTGTGACTTGGAATCCACTTGATGGCAGTGAGTTTGTCTTTTGTTGTTATTGTTTGATTTGGGCTACATTATCCAATATATTAACTTACGTTTTGTCTTGGAACATATTTTAAAGTCCTTAGGAAACCTTCTCTAACATATGCTAATTGTATATGAGATCATTATTTTATAGTCTGGATTTGGTCTTCTTATGGTCATTATCTGCCACATACCAGTTCAGTTTCACGAATTATACAAAATGCACATGTTATGGCTAAGAAATAACACTATTATCAAAAAGACAAAACTTTGAAGGTAAGAGTCATAAGAGAAAATAATTTGACATATTTCTCCTTATCCCATTAACCTACCAAGATGTTTGTCAGGATTGTTTGCTTGGCTCACTTTGTATATCAAGAGTTGGGCTATTTCCCACTCTTTACCTTCCCCCAATTACTCCACATTTTTATCAAAAATATGTTCTCTACTGTAGGAGAATAACAAACAGTACCAAGAAGTTATTTTTACTGAAAGCTAATTATATAAGTTTTCTGGGCATTCATACAATGTATGTAAGTATCTGGAGTTCTTGGGCCCAAGGTAAGTCATAGTCCAGTCATGTACACCCCCCACCCCGATCTTCACCACCACCACCCCATCAGCAGAGGGCAGCACCTGGGCATGGGGACAGCTCTTAGCTCCAGGTCCAAAGGAAGCTCCTCAAGTCGGTAGGCTTATAATCTTGATAAACAGAAGCCAACT
>NW_022104341.1:14592754-14595029 GCF_000313985.2 Echinops telfairi | reverse complement strand
ATGAAAAAGGAGGAGGCCATCGGGTCCTGTAAAGCTTTAATGCCAACACATAACCCATCACCAGTGTTCCTTTAGCAGAGGAGAAAATTGACTCATGTGGCTCCCCAGGAGACTGTGGCCCCTAGAGTCCAACGAAAGTCATTGATTTTCCACTCACTCACTTTTTTGTCTTGTTGTAGGGATAATAGTAAAGAATTCCAAGCTCCTTCTATGTAGAGGTGGTGTCTAATTATCCTAGATTTTTATAAAGTTATATAACCTCATTTCGCTGGAATGATCTTGGTAATATTCTCTGTAAAATTCTTGTAAGAGTTGCACTCCAAGACCTAGAATTGAATGTGCCCCAAGGTAAATTACATTCTACCCAAGATTATCCTCTCTTATTGTGTTAGTCCAGGATGAGTAGAGAAACAAATTCATAGGCATTCATATGTGTATAAGAAAGAGCTTTATATAAAAGTACTATTACATATTGAGAAAACACCCCAGCCCAGTCCAGATCAAGTCCATAAGTCCGATATTAGCCCTTATGCTTGATACTAGTCCATAAATTGCTCTTTAGAGTCATACAGCACATGCAATGATGCCGAATGCAGGAGGATCACAAGCCAGTAGGTAGAAAGTCTTTTGGATCCAGTGGCAGTGGAAGCATCTCAACCCTGTCACCGGTCTTCACAGGGTTCCTCTAGCACTCTGAGTGTCTCAACAGCAGGAAAGGGGAGGCAGAGAGAGTGGGTCTGACCTCCAGTAAGTTATTTATCTCTGTTGCACCTCCAAATGAGGAGATAGTCAAGCTGTGACCTGACTGACAGGCTAGACTCCACTCCTTTGCTCAAGTTGACAGATTATGTAACAGTCATACTCAAAATGGTAAGTACTACCTTGGAACTTTTATGCTGCTAAAGACTCCTTCCTCCTGTTTTTCCTACTAATTATTGGTAAGGGTTGGATATTTTTAAGGGAGCTAAGAATCATAGCATGTAAATAGAATCACATAGCATGTAAATTGCCTACAATTTTCATTTTTAAATATATTGTTACCAAATTTATATTGCCATTATTATAAGTTTAATGAACTTTAACTAATGCAACTTACCAACAAAATATTTCCCGATTATTTTGTTTAATAGTGATTTTTTAAAAAGCATATTTCCCAAGTGTATGAAATAATACATTTATTTCTGTGACTGACAAGATCATCAATTTGAAACCACTAGCCACTCCTCAGTAGCAAGATGTTTTCTACTCCCCTAAACACTTTACAGTCTCAAAAACCCACAAGGGCTGTTTGATCCTACTATGAAGAGTCACTATGCATTATAATTGAACCAATGGTAGTGAACTGAGTAAAACTGACATTATGCATATAGTTTGGCCCTTGGTGGGTACTTGGTATGCTTTGAGCTGCAATCTGAAAGGTCAGCAGTTTGAAACCACAAGTCACTCCTAGGGAGAAAGATGGGGCTTTCTATACCCATAAAGAATAACAGTCTTGGAAACCCACAGTGGTAGTTCTGTAGGAATTAAAGGACTGCTGTCCCATAGGACTGCTAGCAGTTATCATCTACTGATTGGCAGTGAGTTTTGAGCTTATGAGTATACACTCATATTTCATATTAAAGGAAATATTCTATTTTAGTTTAATTTTCATTCATTCCATTGGCCATATTGTCATAATGGCAAGCCCATGAATGTAAGAACAAAGCTCTTTTACCTAGAATTTTAAATGAATCCTTTGTCAAAAGTACATCTCCAAACATTTCTTTCAAGGTCAGGGTGGCCTTCAATCTACTTAGCACTTAGCAGCACTGCGTGTTAACAGTTTGCATCCCCCACGGATTCCTTTTAACTTGTTATTATTAAGTGCAGTGGAGTCACTTCCCGCTCAGAGGGACCTGATGTTCAACAGCGCAGACCACTCCAGAGTCCGTGCCACCCTCACAGTTCGCGGTGTGTGGAGCCCGTGGATGCTGTGACTGTGTCAGTCCACGGCATTGAAGGGCTTCCTCTTTTGTCACTGCCCATTTCCTACTACAGAGCATAATCTCCTCCAGAAACTAGTTTCTCCTGGCACCTTACCTGAAGTACAGGAGCCTGAGGCTTCTTATTCTTGTGTCTAAGCCATATTCTGGCAGTCCTTCTTCCAAGACAAATGTGTTCCTTCTTCTGGAATCCCATAGAATATTCAGTGTTCTACACCAACATTATAATTCAAAGACCTAAATCCCTTTTCTTTCTTTCTTATGCATTTAATAGCTTTCACGTACATATGAAG
>NW_022104341.1:14573173-14591105 GCF_000313985.2 Echinops telfairi | reverse complement strand
TTACGTAATTTGTTATGTTGCACACAGTCAAATACTTTGGCACTGTCAATAAAACACTGGTTAAAATCTTTCTGGTAGTCTCTGCTTTCAGTTTAGATCCATCTGACACAACAAATTATGGCCCTCATTCCAAGTCTTCTGAATTTGGCTTGAATATCTGGCTGTTCCCTTTGGATATAACACTGCACCCATTTGTGAATTATCTTCAGCAAATGTACTTTCATATGACATTGTTTGGTAATTTCCATATTCCATTATATCACCTTTCTTTGAAAACACCGAAATAAGAATCATTTCCAGTTAATTGGCGGAGTCTTCAAAATGTATGAATTTCTTAGCTTGGATGGTTGAACACTAATCTCTGTTTATTACAAGATCTTAAGACTCCAGACATTATATCTTTTAATAGCCAGGCACCATCAACTTTCTTCACCACATTTGCTTATGTACTCATTTTGTTTTCAGTGATCTTATCAAGAAGGTATCATCCTGTTTTTTTGCTGAGATAAGATTTAAGTAGAGGCCCAAAGTCTATCTGCTTCCTTGTTGCATTTTCATATATATGCATATATAAATAAGTACACCTATATATTTACATATATACATACATATATAATTTTTCTTCTTTCCTCTTTTTCTATTTTTCCTCCTTCCTCACTATCATGTTTACCTGTCATCCACCTCTCAGTAGTTCATCTCAGATAAAACTTGATTGATCAAACACAACCAAAAAAGCTACACTCTCCTTGCCATCAGTTTTAGGCCATTTATTTTTCCCCTGTACCCACCATTGTTGGCTCCCCACTCCCCTCACCTGCCACTCTCCTCCCATGCCTCCCAGGAACCATGGAACCAGTCACAGTGTCCCTGAGGTTGCTTATCTTGAATAGATAAAAACCAAAACAAAATAAAGCATGCAGATAGTCAAAAGACTAACACAGAGTAGATGACTATCTCTCTGTTAAACAGCAAGAAGGACATGTTATAAACCATTAGTCACGTCCCCCTTTCTTCCAGACCTGCAGATACCAGGTCCTGCTTGCCTAGCAACTCATACACCCTTTCAGTCGTCAGCATCCATGTCCGAAAGATAAGCATCTTAAATCTCCCCTTTGCTATTCCTGCAATCAGGGATAGGGCAGTCTATTGCTCCCTGCCCTCACAACCCCTCAGTTACACATTCAGTTTAGCCCACTTTTGAGTAATCCTCATCCAGTCCAGATGGGGCGCCAAGAGCAATCCCCCTCGCCCTCCAGTAAGAAGTCTATGACGGGATACTTTGGGGACTCCATGTCTTACACCATCACTAGTCCATTGTGCTCCCCTCTTGATTTGCCCCATCTGTGAGGTTCAGACTAGCCGCTCTCACTGAGCTGTATCTTTAGGGTTATCCTCTGTAGTGCAGTCATCTAGGGAGAGGTCATGATGTCGCGTCTCAGGCTGAGGCTGACCCTGCAGTCACCTCTGGGAATGCGCTGCTCCACGCAGGAACATCATCCTCTAGGAATGGCACTGGGAATGAGGTCTACTTTTGTTCTCCCTTGTATATGGTGACTCCACACATTTTGCGGTGTCTGCTCAGTGTTCTTTTTGTCAAATCTATTCTTGAAGTGGTATCTAAATTCAGGCAACATATTATTAAGGTCACATCAGGAAATGAAGGTCCCCCAACCTCAATTCCATTAGCATCATTAAGGTCAATAATACTTGGAGAAGGCAACCCTTCACCAGTTGCATTTTGAGTATCTTGAGAAAAGCAAACATCTTTTCTCCCACACCTGTTGTACAATGCCCGGCTACTGTCTTGAAGCCTTTCACGGACCAGATTTTTTTTGGTTTTTTCAGAAATGGGTAGTCATGTCTTTCTTCTTGATCTTTTGACTGAAAGTCCCTCTGTAACTCGTTTAGTAGATGATTGTGCTGGTATTTGAAATACCGGTGACTTCATTTCCAACATCTCAGAAACACAGAACCCACAGCAGCACAACACAATGACAAATGGATGGCGTTTTTTATAAACTTTTGACATATAGAAATCAAATTACCTTTACCATCACAGTGTTTTTTATTTTTGTGTATTCTTTTGTTTTTGTTCTTTAGTCTATGTTAAAATCACTTCACCATATTTTCGACAATGTAAGTAGTTGAAATGACAAATAGCTTAATGTTACAAATTCTACTAGAAAATTATGCACTGCTAATACAAGTGAAACTCTTGTCCTATATACAAAGACTCAGTTATTAACTCTGTCAGCAATAATATATTCTGTTATACAAAAATGTTATTAAAATTGAATTGACCTCTTAAACTAAGAGATGAAGTGTGAAAACTTTCTTTAAATACAAATAGAAAATTAATAATCATCTTGAACACTACAACTATACAAAACTGATGAAGACATTTATGTAAATAGTTTTAAAGTATTATTAGATAACATTCAAGTTGGTGGGAATAGGTGATATGACTTTAAAATGAATTCACTGCAGTTCATTGACTCTAGATCAGTGTGAAAAATACTCTGGATGTATAAATCAAGATTTCAGTTGAAAGTTGACTCCACCAAAATTTTAACCTTCACTGTGAGTGAGCTTAATATTTCCAGAGATAAGAGCTGAAACTATGTTCATTATTTGTATTTATTTTCATAACGGGAAAGTTTAATTTATTCCAAAAGGTAGATACCGCATAGATTATACTTGCTACCAGAAAGTGATAGGACTAAGTATTAAGGAAAACCTTTGAAAAATTCTCCCGCATTACATTACCAACACCACTGTAATCACTGGGGAAATTAAGAATATGTATGTATTTAAACACATACATATATATAAACTCTTCTAAATATGTATTGAGCCAATGAAAAACTACTATAGCAAACAACTTATTAAATAATGCAGTAGAGAATGTTATGTCTAATAACTAGTAGGATAAAATATTTCCTGGACTTATTGGTGATCTGTCTATGCAAATTTTTGTCATTAAAAGAGGGAGAGAGAAATAAAGTAGAACTCAATGTAATAAAACCCTAAGAATAACTTCAACTATTTTAGAAAATAAACCACAAAACAGTATTCAGTAAATGGGAAAATAGACTGCTAAAAGAAGTAATAGGTAAATTAGAACTCAGTAAATGAAACAAAAATCCAATAGAATATGTAAAAGATAGTTATCTGACAGCAGTCTTTTAATTGTATAAAGTCCTTAAGTATGTGACAAAAATCTAAAGAAAATAAATTAACCAATAGCTATAATAAGGTATTTAAAAGCATGTTTATTTGTACACAGTATGTGTGGTAAGAATTTGAAAAACTGTTCCCTACTTTTTCATGGAATTATACATAAACCAAACAAAAAAAATCCATCTACAGTGCCCTGGATAACAAAACAGAACTGTCCCATGGGGTTTCTCAGACTGTAATCTTTTAGAAGCAGACTTGACATATCTTCTCGAGCAGAGCAGCTGATAGGTTAGAAGTACTGACCTTTCAATTAGTAGCTGAGTGTTTAACTACACAGCACCTGAGAGCCTTGCAATCATACATAGGCTATATTTTTCTTTAAAAAAAAGGGGTCTAAAATGAGGTAATAGATGTAGAAATACTGTTGTCTTTTAATTAATAATGAAATTTATAGAAAGGGATCATAAAAGTCATGGATATTGTCCAAACTTTTTGCATCATCTATGATTTTTCCCCTCAAACCCTTGCAAATGTTCCTTAATCATATCCCAATCATGCAATGTTACATTATATACGTAAGGAGTTATACAGAAACCAGTTACATCCCAATCACATTATAGCATTAAGTAACAAGTCTAAAATCTTGATCTTTCAGCAAAACAATAGTCTGTAGTAATAGTCAGTCACCATTGTATAAAATGTTCAGCTTTGATAAGCGTCCCAGAGTTTCTCTTAGACAGCATCATCAGTGGAAGAAATAGCTCAGCAGTCAGCAATCGCCACTCTCAGGAATCTGCGGGGTCTTCTTGATGTTTTGAATAACTTCAGTAACAGGACAGAGTTAGGTCACACGTCAGCCTCCCTGCTTTCTTCTGGGCCTTGTTGGCTGAAGAGAAACCCACCTATCTCCTTTGCCTGTGAATTTATAAACAAATAGCCCCTCTCTTTGGGGTGTCAGTACCTAGAAAAAGAATTACAATTAAGCTTTGGTGGTTCCTTCATGTCCTTCATGTCCATCTTTCTCTGAACGTGGCAGTGTCCTTCTGAAGGGAGTCCATCAGCTTTATTCTGCAAAAACATGACAGATGGACCTGGGTCCTAAACGTGGTTTCCGTCATCTTGGGATTTCTTAGGATTAGTTCTGTCTCAGCCCCGCTTGGTGGTCCATGGGGAGAAAGGGGGGAGGGGAGGAGGACAAGGGGAGAAGGAAACTGGAAGAGAGGAGCCAAGGAGAGGTCAAGGGCGGAGCCGAGAGGGTGAGGGGCAAGAGAGGAAGAACTCATTTATGATTTTCAAGAAAAGAATTTTATGGCTTTGTTTTATAACAAATGTACTATAACTAATCTGACAATGTATATAAGTAAAAGGCAATATTTGTGTGTGTACACTCGTATACAGTGAATACTATGTGTAATGTTCAAACACTAAAACTTGTCAATCTTAAATAAAAAACATATGACTTTGTATAGGTCTCCTATGATATAAGTCAGAATTGACTCAATGGCAGTGAGTTTGAATATAAACATGCATACATCTAGGGAAAATATTCTTTAGGACAATTTCTTCCTCAACTAATATAATAAATTAAATATTAAAAGATATTGCCTAATTTCTCTACAAAAGATCATACTAAGTATATGTGTTTCAACACATAATCAGTTATGTATTAGAATTTTAAAATTAATATTTTACTTATAGTTACTTATAAACAGTTATATCAGGAAATTATTTATAATAACTAGTTTGTATATATTTTTGTTGTAATATTTTTACTTTTATATTCTTCAATATGTTTTTTCTCTGTTTCTTTCTTCCTTCCTTTTTTTTTTAACCTATATGGGCAAAAGATTTAATGATTGAGGACATACCAAAAGAAGAATGAAAAAGAACATGGGGGTCACTGCGTAAAAACTAATCGACAGTCAACCATTTCAAAAAGTAGGCTATGAGAAAATAACCACGTACTGAAGGAAGAAGTTCAAGCTGCACTGAAAGCATTCACCAAAAACCAGGGCCCAGGAATTAGTAGAATGTCAATTGAAATACTTCAACGAGCTGATGAGGATCTAGGAGAACTCAATTATCTATGCCAGAAAATTTGGAAAACAGCTCCTTGACCAACTGACAGGGCGGTTTCATATTTACACCCATTCCAAAGAAAGGTGACCCAACAGAATGCTCAAATTATAGAACAACATTACATTTATCATATACAAGTAAATTTTTTGCTGAAGATTATCCAACAATGGGCTCAGAAGTCCATTGACAAGGGGCTTTCAGAAGTTCAGGCTGGATTCAGAAGAGGACATGGAATAAGGAATGTCATTGCTGATGAGAAATGGATTTTGGGAGGAAGCAGAGAATACCAGAAAGATGATTACTTGTGTTTCTTTGTATATGCGAAGACTTTCGACTGTGAAGTTCATAGCAAACTACAGATAATCTTGGGAAGAATGGGCATTCCAGAACCCTTCATTGTGCTTATGTAGAATTTATACAGGGATCGAGAGGCCACTGTGTGGACAGAACAGGGGTATTCTGCACGGTTTGAAATCAGGTATGGTGTGAAAGAGGCTCTCATCCTCTCACCATGCTTATTCAATCCATATGCTGAGCAAATAATCAGAGAAGCCAGATTATAGGAGAAAGAATGTCCTAACAGAATTGGTGGAAGGCTTGTTTACAACCTGTGACAAGCAGTTGACATCACCTGCCTAATGAAAGTGAGATGACTTGAAGTGCTTCCTTATGAAGATCAAGGATTACAATCTTCGGTATGGATTACAAATCAATGTAAAAGAATTTCAAAATCCTCACAACTAGGTCAACAATTAACATCATATAAATGGGGAAAAACGAAGTCAAAGATTTTGTCTTTCTTGAATCTATAATCAATGCACATGGCCGATACAGTCAAGCAATCAAGTTACAAATTGCATTGGGTAAATCTGCTCACAAGACCTCTTTAGAGTATTGAAAAGCAAGGATGTGACTTTGAGGACAAGGGTGAGTCTGGCGCATGGCAGAGCATTTTCCGTTGCTTCCTATGCATGTGAAAGCTGGACATGGCATAAGGAAGAATTGATGTGTTTGAATTGTGGTGCTGGCAAAATTATTGAAAATAACACGGACTGCTAAGAGGGCAAGCTGATCTGTCTTTGAAGAACCTGTAGGTTCTTTATGGGCACATATGGTGATTTTGACATATTTGGGACATGTTGTTAGGATAGACTAGAGAAAGAGACACTGGGGAAGGACATCATGCTTGGAAAAATAGTGGGGGAGTGACAAAGAGGCAGGACCCTGACAAGATGCATCGACACATTGGCTGCAACAATGAAATCAAGCATGCGAACAACTGTGAGGAGGGTGCAGGTGGGGGCTGTGTTCTGCTCTGTTGTACGATGGGACAAATGAGTTGAGGTCGATTCCACAACACAGAACAGCAACAAGAACCCAATACATATGACATGCACTATATGTGATGAGATTATGTTTTCTTGCATATGTTTGAAATGAACTTGAATGTCACTAAGGACACAAAGTCCAGTTCAGTTTTACATTTCATCCTTTTATTAGCTACTTGAACTAATATTTAGGTTTGAGAGTTCCGAAGGATTGTTAATTTATTTATTTTATTAAGACTATGAGACTTCACTCTAGTGTGTTCATTTTTTTTCATTTTTTAAAAAGAAACATTGTATCAAGTAACGGACGATCTCAACCAATGAAATCAGTAAGCATATCCTGTTAAGACCCCCACAAATACAGCTCTCTTTCTTCCTTTGTTATTTCCCTCCCATCCTCGGTCCCTCCCTCTGTAAGTTCCTATCCCCTCTCCCTGTTTCGGTTGCCATCCCTAGCCTCCTCATAGTCTTCAAAGTCTTATCTTTGAAAATATGTTTATTTGTTTTTCCTTATAATTACATATTTAGCTTTATAAGATTAACTAAATTTGCTAAGCATAAGGTTCTCTAGTTTTGCCCATGTTTTGTGATGTTTAAGAGTATTGCCATTGTTTTTTGTTGATGCATAATCTCTTTTGTGAATGTATTAGTGGTTGCAACACATAGAAACAATTGTGAGGATGGACCAGGACTGCGCAGTGTTTCCTTCTGTTGTGCAGAGGGTCCCTATGGGTTGGAAATGACTGGATGGGACTCAACACCATCAATGTGGGAAGGAGCCTGGTTGGTACAATGGTTAAGCACTGAGCTGCTAAACAAAAGGTTAGTGGTTCAGACCTATTAGCAGGTTCTTGGGAATATGATAAGGTAGTCTATTGCCATATATATTTATGAGCTTGAAGACAATATAGGGCAGTTCTGTCCTAAATGGTTCTATGAATGGGAATCTATTCCACCGCGATGTTCTTTGTTTAGTATACAGTATTGTGTAATAAATGTATTATTCATCTGCATAAATATTATGAAAAAATATAAACATTGTTGCTTTTATCTTTCATTTAGATGACATAGCTTTTGTAAGAAACCTATACACATGGAACAAAAATTCTGTGAAATTCAAGGTGACAAGTTTTATTGTTCACGTTCTTCCCAATCCACCTCCTTACTATCACCATAACAAATAGCGTCGCAAAATAAATATTTAGGGTAATTTTCTGGAGATAGAAGGGAAGCGCTCTTGAGGTTTCTTGTTGGACAAGTCCCATCTGGTGCCTTTGTCATTTGTTTGGATGTGGAACATTTTAGGAGGTGTAGCACCTGCCAATTAGCACTGTAAAACTCCACAGATGGAGTCTGTATTTCAAACACATTCCTACCAAGGAGATGCTTTAAATTTACATATGCCCTCTTCAGCAGCCAGCATGCTCACCTCAGAATAAGAAAATAGCTCTCAGTGGAAGTGTATATAAAATGGAAGGTGGAAAGATCTAAATTTAACTCTCTAATGTAAAAGGAAACACAGTGTCCTAAGAAAGATGAAAAAGTCAGTGGATATCAAAAAGAAATGTGAAAGTAAAAAACCGGATACAGATTTAAAATTTATCATTTAAAGAGATATATTTGAAAGGGTATAGGGAGAGGAAATCCATCTACTATAATGGATACAAACTGAAGTTATTCATAATTTGTTGTTCTTCTTGTTCTGTGCCATTGACTCAGTTCCAATACAGAGTGACCCCCATGTCCTACAGAACCAATCACGGCACGTTCTTTCCCCGTTCTCACGAGGGCCCTGACATTTGAGCTCATTGTTGAAGATGGATGGTTTCAATTCAATCTGTCAAGGGTTTTACTGTTTTGTCGTTGCCCTTTTGCTTTACCAAGCATAATGTGATTTTCCAGGGACTGATCTGTCCTATAATATGTCCAAAGTATGTGAGACAAAATCTTGCCATCCCTGCTTCCAAGAAGCATTCTGGCTGTACTTCGTCCAAGACAGAATTGGTTGTTCTATGAGCACTCTGTGATACTTTCAATATTTTATATCAGCACTGTAATTCAAGCACATTGAATATTTTTTTGATCTTCCTTATTCAAAATCTAACTTTCACAAGCATGTGAGGTATTGTTGGCAAATGTCATGATTTGGGTCAGGTGCCCCTTAGTCCTAAAAATAAGAGCTGTGCTTTTCAACATTTTAAAGATGTTTGATGCAGCAGATTTAGCAATTCAGTGTCCTTTGATCTCTTGACTTCTGCTTCCATGAGCACTTGATTGTGGATTCAAGCATGGCAAAATCTTTGACAACTTTAATTATTTCTCTATCCATCATGATGTTATCTATTGGTCCACTTGAAAATATTTTTATTTTCTTTATAGTAAATTTAAATCATATAGAAGATATTATTTCTGATGTCTGATGGATCTTGGCTAAAAGCAGAGAATGCCAGAAATACGTTTAATTGTGTTTTGTTGACTATGCCAGGACATTCTACTGTGTGAATTATAAAAAACTACGAATAGTCTTGAGAAGAATGGGAATTCCAGATTTCATTGTGCTCATGTGTGACCTGTCCATAGATCAAGAGGTAGTTGTATGATCAGAACAAGGGAAGATTGCTTGGTTTAAGATCAATTTGGTGTCAGGGTTGTAATCTTTGACCATATTTATTCAATCAGTAGCATGAAGAAATAATCAGAGAATAATTTATCACCAGTATAATGTATTTAAAAGTCCTTTGAAAGAAGTTTTAAATAGTACTGAGACTAAGGATAATGTAAAGGAATGCAGGGTGCATTTTCAATATTGCTGTTAGGTCCCATCTGGATGGTTTCAGCTCCTAGTGATCTTATGTTCAATCGAATGAAAGAGCTGCAGCCCCGAACCATCCTCATGCTGTTATTATGATGGATCCTGCTGTTGAATCCAGTGGATCAATCAAGCTCATCGAGAGACTTCCACTCTTCTGCAGACATTTTACTAAGCATTATGTCCTTTTCCAGGTACTTGTCTCTCCGGATAAGATATCTGAAGTTTGTGAGGTGAAATCTTGTCCATTTCTGAGGAGCTGGCCTACTTCCAAGATAGATGGTCTGTTCTGGAGGCTGGGACTCTGTCAGTATTCTTCACCAACACCGCAGCTCAAAGGAACCAATTATTCTGAGCTCTTCAGCAACATTTTCCAGCTTTTACCTGTATTTGACATGACTGAAAACACTGTGGTTTGAGTCAGGTTCACATTAAGCCTCAAAGTGACATCTCTAAGCTTTAACATTTTAAAGAGGTCCTGTGAAGCAGATCTACTGGGATTTTTGAGCATGATTTTATAAGTTGAAGTTGATAGGAATCACAGAAAAATTGGCTGTAGCACTTTTATCTATCTCAGTGCTTTATTTCTGATACATTATTACATAAATAAAGGCAAAACATTTTGTTTATTTATTTATGAAAGAATATGAAAAAAATAATCATCTAATTCAATTTCTTTCCCTTTTCATAAATCTCTTCTTAGGTCTACTAACTGTCCATCTAGGCAACTGTGGTGGGTATTCTGATGACAAAGACCCTCACTAGAACCATAGTCTCCAATGGTTTTTCTGTTTTCTCAACTGATGAGCTGAAAATTAACTTCTATTGATGGCACTGTTAACTCTCAGTTCGAAATGGACATAGAAATATGTTCCAAGTATATACCTAGTTCTAATTTGCATTAACTTTCATTTGAAATAGTTTTCCTATTCCTGAAGTTAAACATGACATCCTTTGAAACTTAAACTGGTTGCTATAGGGAGAGCAATAAAGTAGATTGGCTTTAAAAGCATAGAATTTGTAATAAAAATATGAATTATCCATTAACTATTATACAGGAAGCTCAAGATCATATCAGTTCTTGATGACATAAAATTCATCTAAAATTTGTTTTCATCTTCCTTAACTTTTCTATATAACATTGCTTTAGTTTTATATTTCTAAAATTTTTAACTGTCATGTCTTTACTTTTTAAAGAAATGTTAGCATCTGTGCCTCACAGTACTTATCATGATCAAAATGTAAATTATTTTGTTATATGTATGAGATTATACTTATAAATTTAGTGATTGAATTGACTTAAAGATTGCTGCTATAAAGAATTATGGACTAAATCAGGCATACTAAAAATACCATTTTTATTTTGAGGTTATGTACACACATGTCAAAACAAATGTGAAAATGTGCACTACTCAGTCAATCAATCAGATATGTTGTCTACCTGGTGCCAAACAGTAAACTTGATTGATCTTTATCCTCAGCAGAATGGATTGACTCTTTAGAACCATAGATCTTATATTCGTAAAGAACAAAGTTGATCATGCAATATATTTGCTTAAAAATCTATTCATAACGTATAGCAAAATATTCTACATCCTTACCTTCACAAGATCTTCACTTTTTAAGATCTGTCCACAATTTACTTTTCTGTCTCCATCTTCTGTCATCCTCCTCGCTTGCTCTAACCATCGTATGATTGATTTTACTGCTCTCACAGTTTCATACACGGATAGTTGCTTCCTTTGGTTTTTTCCTATGCTGGCATTTATCCATCATTACTTGCTGTGGCCAATGGATTTGCTTTTCAACTGGTAACTTTTTTTTTGAATCAAAGATCCCTGGTTTCCTAGTGAGTGACACTTTGGGCTACTAACCGAAAGGTCAGCAGTTTGAACCTACCGGTTGCTCTACCCTGGTAAAGATGTAAAGCCTTGGTAACCCAAAGGGCACAGTTCTAGTTTGTTCTATAGAGTCACTATGAGTCAGAGTCAATTCAATGGTAGTGAGTTTGGTTTGGGTTTTGATAACTTCTAAATTGCTTTTTAAATCACAATCTATATGTTATATGATCAGTTATACTTTACAGTGCAACCCTGCCCCTCCTTCATCTTATTTATTTCTCAAAAAATCCTCACTCAACCTTGTAAGTAGAGAGTTAATGTTAATATATTAATCTTGTAAGTAGTTAATGTTAATATTCATTACATGAATATAGACCTAAATAAATGAAAACCTTTTCACTTAATTTTAATACTCTTCTTACTGTTGCTGGTTAAATCATCTTTAACTTTCTACTACAGTGATTCTGGCATGTAAATGACATGCAGCATTCCAAATAGACAAAATCTATGGATATAGTTTCAGGAAGGGGGATTCGGTGAGCTTTACCAGTTTTCCCTTCTTGGATTATGAATCTTTTACATAATAAATATATAGATAGATAAGTTGATAAATAGATAAAAAAGAATGATAAATACATAGAGATATCATATAACACCTTCTAGGTTTTTTTTAAAACGGTACTTTTTTAAATAATCATTTTATTAGGGGCTCATACAACTCATCACAATCCGTACATACATCATTTGTACATATGTTGACTTCATCATTCTCACAACACCTGCTTTCCACTTGAGCCCTTGGTGTCAGCTCATTTTCCCCCCTCCCTCCCCGTACCCCCCTCCCCCTGAACCCTTGATAATTTATAAATTATTATTATTTTATCATATCTTACACCATCCAACGTCTCCCCCACCCACTTCTCCACTATTCATCCCCCGGTGTGGGGGGGGGATATGTAGACCTTGTCATCTGTTCCCCCTTTCTCCCTCACCTTCCCTCCACCCTCCCGCCATCGCCACTCTCTCCACTGGTCCTGGGGAGTTCATCTGTCCTGGGTTCACTGTATTTCCAGTTCCTATCTGTGCCAGTGCACATCCTCCGGTCCATCGGATATGTAAGGTAGAATTGGGATCATGGTAGTGGGGGGAGGAAGCATTCAAGAACTAGAGAAAAATTGTATATTTCATCATTGCTACACTGCACTCTGATTGGCTCATCTCCTCCCCACAGCCCTTCTGCAAGGGGCTATCCGTTGTCCCCCGATGGGCCCTGGGTTAATAAGACCATCCCTGGCTATGCTCTCTATAAGTGTAACTCCTTTGGCTTGATCTATCTGTTAGTCCTCCATATTTTATTTTTCCTCTAGAACTTATAAACTAATATTTAATTCACTTATTTTTAATGTCTGTCACTGTCCAGTAAAATGCAATCTAAGTTAAATTTTGTCTTTTATTGAAGATGTTCATTTTTTTTTAATGAAAAGCAGTGTATCCTTGTGGAATCTGGGCTAGACAGGGAGGCTACACTCTGTGAAACATGGACTTCCATCCAGACTCCCACTCTCTTACAGCCCAACAGCTCCGTGGAGGCAGTCCCCCTTATGTCAGCTAGTGTCAAATCCATTTATGTAAACTAAAAATACAAATATACTTCATCAAAGGTACTATCAGTACGTAATGTATATTGTTTTGAGCTACATTTGAATCAATTATGTATGTGTTTGAGTCAAAGGCAGGTACTGTTTAGGACCATTCACATATCCATCTCCATATTTCATTGAATATAATCTGCAGCATAGGCTATTTTATCTGAACTGCAATAATAATTCAAAACACATTTTAAAATAATATTTTGGAGATGATTACTAGAAAAAGTAAGGAATTCTCGAATGTTTGACATTGGAAATTAATGGGTAATGCAATAGGTTAATTTATTTCAATGGCAGTCTGTGAGCATCAGTCCAAAAGTAATGCTAATAGGGCTCCAGTTCAGACCTGCATGGACTTAGTCTAAATTAACTGTGTTTAAATGTGTCTCTACAATCAGTGAATATCTGCAGATGACACTTGCTTACACGATCAGACACACACATCTTAGAATTGTCCGAGTGCCTTCACCAGAGAGGTTCAATAAAAATAATGGTTGCTGAAGGGAATTGCGGGGCCAGTTAAATTGAAGTTATAGAGTTCAACTCGAAAGGTTATGAAGACTGCTGTTCTGGGTTGGTTTTTTTTGTTAGGGTGTGTGTGTATTACAAAGAGGTAATATCAATACATTATCTTGTAGGACAGAAATGATCATGGCAGTTTATTATAAAGAACATTTAAGAAAGTTGAAATCTACATTAGTAAGATATCAGAAAGTTGCCACAAGAAAATGTTTCCCATCACAGCAATGCACCTACCTGTTCATTCTTTCATTGCAAATCGAAATAAAATTAAATCCTTGATATGTGGCACATTTTCTCCCATTTTAATGATGTTCCTTACTGGTCCATTTGTGAGGACTTTTGCTTTCTTTTGGTTGAGGTGCAATTGATACCAAAGACTCTTGATTTTCAGCTGTCTGTGCTTCAGGTCCACTTAGCTTTCAGCCAGCAATGTTAAATCTTCGGCCTGTCTCAGTTTTCTTATTCATATGCTCAAGCTTCTTGGATTATTTGCTTGGCATAGTCACTTCTGTCTGTTCCAAAGAATAATGACCCAACAGAATACAAAATTATTGAACAGTAGCTTTGACTTCACACATCAGTACATTATTGTTGAAGATAATTGAAAACTGCTTGCGGAAGAACATGGACCGAAAACCTGCAGAAAGTCATGCTGGACTCAGAAGAAGATTTGAAATAAAGGATACTATTGCTGATGCCAAATGAATCTTGACTGAATGCAGGGAATGCCAGAGAGAGATTTACTTGTATTTTATTGGTTTTGCCAAGGCATTTGACTGTGTGGACCATAACAAACCATGGATAATGCTACAAAGAATAGATAATTCCAGGACACTGAATTGTTTGTCGTTGTTGTTCTTGAACCTGTATATAAAACAAGAGACAGAAATTGAAATAGAACTGTGCATCAGGGAAAATGTGAGTTAGAGTAGTATCCTTGTACCTTCCTAATTGAATCTATATTTTGAGGAGATAATTCAAGACCCTGGAAAGAAGAGCCACAGTGGAGCAGTTCAAGAGACAAAGGCAATTGACTTTTGTAGGTGAGATAATTGAAAATGGAAGAATTTGATGGATATAAACTATGGGAATCTGCAGACTCTCTGGCTCAACTTATTCACAGAATTCTGATCTACACGTTTGTAAGAAACCTATGAATGTCAAGGGGAGCTGGGTATTAACAAAAAATTGTAAGATGCTACATTAAAATGTAAACATAAGATTTTGTACTAATCATAAATTACAAATCTTGAAATTTTGAAGATTATCAGTTTATATAGGAAATAAATACCCACATATACATTACTGAAAAGAAATTCAATTAAAATATGATAACACGAAAGCATAGTGACTATACTAATAACAGACACACCAAGTAGATTAAATATGAGTTTGAATCAAGTAACTAGTGTGCGTTTTATGACTTGTAATACAAAACTATAATTTTGGATAGATATTTAAAATGTTAGGCTTCCCAAGGAAGTGTTTTAATTTACAAACACATTGTTTCTGAAATGCAAGTGGTTTACCTTGAAGCAGGGCAGTTAATTTACCCACTCCAAGTCAGAGGAAAAAAGTCAACCTTTTATTTAAAGAGGTGTACAAGAGAGAAGACCACAGCAGTGTGGAACAAGACGGTCTGGGTGGCGGCCCGTTTGAAACCAGAAGACAAAGATTGCATAACTTTGGTTTTGACATTTACATTTTGGGGAGCCATGTGTAGGTGGTTTACATGGACTCAGGTTTCAGGGTGACCATGATAAACAACTGCTGGCCATGGACAAGCAAACAGAACGATGACATTCGTTAAGACTTATGTCTGTCTTAAAATATCTTTGTTGCATAATTAAATAGTAGGGCCCCATTTTTGATCTCTAATAGTAGGGTAAATAGGAAAAGACTCAGCAGCATCTAGTCATTTTAGGTGATATTGTTTCCAACTTGCAAGCTTCTGAGCAATGTAGCAAGTCATAAAACTTCCATGGAGACTGCATTAAGTGAAATACCTCAGGCTATTTTTCTAATGGGGGTGTTCCTAACAAACTCAAGTACAATAATTTGGGTTACAATGTGTAAATAAATACTCATAGATACAAGGCTTGCATAGGAACATACCCTAAGTCAGTGCTTCAATAACTTAGCAACGTATTAGAACAATCTGAAAAGCATTTAACAATTCTAATGGCCAAAACCATACCCTAAACTAAGTTTATCAGAGTGCCTCAGTGAGAGGAGATCTCAGCACCGGCACTGTTCTAAATCATCCTCTGGTTGTTTCACTGTGCTGTGGAACTCAAGACCGGCTCTCTAGACAGAAGCAGGTTTCTTTGTTCCCTGTGTGTTCATAAAGAATAGGCATAACTGAAGTGAGGCAAGGATAACAATAAGGCCCTTATTGAGCTTCCAGCTACTCACTCATTTTGAAGTTACCTTAAATCAAAAGAAATGTAAAACACCTTAGAAAGCTTTGATGAAAAAGAGGGGCTTTTGTGTTTGCTTGTTGTGTAATTACAGTGCTTGATTCCAGGAAATAAACTTTGGATTCGATATATAAATTAATAGGGGAAAAAGTGGGTAAACGGCCCAAACATTGCTATGTGGTTAAATGACATCAAGTCGGTTTCAAGCCATAGCAACGTATACAAAACAGAAGGAAAATTTGCACGGCTCATATCATCCTCGCAGATGTTCCTATGCCGGAGCCCATTGATGCAGCCGTGGTGTCGATCCATCTCACTGAGGTCTTCCTCTGTTTCGATGTTGCACCACTTGTCTCTCAGTTTGTCACCCTGTGGTGGCGTGTGGGTGGCTGTGATGCTGGAAGGCATACCACTGATATTTCAAATGCCAGCAGGGTTGCCCAAAGTGAACAGGTGTCAGCAGAACTTCCAGAATAAGAACAGAATGAAGAAGGGCTCAGCTGCCCAGTTCAGAAGAAAGAGCCCCCCAAAGCCTTATTCCTACCTTCAAAGATTGTCAGATATTGAAAGCCTACACAAAGGAAGGAGAACATTGTTGGAGACAATGATGGAGGATGGGCTGACTTCAAATTGCACTGAATGCATTAGTCAAAAGCAGGGCTCCAAGAATTGATGGAATGCCAATGGGAATGTTTCAAACAGTTGAAGAAGCACTAAAAACACTCTTTCATCTATGCCAGTAAACTTCTAGCTACTTGACTGACTGGAAAAAAAAATCCATATTTGGGCTCATTCCAAAGAAAGGCAACCCAACAAAATTCTCAAATTATAGAACAATGTCATTGATATGGCACCCAAGTAAAATTTTACTAAAGATCATTCAACAATGGATGCTGCAATACATGGAAAGGAAGCTGCTGGAAATTCAAGTTCATTCAGAAGAGGATGCAGAGCAAGGAGTATCATTGTGGAGGTCCTATGGATCTTGGCTTCAAGCAGAGATTACCAGTAAGATGTTTCCGTGCTTCCTTGAACACGCGAAAGCATTTGACTGTGGGGCAATGATAGACTGTGGAGACCCTTGAGAAGAATGGGAATTCCGGAAGACTGCAATGTGCTCACGTGGAATCTGTGGGATGAACAGGACCAGGGTGTGCGGCATGGTTTAAATCAGGAAATGTGTAGGGTAGGGTTCTATACTCTCATTATACTTGTTCAAACTGTATGCTGAGCGAGTCATCAGAGAAGCTGGGTTATAAGAAGAAGACTATGGCATCAGGATTGCAGGAAGATTTTTCAAACACCTGGTACATGAGATGACACAGCCTCACTTTCTGAAAGTGAGGAGAAATTGAAGCACTTGCTGATGAAGAATTTTTCCCATATATAGAGTCATTGGATATTTACAATTGGATATATACAACCAAATACATAAAACTACAATATCCTGAATTGTCAAGGTATTAAGAGAAACTCTCTTTTCTTCTTATTGAAAAAATGAAAGTTCAGAAAAAGTGTTGTCTGTATAAAGACATAAATCAGATAAGGCAGTAAGTCTTCATTATAAAATTATATTCTGACAACTAGATGAAAATCAAATGATATATTTTGAATATAAAAATGCACAGGGATGTATTAATGAAAAAAGGATTTGGAAGTCTGAAAAAATAGATCATATTATATATCCCTAATGAAGAAAGCACATTGTTTATTGCTTCAATGCTGTTTTTGAAAATAAGCAATAATATGATTGCAGTCTTACGTAAATAGAGCTTAATGAAATTTACAATTATTATTTCAATATGAAATAATTGATAACAATATTTATTTTACTGAACAATAAGAAAAATGAGATACTGACAAGCTGCATTGGTTCCAGGGAATATTATCAAAGGAGGGCATTGCAAATACACACAACAAGTCTTAGAACACAGGAAAATAGAAAGCAAGAAGAGGAGGAGAAAGAGAGAGGGAAGTAAAAAAAGGAAAAAGAAGAGTCTCATAACTACAATTTGACAAAAATAATGTATTCTGTCAATGGTGAAATCCATTTCAGGATACCCAATTTAAGATGCGATTACAACTTGTCTATGTAAAAATATCC
>NW_022104341.1:14568917-14572449 GCF_000313985.2 Echinops telfairi | reverse complement strand
GATAGATCATTCTCCCACAAGGAGGGTAGTGGGTTTGAAATTCCAACCTTTAAGTTAATGGCCTGATATCTATCCTACTGCACTAACAGGATTCCTTTGAGCAAAGAATGAATTATCATCAAAAGGTCAAAGTAAATGTTGCAAATAATCCTCAAAAGACAGGCACCTCCACTTCCTGTTTAGAATGAGAGCTGGAAACACAACTCACATCCTTACAACACTCACAAGAAAATTCGTCATCCTTACACACATGAAAAAAATCCACTGTTAAGTTGAAAACTATTCCTAAATTCATTAGAGAATTGGAGTCACAGGTCAATCCATAATTCCATTAAAAATAGATGATTTCTCCAGACAAGCTAGTTTGTCGGCACCTTTCAACTGGAGCAGATGCTGCTAGACATAGTAACCCGGAACCAAACAACCAAATCCATTGCCATCTAGTTGATTCCTACTCAGAGTGACCCTATTACAACACAAACACAAACAAACTCACTGTCAGACAGTTAATGGTGACTCATAGCCACCCTATTAGACAGGGCAGAACTGCCCCAGAGAGATTCTGAGACTCAAGTATTTATGAGATGTCGTAGTGCTGATGTAAGCAGCCGTGGCTTTGTACGTTTCAGGCTGCATTAAGACCACATGGGCAGAGATCCATATGGTCTGCACTTCAAAACCACCACCAACTCCGTAGGAGAAAGACTATGGGTCGCCATTGACTCAATGGCACGGAGTTGATTTTCTTTAGAAACTACTTATAAAGCCCCATCATTCTCCAGATAGGGACTTTATCACTCACTGCTATCCAGTAGATGCAGACTCATAGTGACCGCACAGGACAGGGTAAAACTGCCCCTGTGGATTTCCGAGACTGTTACTCTGTACAGAAGTGGAGAACTTTGTTTTTCTCTGTTGGAGTGGGTGGTGGTTTCCAATTGCTGACCTTATGGTTAGCAGCCACGAACATTTAACAAATTGCTGAAAGTTATAGGCTATTGGAAAATAGAGAAGAAAGACAATCCAGGTACAAAAACAACTTTAAAAATCAACTGGAAACACAGAGAGCAACAAATAATGGAGGGGTTGTGGTGAGATAGGAGCTCTCCTCCACTGCTGATGGTCTTGCAGATACATACAGCTTCTGTGGAAAGTGACCTGACAATACTTAAAGCAAATGGAAAATGAGCTACCTTATGACCCAGCTATCTCTCTACTGGGGTACCTCTACCCAGAACAGGTAAGAAATAAATCATGACCAGTCAGCCTCACTCCAGTGTTTATTGTGGTGAAATTCACAACATAAATTTCCATCAATAGACAAGTGGATTAGTAAACTCTGGCACATACACACAATGGAGTACTACGCATCGCTAAAAAGTTCTAATGATCATATGAAACACAGAGTTTCATGGGAAGAGTTGGAGGAAATTATGCTAAGTGAAGTAGGCCAATCACAAAAGGACAAGCACAACATGAGTCTCCTGAGGGAAGTATAATCATCACAGTAGGTATAGAAGAATAGCCACTTATCTCACACCATATGTGGTGAGATATAGGTAGTCAGTTGGAGGTCAGACCAAACTCAAGGAGGTACAACTTATTTCAAAACAAAGAAGGGGAAAGGGGAAAAAGAGGGGTTGGGGTGGAGATGATGGCACTGGGGGAAGAGAGCATTAACCCACCCAGTGGGAGAGTACTGTTTTTGTCTCCACAGAATTGGGAGTGTGCGTGCTTACCACCATGCATACCAAATCATAAGGGCAACGTAAACACATGGAGAAATGTCTGAAAAGATTGGGTTCCAGGTCCGGCCCTAATCGGAGCAAAACTGGCCCCCTCCCTAGAAGCATGTGCTCCAGAGAACAACACTAATCCTACAAGTTAGGAAGAGGGCTGGCATGCCACGCCCACACGGGGAACCAACCAAGAAGGAAAAAGACAAAGGGATGGTCTGGAACCCGTATCATACACCAAGCCCAGGGTACATCGTCCCTGCACGAAGCTGCTGAGGCTACAGAGGACTGTAGAGCCCACACGCAGGGCATGTCCCCTCCACGGAGCGCACCATGACAGAGGTCGATTCTGGGGACACCCCAAGGGAGTTCCCCCAGTCATAAAGGTCAGCTGACAGACCTGGAATGATGTATGTCCTTGTTTTGTTTATTGGTTTCTGTTTGTTACTTTCTTCTTCATTTTTTAAATAGTTCTCTTTCAATTTTTTTCTTTTGGTTTGGTTTCTGTTATTGTTTTGTTGTCTGATTCCATAAGATAGGCATGGGAAGCAATCTTTAGGAGAAACACAAGAACTCTTTCATCTAATAACCTGGCATTCTGTGATGCTCACCCTCTAGACTCAATTGCTGCAGATAAAATGGGTGCATAAGAAAATGTGGTGAAGAAAGTGGATGGTGCCTGGTTATCAAATGAGATAGTGTCTGGGGTCTTAAATGCTTGAAGTTAAATAAGCATCCATAAAGCAGAGAAGCAACAAGCCAACATGGAAGAAGTACACCAGCCTGTGTGATCATAAGGTGTCGCCAGGACCAGGTTACAGGCATCAGAAGACCCAAAACAAACAAACAAAAACCATATTATTGAGAATCAGTGGGTCAGAGCAGAGATCCAAAGCCCATCTGTTGACAATGGGATATCACCTCACAAAGGGACCACAGGGAAGGGATCAGTCAATCAGGGTCCAGTAAAGAACCAGTGAAACAAACAATACTTGTCTGGTTCCTTAAGGCTACCTCACCCCCAACTACCATGACCCTTGTACTGTCTTTCACTGTGGGCTAGAACGGAGCATGTGCACACGTACAGATAAGACATAAGAGCTCAGGACACACAGAATCCAGGAATGGGAGTGGCTGTACCAGGAGGGTAGGATTAAGGTGGGGCATATAATTTAAATTGGCACATTTTAAATTGGTGCATAATTTAAATACCAGATATTTGAATAGTTCAATCATTCAATCTTATAAAGGGGAATAGTTCAATCACCACCACATCTATCTTAGAGCATTTCCTCCTCCCATGGTTGAATCACCTTTAAAATAAGTTGTGTGATCATGATCTAGTTACCCCTCTCCTTCCCACATTCATTCTTTACTGCTGAAATTCCCTTTCCCTTCCTATGCCCATTCCTCACTCCTGCATTCCCAATAACACTTTGTATCAGTTATTATCATTATACATTCACTCCTCCTGTGCCTCACAGCTGAGAAACCCCACAGAAAAAATGAACAACAGATCACACTAAGTTGGTTAAGGATAAGATCCTATTGGTATAAAGACCAAAAAAGAAAAAATGGCTCTTTAAACCATAAATGTGATGCCCTTTCTCTTGAGTTTGTTCTTTCCAGCATAGTAAACCACGTGCTTTTCTAATCAGAGACCGCATCAGTCCATTTCAGCTCACTGAAGCCTAAGTAGCTATCTTCACGTGTTTTATTTCATTTCTGCTGCCTTTCAACTTTCCCAGGTTCACACCACATATTTGAAGTTGTAATTAATAATAATTTGTAGCTGT
>NW_022104341.1:14565569-14567304 GCF_000313985.2 Echinops telfairi | reverse complement strand
TCATTTTAGCGTGACATTTTCAATTATTATAACTATATTGATGAAAGAAGATTAAGGAGCTCTCAGATGCCAAATCACATTATTTCAAGTTTATGTCTAGCTGTCAGGGACTGATCATTCCAAAGGGAGAGAACCGCTCCTGAGAACAAACGCTCAGAGAAGTCTCCTTGGCAATTCGGAATGGAATATAGCTGCTTAAAATATCAATGAGAAGGAAATGAGTGCAGATCTAGTTGTAACTTCCAGGTCTCCTTGAAAAACAGTACTATGGATGCAACATGGGGTAATAATCAACAAAATCACACCAATTAATAAATCTTAATGTTCTAATTATTTACATTAAAGTCCTTGATAAGCATATATCTCAGAGTATATGATCAAGGTTAGAGATATTGGAGACCTATGAGGGTTTCTGAATTGATAGTCATCACTCTCTTACACAGTACCTTTTCCTTTTCGTTTAACATTTCTGTCAGAAATTTGAAGCACAATTCTTTTCCATTCATTCTGTATAGATGACAATTCCTAACATTTAATATCTGCGGTGCCCATGATACTTATGCAGAAACATCCTTGTGTCAGATCATATTTCTGATCTACTCAAGACCATTATGAGTTACTTTTCTCAAAATTCTAAGTTTATATTACCATACTCCTTCTGTTTTGTTTGGTTTCTGTTGTTGTTTTCAGTTTTGAAACATAGTATTTTTAAGCAGGGAAATATTATAGATTGAATATGCCCTCCAAAAATGTATATGTGCAATCCCTTGAATGTGACTTTATTTGATATTAAGGGTTTTGAAAAATGTCCAGGTAAAGCACCATGAGGTCATCCCGGAACAGGATGGTTTTTAGTGGAATCTGAGTAGTGTCCTCATTAAAGGTGAGAGGAACCTCCAGAGAGAACTAGAGGGAAAGCAAACATGTGAACACAAAGAGAAAGACCAGGCTAAGGATTACCAGGAAGAATAGGGAAGTATCTTGCTCTAGAAGCGTCAGGGACGGTGTGGCTTGCTGGTATCTTGAATGTCAGAGAGAGTATGGCTGGCATCTTGGGGGGATATTTCAGTCCCCAGAACTGTGAAAAAATGCATTTTACTAGCTGAAGCTACTACCTTGTAGCATGTTGTCACGGTAGGCCTAGGAAATAAATATAGAAGATAAGTCTTAAGATGAACATAAGCTTTATTCTCTTTATAACTTCATGCAACAAGAATACCATATGTGTAAAATAAGTATTGAGAACATAATAAAATTATGATTAATTCTGATGAGTTAGTAATTGGTTGTTTTTTAACATATGGCTGGTCATAATTTCTTATTGGTCCTTATTTCTTTTTGAAACGCACATATCCTCTGACTTTTCTAAGTATTTTTCACAGAATATAATATCTCACAAAATATTGGTGGTCAACTGAGAGCAATAATCTCGCTACCCTTGGTAATACTGCAATATTACAAACCTGGATTTGTTACAGATGCCTGATGTATATTTGACTGTGTGTGGCTAGTAAACATAGTTGATCGGTTTTGACATATGCGTTCACTGGTAGAATCCTCAGCATAATCAAGATAAGAAACATAGCCTCAAAGCTGCCTGAGGCCATTTGTAAATTCAGCTTTCCCAATTGTCACTGTTTTCCCATTCTCCACACACTCACTACCCTCCTTTCTCTCCCTACAAATCAGTTTGGCTTCTGCAAGAACTTTATAGAAATGCAGTTATTTGTAATAT
>NW_022104341.1:14563261-14564498 GCF_000313985.2 Echinops telfairi | reverse complement strand
TACTAGGATTCCATTTATTAATTCAAGGGTTTACTCCAAATGAAACTTGTTAAACATGTCTTCAGAATGAGTAGATGGGTATAGACAAATGTGTTAGTCTGGGTTGACTAGAGAAACAATTCACAGACACTCATATGTGTATAAGAAAGAGCTTTATATTAAGAGTAATTGTACATTAAGAAAACATCCCAACCCAGTCCAAATCTAGTCCCTAAGTCCAATATTAGTCCATATGTCTGATGCCGATCTATAATCTTCAGACTCACACAGCACATTAAATGATGCCGGGTGAAGGAAGATCACAGGTCAGTGGGTGGAAAGTCTTGTGGATCCAGTGGCAGTGGCTACATCTCAGTGCTGACGTGGGCCTCCATGTGGCTTCTCCAGCTCCAGGGCTCTGGTTCTACCGTCTCCATGTGGCTTGTCAGCAGGAAAACAAGCATTAGGCCTCCAGTCAGCTATTTATCTCTTTTGCACCTTCAAATGCAGTCATCAAGCTGCACTCTGTTTGAAAGGCTAGACTCCACCCCGTTGCAAGTTGGCAGGAGATTATATAACTGCGACAACAAGTTTTCTCATTAATACACTTGGATTAGTTTTGATCTCACTGCTATTGAGTCAATTCTGACTGATAATGACCCTATAGGACAGGGTTGAAATGTCTGTGAAAAGCCTCTTATTTCTCCCGTGGAGCAACTGGTGGATTCAAAGTGTTGACACCGTGGTTAGTTGCCCCATGTGTGATCATTATGCCACCAGGGCTTCTCTGAGTTTTGTGAAGGTGCCTTAAAAAGAAAGGATAGTCTTTGTGCTATGTGTGTGGGAAGGGGATTTATGTTCGAGTCTTAATATAAAAAGTTTAATAAAATTCAAGTGGACATCTCTCTTAATCATTGAAGTCTTACAACAAGTTTATATCAATGTTCCTCCATATAAAACAGAACATTTTAGATGGTTAGAGAGATTTAAGGAAGAAAAGGATAAACTCAACATTGAGCCAAGAAAGTGAAGACTATCAATCTTGGTGAATTGAATTGAAGAAAGTGTGACAGCAGTCCAGAAAATGATAGAAGAAGAATGTAGAATTGCCATTGATGGGTGTGATAGTTAGAATTGGGAACTCACATGACTTGACATTTTCATTTATAAGAGATCATCTTATTTTCAACAAACTTTCAGCTAGGTTTTGCCTAAAGCACTGCGCAAAGATCAAATACCTCAACTACTGACTTTTCAG
>NW_022104341.1:14559997-14561353 GCF_000313985.2 Echinops telfairi | reverse complement strand
GTGCCAGAGGCTGGGTCCCGCAAGACAGAAGCAAGCAATCTGTGACTGATGAGGAGATGATTTGTCAAAGCAGAATTGACCAAGGGGGCATGAAAGAGGAAATCCTGTGGAAGTGGAGCCTTCTATATCTTTTTTAAACATATGAAGATCAATAGTCTAGGCATTAGTGAGCTGAAATGTACTGGTATTTGGCCATTTTGAATTAGAAAGTCACATGGCTTACTATGCGAGGAATGAAGAATCATGAGGAATCGTGCTGCATTCATTGTCCAAAAGGCCATTACAAGATCTGTCTTGAAGTATGATGCTGCCTGTGGTAAGATTATGTCTATCTGCCTCCAAGGAAATCTAATCAATATAGCTTTTTCAAACTTATGCACCAACCATGGCCACCTGTCATAAAGGCATTTTACCAATGTCTTCAATCTGAAACTGATCAAACATGCAATCAAGATTCATTGATAATTATTGGCAATTGGAAAACAAGAGTCAGAAACAAAGAAGAAGCAACAGTAAGTATCTTTTTTCAAAAGTACAAAATATAGCTATACACATAGAATTCTCAAGATAGAATACACAGAAATCAAATGTACTATATATATGGGAACACACAATGGGGAAACATTATCGGGAGCTAAAACCAGGGATGACTGTGGAACAAAGCATCAATTGCTCATATTCAAGTCCAAGGTGAAGCTGAAGAAAATTAAAACAAGTCCAGGAGAGCCAAAGCACAAGCTTGTGTCTATCCCACCTGAATGTTGAGGACATCTCAACAACAGGTTTGACACCTTGAAAACTAATAGAGAAGAACTGATGAGCAGGGGGAGGACATGAAGAACACCATTCATGAAGAAGGACAGAAAAAAAAACTATCATTAAAAAGACAAGAAAGAAAGAATCAAAATGGATACTAATAGTCTGAAAATTGTAGAATAGAAACTTATAGAAATTGTAGAGTAGTTAAGGCAAATGGAAGAAATTATGAAGTTAAAGTGCTTAATAGAAAATGTCAAAGGGCAGCTCAAGAAAACAAAGCCAAATTGTATAATTAAACGTGCAAATACCTAGAGTAAGAAAACCAAAAGAGAAAATCAAGCCCATCACATATTAAGCCAAAAGAACTGAAGGAAAAAAGAGTCAAGCTTGTAGTTGAAGTATTGAAAGATTTTATGGGCAAAATATTGACTGATGCTGGAAGCATCAAAAGAAGATAGAAGGAATATAGAGGGTCACTGTACCAAAAAGAATTTGTCAACATTTAAGTTCCTCAGGAAGCAGCCTAAGAATAGAAGCCAGTTATATTTAAGGAAG
The DNA here is from genome assembly GCF_000313985.2 of Echinops telfairi. Taxonomy (NCBI): domain Eukaryota; kingdom Metazoa; phylum Chordata; class Mammalia; order Afrosoricida; family Tenrecidae; genus Echinops; species Echinops telfairi. Next base: position 14,560,039 of record NW_022104341.1, on the reverse strand, counting down.
AAGTTCAAGCTGTACTGGAAGCATCAGCCCAAAACAAGGCTC
>NW_022104341.1:14556638-14558361 GCF_000313985.2 Echinops telfairi | reverse complement strand
TAGAAGGTCATTATTCTTTCCTTTAAAGCATATAGCTTTCTGGCTTAGATTGAGTTCTCTGTAGACGCAAAACCACTGAATCTTACCTAGATACTTATGTAGAGACGTTTTTATCAAGAATATGGCTCCCACAACTGTAAAGTTAGGGAAGCTTCAAGTCCATAGGTCAGATGTTAGGCTGTAGATTTCTCCTGATTTTGGTAGTTATAGTGGCTAGTGAACTGAAGATTGGCAGGTCAGAAGATAGGCTATAGCTATAGAAGTGAATGAATTCAAGGTCAACTGATTAAATAGCAGGCTGCTGATGACTTCTAGGCTCAGCCGGTAACACAGAAGACCACTGGCTCAATTCTAGAGTTTTGCAGATCAAACCAGGCATAGAGGAAATGAGGCTTTTCCAGAACATCCCTTTCCAGGTCACAACCCTGCGGAAATTTCCTTTAAATTGATTGGTGACTCAGGGCAGTTGTAAGCATGAACGTGATTATATTATGTTAGATATTACAATGGGGATCACTACATCTAAACTACCAAACTGCCGAAATTCCTGACCCAGGCAACTTGACATGCATCCTCAATGATCATCCCCCTTAAGCTATAGACAAAGGGCAGCAAAAATGTCACTTACGGGTCAATGAGATTTATGTTATATGGATTTAGATTGTTGAATTGAATACATCTGTAACAGTTCTTTTTAAAGGCTACATAGAAGCCTGCTTTTTATATTTTTGTCTGAGAATTCTTTGACTTGATTGTATTTATAATTATAGCATTTTATTGAGAGACTTTCATTGCCACCTAGTTCCGATGGACTCCTAGTGCCCCAATAGGGCAGGGCCGACCTTCCCCTGTGAGTTTCCAGTACTAAATCTTTATAGGAGTAGAATGCACCCTTTTGATCCTGTACTGAACTACTGACCATAAGGTAATAACCCAAACTGTAACCACTAAGTTACCAAGGTTCTTTATTGAATGACCTTAGCATATGTTGCATAATATACAAGCTAAACTTTCTCTTTTCAAAAATTAATTTGATAGTGTGTGCTTATGCTGTTTTTTGACTGATTCGAAGTAATTTACTTAAAGAAATGATAATTTCTAAATAAAATAAAACATATGTTTTCTCTTTGTTGGGCACACATGTACACATACACACTAATATCAGAAGATAAATTAAAACAGTAAAAATAAATCAAATAATGTCCCCTTATGGGAAAGTATAAATAATATGTTATATTACATATGCATACAAGAAAGTGCTTTATATCACAGAGTAATTGCATATTGAGAAACCATCTCAGGCCAGTTCTGATCAAGTCCAGAAGTTTGATATTTGCCCATATGTCCAATACTAATCTATATATTCCTCTTGAGACTCACACAGCCTCTCGAAATGATGTCGAATGCAGGAGGATCACGGGCTAGGGGTTGAAAAGTTTTGTGGAGTCAGTGGTGGTGGAAGTGTTTTGGTGCTGGTGTGAGTCTCCATATTGCTCCTCCACAGGAAGGAGAAGTAGAGAGAGACTGTAGCCCTTTACCAGGGAGAAAAAGAGAGGAAGTTCCCAAAATCCTCCTGAGAAGGCCAGGACCACCAGGAAGGATCAGCAGTCTGTGCCCCGAGTGACAGGCTAAACACCCCTTCACTCTGTTGACATGGACTTATGAACACTCTCATCTAGAAACATAACACTGATTCCATTAAACTGGTAGCTAAGAATATCCC
>NW_022104341.1:14553294-14555573 GCF_000313985.2 Echinops telfairi | reverse complement strand
CTTGAACTTGAGGCTGGTGGATTCTGTCACTGTGCATTGCTTGAGTTTTAGACTGCATTGGACCTGCTTGCTTCTGGCTGTTGCTCCCTTGCTTCTGGCTGTTGCCCACCCACCCTGTTTTCTGCTGCCTGTGGGCCGACTCCTCCTATCTTGTCTGAGGGCGGACTCCACTTTTTGCTTCCTTGACCTTGGACCAGCAGTCCATGGGAGTTGAAGGACCTGAGCAGTATATTAACTGTTCCATGAAAGTGAGTTGAACTGAGCTCTCTGTACTGATGTGTGGACTACTTAGCTATTATATTCCTTCACACTGTATAAAGCTTTCCTTTTATTTATATATATAATCATAAGTGTCCTGGTTTCGTTTCTCTAGAGAACTCTGCTAACACAAGATATTAAATGATTCTTCCTATTTTCAAAAGGAAAAAGTGAAGATAAACAGCACAGTAATTCTATTGTATCTTTATGAAGGTGTGCTTCAGTAGTTTTTCAAGAGTTTCATACTTTTTGTAGTCTTTTGTCTTTGAATATACCTACTGATTAATGCTCTTCTGTTCATCCATTGCTCTTTGTGTCAATCTAATAATTCTTTTCATTTTAATTTTGACAGAAAGGAAAATTGGGACCTTACTATCTTTCCTCTTGACAGTTACCTGACTTCTAGAAGTTCAATATTTGTTGAACCATGGCCTAGCTCTGATGATATCATGCCTTGTAATCAGTCTGTAATCCACTGAAATAGGCAGACAGCAAATTTTCTTGAGTCTCAGGAATTTGTTGGCATGAGTTGTTGAGAGATTCCCTGATTTGTGTGTTCTTATGAGTTCAATAGTTCATTTTAAGTGGCTGTGTCTGGAGAAGATAATAAGCTTGTCAACGCTTTCAGTTTCAGACAGGTCTGCAGTGAAGGGTGTAATGAACTTAAAGTTTAAAATAGATATTTCATTCTGAACCTGATAGTTTCAAACTTTCATACTGGATCTTTTTTCTTATATGCTTACTTAATAAAATTATGCCCAGATACTTAAGGCATAATCATTCTATGTTGAAAGTTTTCATTTCAAATAGTTTTGTTTCAAAAAAAGTAAAATAATCAATCAAAAAACAAAAACAATTATCAGTAAGCAAGTTGACACCTTGATTATGGCAGATGAACTGTGGGTAAAAATGAAGGATGATATCGATGATGTCAGATGATTCCTTGGCAAAAATAAAGAATAATAATTATTTACTTACGTTTTATTGACTCTGTAAAGGTATTTGGCTATGTGGATTATAATACATTATGCATAACGCTGTGAAGAACAGGAATTTCAGGACACTTAATTGTACTCATGTGGAACCTGTACATACATAAGGAAGCAGTTTTTATACTAGAACTAGGGGATTCTGTATAAAATCATCAATGGTTTACCTAGGGTTGTGTTCTTTTACCATATTTATTTAATCTGCTTGCTGAACAAATAATCTGAAAACCTGGACTATACCATGCCTCATTATCGACAATTTCATTATGTAACATTTCACACTTAAGAAAATAGCCAAACAAAAAAAGTCCCTGTTTGAGTATTTTGTGTATCAATGATATATGTCTGGCAGCAACCTAAACACCAGCTGAGAGTAGTGTTGGCTGTGATGGGTGACAGTTAAGGTCATGTGTCAATTTGACTGGGCAAGGATACTCAATGTTTTGTCATCTATATAATGAATTTGGCAGTTATGTAATGATTTGCATAAAAAATTTTGCAATTAGTCACTAATCATTTTATAATCATCCTCCGATTTTGCATACCACTAAATTTTTCTTAACAACCTGGTCTTTGGAAATGTACTATGTCAGTAAGCAAGGAATGGGAATGTTAAAAGAAGGATGGGGCATCGATATTAGAGAAGGACTGATTAACAACCCATGATCAAATGACAGGTTTTCCTTATTGGACTTGAAACAGCTTCAACGAAGATTAAAACTACAATGCTTTGTATGAATTACACATCAACATAGAGAAAAATACAAAAAAAGGAAACAATATCAAGATTTTAAAAAATTGAAGTTATCAAGAATTTTATGTGGGTCCACAATGAACATCCAGGTGCAGGTGGCCAACAGTTAAGAAAATAACATGATATGGCATTTGGTATATTTACCTATAAAGTTTTCTTTAAATTGTTTAAAAACAAACTAAAAATCCTGTCACTTTGTGGACTAAGGTATGATTAACCTGTTGTTAGGTGCCATTTGGTGGGTTATGACCAGTATCGACTTTATGAAAGAAACACTG
>NW_022104341.1:14538071-14552073 GCF_000313985.2 Echinops telfairi | reverse complement strand
CCAAGACAGATTTATTTGTTCTCTGGAAGTCTATGCTACTTCTGATACCCTTCACTATCACCATCATTCAAGCTGCATCCCTTCTTCGGTCTTTTTTATTCCATGTCCAACTTGCACATCCATGTGAGGCACTTGAAAATACCAAGGCTTAGGTCAGGTGTACTTAGTCCTCAAAGTAACATCGTTGTTTTCAACAATTTAAAGTAGTTTTGTTCAGTAGGTTTACCCAATGCAATGCAGCCTTTAAACTCGTGACAGCTGCTTCCATGAACATTGGTTATGGATCCAAGTGAAATGAACTCCTGGACATCAATCTTCTCTCCTTTTATCATGATGTTACTGATTGGTCCCGTTGTGAGGATTTGGGTTTTCTTTACATTGAAGCATTGCAATCCATATCCACTGATGCAATCTTCGCTTTTCCTCTGTAAGTGCTTCAAGTCTTTCTCACATTTAGCAAGAAAGTTGGTTCAACTGCATATTGCAGGTTGGTAATAAGCCTTCCTCGAATCCAGATGCAGCATTCTTCTTCATATAATCCAGCTTCTCTGATTATTTCCTCAGAATACAGATGGAATAATTATGGTGACAGAATACAACCATGACACACGCTTCCTACTTTTAAACCATGCACACACCCTTGTTCTGCTTGCACAACCACCTGTTGATCCATGTACAGGTTCCATGTGAGCACATGTAGAGTTCTGGAATTCCCATTCTTCTCCAGGTTCTCCATTGTTTCTTATGATCACAGACTTGAATGATTTTGCATAGTCTAGAAACCTTTTTTTCCTGATATTCTATTAACTCCCTATTAAACAATTAAGCACAAACCAACTGACTCTCATCTCATCAGTTTTGACTCCTAGCAATCCTGTAGGACAGAGTAGAACTGCCCCTAGCAATGCAAGGCCGTGACTCTTTATAGGAATAGAAGGCCAAGCTAGTCTTTCTCCCTGGGAGCCACTGATGTTTTCCCACTACTAACCTTAGGGGTACAGCCCAATGCCTAACCACTGTGCAACTAGAGCTCCTCCTTAGTAAAGCTCAAAAAAATAAGATTTTAAGCATCAATAATTGAAAGAGGAATTGTTCTCCCTTTTCAATTTTTATATGACTAGAAAGCCTTTAGCTTGTTAGATTAAAATTATTTTGCTAGAAAATTATTTTCCTAAGTTAGTCCTTAATATTTTTAGTCATAAGGCTAGAGTCAGTAATTACATTTTATCAAATACACATTATTTTCCATCCAAATCAGAATTACCTGCCACACTTATAGTGCGATTAAACAATTACATAAAATCAATCAGGATTTTATAATAATAATTTTAGAGTGTTCATTTTACTCCATAGTCAATGAAATACTAGACAGGTTTGTACTTAACATGGGCATTTTATTTTAGCTGCACTCTTTGGTGGCAGAGTGGGATATGAGTGGGCTTCTTACCACAAGGTCAACAGTTGGAAACCACCAGCTACTCAAACAGAGAGATGAGGCTTTCTGCTCCCATCCCAATTTGTGGCCTGGGAATCCAGAGGGGCTATTCTACTCTGTGTTACAGCGTCCTCTTAGGAGGCGGATTCAGTTCAATAGCAGTGAGTCTGTTTGTTTCCTTTTGCTTTATTTTTGTGTGTGGGAGTGTGTGCATGTCAAATGAGTAATTAACAACATGAGTGTTCACATTTGAAATTCAGCTTTGCATTTAGACAACAATATTTAGGAAACATCTAAACATTTTCACCCAGAGATATTCTTGTATCCGCCTGATTTTTCATTTATTGCAGATGTTTGCATTGTAACATTTTAGTTCAATCTCTTATTCAGGATTGTATAAACATATAAAATATTTTGATAAACTACATAATATATGCAAAGTAAAAATCATTTCAGGGTTTATCCCCTTATAAATATGCATATTTTGGTTTTATTCAGTTTAATTTGGGGATTTTGTTGTTACTGATTTCTTGCTTGCTTTTTTTCTTTAAATTTTTTTTGAGATTACGAACTGGGCAATTTATTAACCCAGCAGCCTTTGTTGCAATGTTTCTTGTTGGCAGCTGCCAGCTTTGCTGCGATTCTGTCCAGATCTCTGTCCCCCCATCTTGGTCCTTCTCCACCCTCTTGGGCCCCTCTGGGGCTGGACGGACCCAGCGGGCCACGCTCCTGGAGCCCGGCTGAAGTGCGGTGACACCGTTTCTCAGCTGGTCCTGTAGACGTTGGTCATGGATCCCACCCCAGCACCACCTGAAAGGTGCGGGCGCCGTGCTTGGAGGCAGCTGGCACGTGGAACCAGCTCTCGTCAGTCCATTGGGGACTGTCAGCTTCCGGACTTTTCAGGAAGGTGGCCAGAGCTGGGGGAACGAACCCCTGCTGGTCCCGTCTTCACAGGGTGTCCATGCCACCACGTGGTGAAGGCTTACTGATTTCTTATTGCTAGTTTTTGTTTGCTTCGTATTGGTCAACATGGTTCATTTTTGAATTAACTAAGAAGTAACTACTGTCGAACAGGAGAAAAGTAGGAAGACAAGTTTATTATTTTTATTTGGGGCAAAGTGAAATGTCTCTAGTACTAGGCATGTCAGACAGAGGATCTATTTATAACACAGTGACGCACTCATAGAGTTTTCAGAGGTTTTAAATTTATGGCCAGGGAATCCTTTAGGAACAGGAAATATCTGAATCCAGAGCCCATTCAGATTCCACTTACTCACCTTCATGGCATTCCCATTAGTCATAATATCGCATGCAATTTTTCTGCCCACTAATTTTCCAATGGTGAGAAAAAATGCCTCTGCAAATTTAGGTGTAATTTGGCTTGCAGGGATTTTTTTAATAAACTTTAATAATAAAGGTTCTGAAGCACAGTTTTCCCCTCAAACAAGGTTCCCAAAGCATTAGGTAAAAGTGGAACATATATTATGTGATTTATTAATGGAACCGTCAAGTAAAAATTAAGACATTTCATTCTGAGACTTCAGTAACGAAGATAGATGTGGTTTGATATGATTAAAGCATTTTGACATTCTCCTCCAAATACCATCAATTTAATAATCTAAAGAAAGCTTCATAATTTGTTGAAAAGGATAGTCAATATTTAAATTTACATTAATTATTGAAAGGTTTCTCACTGTGCTTACTTAACTAAGGGGATATAGACTATTATCATTGAGTATTGTTTTAAATAGTTATAGATATGTAATAAAAATTAAGTATTACTTGTCAAATGCATGAAAAGGTTATTTTCAGATATTTTCTATAGTTCGCTTAATAATTTAATTCTAATATTATATAAATGTTATGCTCAGACAACACAAATGGCAAAAATATTCTATAAGGTTTTAATATGAATAAATGTTTTTTCTTTCTTTTTCCTTGTACTAGCATTCTCAGGGATGGGTGCGGACAAAAAGACTAGATACTCAAAGTTGCTGTAGGACATTATTAAAGACAGAGACTTGCAAGAGGGACTTTCATTATCCAGGCCATAGGTAGCAGGGTGTCTTCACGCTTACAAAGTGAAAGGGTTTTGTAAAGGTTTTATCTTTTCCAAGACTCGGTGTGTGTATTTTGGGGAAATCTCGCTGGTTTGTGCAGATTGTGCAGTCAAATAGTTCCATTTTTCAGTGGGTGCCTGCACATTTGAGGGGCCAAGTTGGAGTCTGAAAATTCTAAGTGGAGTCTGTAGCAAGAGCATCTGATACTTGGCATAGCTAGTTGGGCTTGTGCACAACTCTGTCATTCTTCGTTCCTGCTGGGACCACCTGTAAGGTCACCTAGTGGTCAAGAATGTCCTCACTGCGCATGCCTCTGACACCACTGGACCCCCGTCTGCAAGAGGAGAGAGTTTGTGATCTAGAAAACAACTCAGTTATAGACTTTCTAGATTTCACGGGTGATTGTACAATGTCACATTGTCCAGCCTGCTCTTGTTAGTGTCGGTTCTTCTCTTCTTGAGGCACTGTTTCTTCAGTCTTGAATAATTTAAGTATTCCAGCGATTATTTCCTCTGTAGAGTGGATGTGATCTCCAATCCTAGGATGATAGATGTAAATGGATGATTCAATCAGCATATATGAGAGGGCTCAGGGAAAACTTCCATTATCATTCTACAAGCTGTTTGATGCCCAATCATATAGAGGTCTGGCTTATAATTAATGCTTCAATGTTTGTTTTGGGTTATGCCATCTGTAGATGGCAAGTGGTTACTTAGTCACTGCAATTCTGATGCTGAATTCTTCTTCATAGAGTCTAGCATCTCAGATTATTTGGTCTCCATACAATCACCTTGTTGATGGTGGGCTGCCAGAAATCCAAACGAAATTCAGAAGGGGACATGGAAGATGACATAGCATGAGACTGCATCCCGTGCTAGTGGTAAACCCTTAAATCTGATACTGTCTGCAGAGACTAGCTTTCCACCTTAGTTATGCAGGAGCCTTACAAATGTAGTTGTAAAGATAGATTTGTAATTCTAAATTCCATTTGCACATGAAAGCAACAAAACTCCCACCATAAATGCAAGATAAAACAAAAAGCACAAATGACTTCTTTAAAGAGGCTATAGTAAAAGCAAAGTACATTGTAAAATAAAATATATTAAGGTTGTTTTAAAAACATCCAGGTATAACTTCAAAGACAGTTTGTGATTCCATAAACATCCATTGAAATTTTTTAAAATGCATGTTCCTACATAACTTTATAAACAGCAGCAAAAATAAGTAAATTTAAAAGATAAATCAGACACAAAATCAAAGCTCTAAAAAAATTACTGAGACAGATTCATTACTTTTTACTTGCACTCCTTTTTGCTGCTGAGATGCCTCCAACTTCCACATCTGCAGGCTGACCTGTTTGTCTACAGAATGCTTTTTGCTAGAATTTGTGTGCCAGGAGAGAGGCCTGTTATAAAATATGAACTGTCTATAAAGTAGCAGAAAATATCCAAGTAAAACATGTAAATCTAAATTATTTTCTAATTATAAGTTAAAGCCATCAACTAAATCACTTGCTTTATAAACGTGAAGGAGAAAACCAACAACAACAGAAACAACCAAAATCAAATGGAAAATCTGACACCAAGTAAAACAAATATGATTTGAAGAACAAGAGACAATTTTAAGAAAATTCTGATAACCACCACCAGAAAACTTGACAAAATATGTCACACATAAATAACAACAAAAGCTAAGAATAGAAAGCAATAAGGGAGCCTGGAAAAGCTCTAGAAAAAACCAAAATTTTAAATTCAGCTAGAGAAGCACTAGATGCAAAGCTAAGAAAACATCTTGTAACATATAACAGAAAAAAATATTGGAGAGAAAAATAAGGAATATAGAATATTAGTCCAAGAGTTTCAAAATATAACAAGGATAGATTATTGACAGGATGAAGAAGAAAAGGAAATGATTTTTTAAAAATTACAGAAACTTAAAATACTTTAATCAACATCAGATATAAAAAGAAGATGTAAAGATTCAGGGAGCAAAAATAAAGAGTCATCAATTCTGTGAAGAACAATAATTAATCAGTACGTCTGTATTACCTTGGGTCATTTTCATTATTCTTGACTGTTTACAAAGTGAAAATGATTTCATCATCTACAAACATACAAATCAGTAAAGCACTCACTAACAAAGAACATGTTACAACGGATTCAAGATATTTATATGTTATGGGATAAATAATGTCCACTAACAAAGAATAGAACATGAAGTATTTTAAGTTTGCACCGGGCCTTGATTTGTAGATTTTTGCCTACTTTGTAGTAACTTTGTTAAGGAATCAAGGAAGTCTTCACTCATAGTCCAAGATTAGAAAGGTAAACTTATAAGTGGGTGTCATGGCATCAATCAGCTACAGTTCAATATGATTTAAGGGAGAAAAGCAGGGATCCGTGAATGAGCTGTTTTGTGAGTATTACATGTAAAAAGACAGTCTCAGATTCTCCTCAAAAATGTAAAACAGCTGAAGGAGAGATTGAATTTTACAGTGCATTTAATATGAATTGCTTATTGTTACACTGATTGGAAGTAAAAGATGTGCTCTGATTGCCTCAGAGTTCTAAATTTTTTAAAGAAAATGAACAAAACCTCTTATTTCTGTAGTCACTCTGCCAAAGATAGAAAAAAGACTCTGATTATTATAAACAAAACTGGTTTTAAATTTCCCATCTGCAATATTGTAAAGAGAAAGCAACGAAATATTAAAAGTCCTGAAGAAATCTAATTTTAAACCTTAAAGACTGCTGTATTTGATTGTAAGCTTTTTTTGGCTTTTTTAAAATGTAACTATTTCACAAAATACTTTTATGAAATTTATTTAATTGACTATTTTAATTTTAAATTAATGAAAATAAGTAAAAGGTAAAAACAACAAACCCAGAAATCTTATTAAATGGAGCTGTGGAATTCCCAAAACAAATTAAAACATGAGGCTGTTCACTGTGGAAGCCAGGAAGACACCAAATCACACACACTGACATCGACTATTGAAGTCAGACATATATAGGAAAATGTTTCTATAAATTGATACTACTTTGAGAAAAATAATTTCATTTTGGAATGACAAATTTAAATACATAATTCAGCATCATTCATATGAACAGTAACTATTTATACAATTGCTTCTAACAGCTCAGAAGAGTATGTTCATTTTCTGCTATGGTTCATCTTTTGTGATAGAATTAATTGGAAGTTTCCTTCTACTTTAATCTGGCTTGTTTTTTATTTATATTTCTCATTAAAGGGAATAACTGTAAGGAAAAACTTTTATAATATACAAGGATTTATATTCCAAGTTTCTGTACGTGAAATATATATGCTCAATAAATGGAATTAAATCTTCTTAGAAGGAAAAATGTTAGGTAGTGATTGTTGTCAGCACTGGTAATTTATACCCAGCAATTTATGAGCTCCTTATTGAATTTATTACTTGGTGAACAAAACCAAATATTTTATAGGAACCTACATCTACTTATATTTAATAAGTTTAGAAGGGAGAATACTTCAATACATTGTGCTAACAACTAGAAAAAAATTTTTAAACAAATTTAATTCTAAAATGAGTCTCATATATATTGTACTTAAAATTGGTAAATAATTCTTAAGAATAAGATTTCATCAGCACTTTTAGCAGTTTTACTTTCAGATATAGCATGGAAATATTTTTAAATATTAATTTTTATTTATTAGTTCTGGCTTAAGTTGTCTTTCTTCCTATTTATTTTTCATAGATTTTCAGATTGAAAGTAGAAATTATGTTTTCTCTTCTTTTCTGTTTTTGATTGTCTTCAATATGTTAAGCTTCGGGGTACGAAGTGAGGAGTCCTGGTGGCATAGTGGGTTTTGTGTTGGGCTGCTTACCACAAGGTGAGTAGTTTGAAACTACCAGCAGCTCTACCAGAGAGATGAGACTTTTTATTCCGTAAATTGTCAGTCTCTGAAACCTACCTGGCCAATTCTACTCTATTCTGCAGGATCGCTATGACTTCACACTGCCGTGAGTTTGGTCTTGGGACACAAAGGGAGTATAGTACAGTTTCTTATTATTTCTCTTTTCTAGAATCTAGCAGAGCAGGAGACAGGAGGGTAAACAGTAACTCAGAGGAACACCAAAGCGTCAGTTTTGAAGGGTCAAAAGTCAGGACATTAGACCATTTTGTTCTTTAGTTATTGCTGATACCCTGTGGTCCCAAGGGTTACAAACTGCAGACTTGTAAAACAGGTATGCTCTAGTGACTGTTTTAGCTAGTAGCATATAAGGTAACCACGTGCCCAGGCTCCCATCTGGGCTTGTGTGCTTGGGGACAGTGACTCCAATTTAACTTCTCCTGATGGGCTGTTGCAGTTTCTCCTGCCCTCTACTTCTGCTTTCCAAACCCAAACCCCATTTACTGCAATCGAGTTGATTACAACTCGGAGTAATCCTATGGGGCACAGTAGAATTGTCCCGACAGGTGTCCGAGACTATACAGAAAAACATATCTTTCTCCCTAGAGTTCTGGTGGTTTTGAACTGCTGATCTTATGGTTAGCAGCAATCTAAAAGAGAACACTTAATTATTATACAGAGTTCACATTTGTCATCTCTTTTCTAACTCGTCTTTTTGCTTACTGACGGTTTTGAGAGAACTGAATCTGAGTCAAGGAATATATAAGTAGTTTCTACAAGACAGACTGAACATCAAAGAACTGAAAGGGAGAAATAATGATGATTCCCTCTCAAGCTTTCTCAAATGGTTATTTTCAACACCAGTATATACTCGTCCTGACACCTCCAGGGATCTCCTGATTGAATTATTATTGGTGAAAACGTGTCAGAATCATTTTCCAATTCAATTTGATCATTCTCCTAGTACTCCATTGAGTCTTGCAGGCTGTCATATATTTTCATCCAAGCAGAGATAAGCTTTTTCTCTTTAAAAAAATTGGGGAGTTTTAAAATCCTTTCAAAAAGTGAGCTAGTGCTTCATTTTAGCCTGAACTGGGGCCCAGCACTTTAGTTCTGATGGACAACTATATGAAACTAAGTCAAGAAGGATGTGTATACTGTCATAGAAACTTTCATAAAGCAAGGTTTACAAATTTGAATCCATTGTTTCCTGACGGAGACTCAATCTAGTTCTATATCTTCCAAAGACAATGTTCCCAGCTAACTCTCCCCACCCAAATTCCTTCACTCTTTCGTTTATACTAAGTCAAAATGGCAGTTTTTGCATCCTTCAGAGCTTTAGGTAATGTTCCCATAAAATTGTTTTGTTCATTAACCCAAACACCAAGAACATTTTTAAGGAACGTTACTTTAAAGAATGCATTGCTGTAGGAAGAAAAAAATATGTTCATTACAAATCTCTAGCATCTTTCGTACCAATGCAATTGTTCATTCCTTTGTAACTTCTCCTTAATAAGCCTCCGTGATTGCGCTGTGTCCTTCAAGAAAATGTATCAAGATTATTTTTTGAATTCCGTGAAACAGAATTGCAGTGGTCAAGTAGATCCTTTTAGAAGCCACTGCCTTGCTTAGACCTTTTTTTTTTTTTCTTTGAAGTCACACTAATAAGACTAACACAAATGGATTTCTTAGTGAAGTTGTCTTCAGTGATCCACGGAGTACAGAGACATGTCTAAATAACTTTTGCTTGTAATAAATTCTTGCATGTATGAATCCTAATAACAATACTTTTTTATATACCCTGCAGTAACTAATCGATTGCTCTCAAGTCAATTCCAACTCACGGCAGCTCCAAATGTGTCAGAGTAGAATTGGGTCTCAGAGTGTTCCACGGTGGATATTTTCAAAGTAATCCCCAGACGATTCCCTCCAAGGTGCTTGTGAGTGGACTCATTCCTCCAAGCTTTGATTGAGCAGGGAAGTACACTGACCACTTTTAATACAAAGGAGATTCTGAGCACAATAGAGGGCAATAAAAACGTTTGTATATATGTTGGAACTCAATCGTTTAGGCAATATGCTTTTCCCAAGAACAAAATGTTTTAAAGTATGAACTCCAGTGGGAACCACGTAAGAAGACAACTGTCCTGAAATCTAGATTTACAGGATCTTTGCAGTTAAAAGCTATAATGAAGGGGAGAGAGCAAGACTTTTTAAATCACTGTACTTTGATAAACTGTGATTGGAGCCAAGTGGCATGGATGATTGCAGAAGGCACAATAGTTCATTTAATTTAGCTGTTGCAGCAGCCTCTGATCCAAAATTAAGTAAGGTGTTGACAGACCATGGTAGGAACATCAGTGTGATATTTGGCTGATTTTCTAGCATATAAGGCATCCAGGAACGTTTTAGACCTAAGTATTTCAGAAGCAACAGTGTGATCTGCACTCTTCTGTATGGTCTGTAACAGTGTGAACCTCACTCTTCTGTGTGGTCTGTAACAGTGTGATCTGCACTCTTCTGTATGGTCTATAACAGTATGATCCTCACTCTTCTGTATGGTCTGAGACTAGGAAAACAGTCAAGAGAATGCATCCTCTGGCAGGAACACATCCCTAATGCATACTACCCTCTCAATGAGAAAATGTGTCTTCTTCATATTGTGGAAGAAGAGTGGCCATCCAGAAATCAATTAATCACTCAGAGGTTATAATGAAACTCACCCTAAAGTATACAATCCATCCTGGGAGAATGACAGAGAACCAAGGAGGCAATGCTTTGGTCTTCTTGTAAGTTGCTTTCAGCAAATACAGTGAAATTATCCAATTGGAAAGGTTTTCCAGAAGAGGTGAAAATATAGCCATTGGAATTTATTAATCATTGCATGCTGATAATCGGTTTTCTTATGAGTTGTTATATAATGATACAAACACAGATTGCTTCTATTCTTCTTTGAATTTCTTATCATTGGTAAACTCTAGACCAGAATTATTCTCAACTCTAAAGCAATGTCCAGGGTAAATCTCTGAAATAAACCAGGGTAGAGTCAAATACCCATAGGCAATTTATATTTAGAGAATAGCAGGCCAACTATTAGATTAAATTTAAAATACTTAAGGAGCCTTGGAAGCACAGTGCTTATGAACTTGACTGCTAACTGAAAGGTCACAGTTCACACCCATTAACCAGGAGAAATATGTGTAAACCTATTTATGTAAAGATGTACAGCTTTGAAAACCCTAAGAACAGTTCTCATCTGTGGCATATAAAAATTCTGAAATCATACAAAACGTTTTCGTAGAATACATTTCCCGTGGAAAATTTTAATGGACCTGAAGGAGTCACTGGACATGAACTAGTATAATAAAATTGTTAACCCCGCAGTTACTGGGGTATACTGAATAATGGGATTGGCATGCATAGCAAGTAAATAAATAAAAATATTTCTGCCCAACAGTGCTTGTCCTATTCTAATTTTGGAATGGATGGAAGATAAAAGGAACTGATAGGTAAAAAGATCAGATGGTAGTTTTAAAAGATGTGTAGTTTGTGTAGTATGCAAGACAGGCAGGGAATCATAATATTTATTAATGTTCTCATCTCTTAAAATTCAAGTTTAAAGAGATATTTAAAAGACTGTGAAATTAACAGGGAGAAAGGATAGAAATGGAGTTGCCCTAATACACAGGTCTATTCAATGTGCTTTAAAATAAAATGGAACGACTCGATGTGGCTGCGATGGGATGAATGAGGGAGAAAGGAGGAGAGGGCGGTTTTGGTAGATGTGTGTCTCTGTGAGGAAGAGGAAGATGATAGTGAGAAGAATTTCATAGGTTACTGGGGAGTCTGTTGCTTTAATTTTCAATGAGATAACAACATATAGCGAATTTCATCAAACAGCCATAGAAAATGAAGTCTATTCTGATGACATTGCTAATGGAAAGACTTCAAGGTGAGGTAATTCTTAACTTTGAAAAGTTTTATTTTGGTAGGATGGTGAGCGGGGGAAAAAAATCTTGATATATATGAGCAATAAAATGAGGATTGGCTCAGGAGACAAGAATAGATAAATTGGTGCTTTACAAGTGGCAGAAAACAGTTTCACATCAAAGAATGTAGTTTACGGAGAAGTGATATTTTTGTATGTCACCTTAACTTTTAAGGTGGAAATTCATTACAGCAAGTTTATATGTTCACAGAATGCAAAAGAAAGAGGGTCTTTTTTCTGGATTGATACTATTGAGTAGGCAATGAGAACGGGTTGGACTTTACAGCCGTAGCTGTAGTAACACCGGAAGCACAGCCATAGTAATCAGCAGGTGGAAGAACACAGTAATACAGATGCAAGTAGGCTCATGAGGATGAAGAGGGCAATAGAAAGAGAGAAAAAAGGAGGAATTTCTCACCCAGGAAAGGAGATTAATGCATTAGAGACCTGTATCAGGAATGCTAAGCAGTACCAGGGATCATATACAGATTGACGGTCATAAATTTAAAGTGAGACCAGCCAGCAAGACTGTATGTTTCTCATCATCCACGTTTGGTTGCTAACAACATAGGCGAGAATGAGAACTGAGAGTTTATGGATGTTATCAGTCCTGGTCTCTGACAAGCTAGAATAATAAAAGGAAGAGAAAGCTAAAGGAATTAAGTAGGTATACATTGGAGTTGGTTTAACAAATTGCCATGCAATCAAAGATCGATACCAGGGGATACGATGGGATGAAGGGCTGAAATGTTCTCAAGATTTCTGAATTATTGATGGTAGGGAAATTAAGATGCTTTAGTAGTGGAGTATTTGAGGCAGTGCATTTGAGATGTAGTCAATTAATATGACCCTTCTATCCAGAGTGCTCCTTGGAGGCAAGGATGGAGAGACTTTATCTTTTCTATAGGACAGGTTGTCAGGAGAGACCTGTCCCTGGAGAACGACATCCTACTTTGTAAAATAGAGGGGCAATGAAAAAGTGGAAGTCACTCAGGGAGATGGATTCACACAGTGGCTACAACAATGGCCTTGAACATGGGAACCGTTGTGAGGATGGCTCAGGACTGGGCAATGCACAGGGCGGCTACTGTTTGGACCCGAATTGATGGCACGTAGCAACAACATCCATAATTCCTAGGAGTCCTCATGGGGTAGTGGTTACATGTTGAACTGCTAACCCCAAGGTCAGCAGTTTGAAACCACCAACTGCTCATCATAGGGAAGATGAGGGGTTTTACTCTATAAACATTTACCGTCTTAGAGAACCATAGGGGCTGTTCTATTTTGTTTAATAGAGTACCTATAATGGCAGTGAATTTGAGCTATTATTCCATATGCAATGCATTATAATTTCAGACTCTATACCTGTGGCTATGTGCTCATTTTAGAGTGAGTTCTTTGTTGCAGGATGTGGTAGTTACCTAGCGTGGTGTCTATTGGAGGATTCAGAGTGAAGGGGTGGCGTCTAGCCTGTCAATCAACTTGATGACCTCATTTAGAGGCACTAAGGAGATCAATAGCTCACTGGAGGTGGGACACATGCTCACTCCCTGCAAGACATTCCTGTGGAGAGAAGTTGGAGAAAGGCTGATGGAGCCAGAACTCTGGAACTGGAGAAGCCATGTGGAGACCCCTGCCAGCACTGAGATGCTTATAATGCCACTGGATCCACAAGTCTTCCCACTAAGTGGCCTATGATCTTCCTGCATTCTGCATGTGTTTTGTGAGTCTGAAGAGGACTTTATAGATTGGTATCAGACATATGGGCTCATGTAGGACTTATGGACTAGATCTGGATTGGATTGGATCGTTTTCTCAATATTCAACTGCTCTCATATGTAAAGTTCTTTCTTATACACATGAGTGTCTGTGGGTTGGTTTCTCTAGCCTACTCAGACTAACACACAAGATTAAGGTGAAGTGAAGTCCTGACCATAGTAGAGAATATTAACCAAGTCATATCCCTTGCTTCATCTTCAAGACTACTTTACTAGAGTATGTGGTTTAGGAAACTTCTTTATTTTCCTTGAGGGTATGGTCAGCTAAAAGATAAAAATCACACTTCTATCAAAGCCATTCCTCTTGACATATAGTAGCTTTTAACTTCCCTAATAAACTCCCTTAATTGTGAATATTGTCTAGGGCTTGTGTGTGGCCGTTACAACACATTATCAAACCCAGCATAGATGTAGAGTGGCGAGGGAGGCGCTGTTAGAGTCAATAGGTAAAGAACTTTGGAATGTGGAGGTATGTCTTATTTCTGCTTCCTGGCAATATGGGTGCAAGATGAGCTCAAATATATCTACACTGCTAACTTCAGTAGATAGAAAATTAAAGGTGATTGCTAAAGAATAGGATGCTAGATACGGAAATTATGCCAGTGTAATGGTTAGGTTAGTATGAGATTTAAATTATAACTTCAGGAATGTTAGATGATGTAGTTCTGAGAAGCTTAAGTATTAGAAGGATTAGCTGCATATATATATGCATCTATATCTATATAGAGATGCATATATATCTAGCCTCATCAGGGCTAGATGAGAAGCTATGTTCTAAGTTATTCTTTGAGAAAACTATATGGAATCATTTCTGTTTTACAAGTGCTTCATTGTTTTTAAACTAAAT
>NW_022104341.1:14525770-14537971 GCF_000313985.2 Echinops telfairi | reverse complement strand
ACAATGGCCTTGAACATGGGAACCGTTGTGAGGATGGCTCAGGACTGGGCAATGCACAGGGCGGCTACTGTTTGGACCCGAATTGATGGCACGTAGCAACAACATCCATAATTCCTAGGAGTCCTCATGGGGTAGTGGTTACATGTTGAACTGCTAACCCCAAGGTCAGCAGTTTGAAACCACCAACTGCTCATCATAGGGAAGATGAGGGGTTTTACTCTATAAACATTTACCGTCTTAGAGAACCATAGGGGCTGTTCTATTTTGTTTAATAGAGTACCTATAATGGCAGTGAATTTGAGCTATTATTCCATATGCAATGCATTATAATTTCAGACTCTATACCTGTGGCTATGTGCTCATTTTAGAGTGAGTTCTTTGTTGCAGGATGTGGTAGTTACCTAGCGTGGTGTCTATTGGAGGATTCAGAGTGAAGGGGTGGCGTCTAGCCTGTCAATCAACTTGATGACCTCATTTAGAGGCACTAAGGAGATCAATAGCTCACTGGAGGTGGGACACATGCTCACTCCCTGCAAGACATTCCTGTGGAGAGAAGTTGGAGAAAGGCTGATGGAGCCAGAACTCTGGAACTGGAGAAGCCATGTGGAGACCCCTGCCAGCACTGAGATGCTTATAATGCCACTGGATCCACAAGTCTTCCCACTAAGTGGCCTATGATCTTCCTGCATTCTGCATGTGTTTTGTGAGTCTGAAGAGGACTTTATAGATTGGTATCAGACATATGGGCTCATGTAGGACTTATGGACTAGATCTGGATTGGATTGGATCGTTTTCTCAATATTCAACTGCTCTCATATGTAAAGTTCTTTCTTATACACATGAGTGTCTGTGGGTTGGTTTCTCTAGCCTACTCAGACTAACACACAAGATTAAGGTGAAGTGAAGTCCTGACCATAGTAGAGAATATTAACCAAGTCATATCCCTTGCTTCATCTTCAAGACTACTTTACTAGAGTATGTGGTTTAGGAAACTTCTTTATTTTCCTTGAGGGTATGGTCAGCTAAAAGATAAAAATCACACTTCTATCAAAGCCATTCCTCTTGACATATAGTAGCTTTTAACTTCCCTAATAAACTCCCTTAATTGTGAATATTGTCTAGGGCTTGTGTGTGGCCGTTACAACACATTATCAAACCCAGCATAGATGTAGAGTGGCGAGGGAGGCGCTGTTAGAGTCAATAGGTAAAGAACTTTGGAATGTGGAGGTATGTCTTATTTCTGCTTCCTGGCAATATGGGTGCAAGATGAGCTCAAATATATCTACACTGCTAACTTCAGTAGATAGAAAATTAAAGGTGATTGCTAAAGAATAGGATGCTAGATACGGAAATTATGCCAGTGTAATGGTTAGGTTAGTATGAGATTTAAATTATAACTTCAGGAATGTTAGATGATGTAGTTCTGAGAAGCTTAAGTATTAGAAGGATTAGCTGCATATATATATGCATCTATATCTATATAGAGATGCATATATATCTAGCCTCATCAGGGCTAGATGAGAAGCTATGTTCTAAGTTATTCTTTGAGAAAACTATATGGAATCATTTCTGTTTTACAAGTGCTTCATTGTTTTTAAACTAAATCCCATTTTCTATTCAGTTATTTTGTATAGTTTTTTACTATATCCCTAAACTAACAGATGATAAATATTAAATGATAAAGGTTAAACAATTTTCTTTTCTAACTGTTCATGTCTCTTTTCAATGACTTCTTTTTCTTGGGAAGTAAATATAAGAATACACAATACTTAAAAAAATACCTGGTACTTTGTCATTTAATCTTACAGTTTCATTGCATCAGGAATCTAGGAGCAGGTCAATTGAGTGGTTCTGATTCAGAGTTCCTCAAGAAGAGCTATAAAAACACTGGCTATGCCTGCTGCGATTTCAAAGCTTACAAAGGGAGAAAGGGAGGTTCCACTATTATCCTCAAATGGCTGTCGTCAGATCTCGAAATATCCTCTCCCAAGCTCAATCAAATGAGCATTTCCACAAAGATGTCTCATGTCTTATGGCCTCCTCCTCAAGAAAGGCATCCAAGGGAAAGGGAGATCCCCTAAATGAAAGCCGCAGTCTTTTCCAAACCTAATATTAGAAATGAAAACATACCACACATGCCATATTGTATTCTTTAGAATATAGATGCACACATTTAAGGAGGTGCATGGTCTTGAGAGGTCATAGCAACACAACTGTCCAATGAGTTATCTATTCAAAAGTGTATTTCAAGCAATATGGTGCAGAGGAAGGACTGTAACTTGTAGTCCAATAGACAAATTGAAATGTCATGTTGTCTTTAATGCTTCAAGCAAGATTCTCAACCTCTCAAAGTTTTAGTTTTCACAAGATGTATAGTTACTATACTGTGTTCTTTTATTCATCATGCATGAGGAGTTCCACAAATGTCCACCTGTTCTTGAATTAATATGCTTACTGTAGTACATTTCCCATAATGGTAAATGTACAGAGAGAAAAATAATGAATGTTCCAGATGAAGAAATCAAAAATCCATCCTGTGAAAATATCCAATAAAAATAGGCATTTACTAAGAGAATACAAATGACCAATCCTTAGAGAGCACTTGAGCAATCAACAGGGAAAAACATGCCCAAAGGGAAACTTTCAGAAAATGACATTTATATGTTTTGCTTTGATTTTGACCAGTGAAAATTTCCACGGGTGACACTAAAAAGTGTTGATGACTAGTGAGCATTTGAACTTTCCTCAAGGCTTAAAGGAAAGCAGTAAAGAATATATAAAAGTTTTCTTTTGCCTTGATAATTCCCTGCTACAGTTTAACCAAACAGATATGAATTCGGGTCAAGGATGGAGACTGCAGCCGCTGGAGCTTTTTCGATGGTTCGGAACTAACTCAGGAAGTGGAATTTGGCTTTAGGGACTGGACTGTGGCAAGCCCACTGTAGAGAGGAGCTTGGCTCTAGGAAAACTAGAAGTTGACAAAATAAACTGGAATGCAATATCCTAGACATTAGTGAGCTGCAGTAAACTGGTATTGACCATTTGGTCAATGGTCTACTAGGTGGGGAATAGCAAATGGCAGAAGACTAAGTCACATTTATCAGCAAAAAGAATATTTCCAAATCTCCCCTGAAGTGCAATGCTTCCCGTGATACAATAATACCCATTTATCTATCAGAAATATCAGTTAGTATGGAAGAATCAAAAGTTTGCATCAACCGCTGATACCAAAAATATTGTTATATGGTGCCATTGAGTTGACTTTGACTCACAGTGGCCCTCTGTAGAGCGGAACAAGTCTGCTTCACACCTTGCCTCCTTCACAACCATTATTACGCTTCAGTTCGTTGTTGCGGCTGCTGGGTCAAGCATGCCTTGCTCTTTGGGGCTGTCTCTCCACATTTGCACACATGATGTCCTTCTTCAGGCACTGATCTTTCCAGATGTGCCCAAAATGTTCAAGTAAAGTCTCACCATTTTTTACTCTAATGAGCATTCTGCCTGTACTTAATCCAAGACAGATTTACTTGTGTGTTTTCTGTTGCTTTGTTTTTTGTAGTCTGTGGTACTGTCAATATTCTTTTCCAGCACCATAATTCAAATCTTTGATTCTTCTTCAGTCTTCCTGTTCAGTGTTCACCTTTCACAGCACAGAAGGCAATTGAAAGCACTGTGGCTTGAGTCAGTTGGACCTAAGTCCTCTAAATGATACCTGTGCTTTTCAACACTTAGTTCTTGTGCAGCAGATTTACCCAACACAATACATGGCTAGATTTCTTGGAGGCTACTTCCATGAGCATTGGTTGTGTAGCCAGAGACTGATTATACAATTCCTGCCGTCTGCAATTGATCAATCATGCAAACAAGATGCATTAATCACTGGTGACTGGGAAGCTTGTAAACAAAGAATATCATTAGTTATAGAAATTAAGCCCTTTATAATAGAAATAGCACTGGAAATTGCATGATAAAATCTTGCAAGACCAAGAACTGATTGATGGCCAATTTGCTTTCTCAGAAATATAACTGGCATGAACGTAAATGGACCTTGTGTATGGAATGCACAGGAATTAAATTGACTACATAGGTAGAGATAGATCATCTAAGAACAAAAGTTTATTCATTACCAATACCACCACCCCCCAAAAAATAAAACACACATGTAAACCCTCACTGGATAAAATGTAGCATAATCAAGCTGAACACATTCATGGAAAGATAGCATAGAGGCAAAATAAGGCCAGGGACTAATTGTGGAACAGCCTAACAATTGCTCATATGCAAGTTTAAGTTGAAACTGAAGAAAATAACAAGTTTATAAAAACCAAAGTATTACCTTGAGTATATTCCTCCTGAATTTAGAGACCGTCTCAAAAATAAATTTGGTGCATTGAACACTAATAGTTGAAGACTAGACAAATAATGAGATGACTTCAGTGCGTCATATATTAAAAATACAAGTAATGAAAACAGTAGGAAAGAGGAAGATGATAAAATAGATGCCAGAAAATACTTTGAAATTTACTCTTAACTGTGGAGTAGCTAACGTAAAGGAAGAAATAAAGAGCTGAACAGAAATTTTTAAAGGGCAGATCAAAAATTAAAAGTAAAACATTATACTGTAATGTGCAAAGATCTGGAGTTGGAAAACCAAAAGGCAAGAGCATGTTGGAATTTCTCAACAGAAAGAACTGAAGGGGAAAAAATTAAAAATCAAGTTGGAATACTGAAAAATTCTATGATGTCAGATGAATTTTGACTGAAAGTAGATACCAGAAAGACGTTTGTTTAGGCTTCATTAACTATGCAAAGGCATTCAATTGGACCATAATAAACTATGGAAAGTCCTGAGAAAAATGAGAATGCCAGAACATGTCTTGTGATGATAAGCACCTGCACCTGGTTCAAAAGGCAGGGGTGTGAACAGAACAAGGGAACACTGCATGGCTTAAAATCAAGAAAGGGGTGTGTCAGGATTGCATTCACTCACCATATATATTCAATCTGCATGCTGAGCAAATAATCAGAGAACTTGGATTAAATAAGAAGAATGTGGTACCAAGATTGAAGGAAAGTCTTTTATAACCTGGGATATGCACATGGCACTACCTTGCTTGCCAAAAGCAAAGGGGACTTGAAGCACTTTCTGATGAAGATCAAGGTTGCAGCCCTTCAGTATGGATTACAGCTCAATGTAAAGAAAACATGTATTTGATCTGGTCCCTGCCATATTACCTGGTCCTCACCCTAGGAATGTTTGTATACAGTAGCTTTTTCCCTTTGCCACTTTTGCATTTTTTTTAAAGCTTACCTCAGTGGACTCATTTTGGACTTGTCCTTTTGTGCTTGACTTTCTTTGCATGATTTCCTCCAGTTCTTCCCATGCAGCGATGTGCTTCATGCGTTTGTCACTGCTTTTTAGAGAAGCATAGTACTCTATTGTATGTATAAACCACAGTTTTTAATCCAATCATCAGTTGATGGAAACTTGGGTTGCTTCCAACTCCTTGCAATTGTGAACTGTGCTGCAATGAACATTGGAGCACAGATGTCGGGCTTATAAATTATCAAGGGCTCATGAGGGAGGGGGGAGAAGGAAGGGAGGGGAAAAAAAGAAGACCTGATGCCAGGGGGTTAGGTGGAAATCAAATGTTTGAGAATGATGAGGGCAATGAATGTACAAATATACTTTACACAATTGATGTATGTATGGGTTGTGGTAAGAGTTGTATGAGCCCCTAATAAAACTATTAAAAATAAAAAAAATTAAATAAAAATTAATTAATTTTTTAAAAAGAAAACAAAAATTCTCAAAACAGAACCAATAGGTAGCATGAGAAATGAACAAAAGATTGAAGTTGTCAGGGATTTGGGCTTGCTTGGCTCCACAATCAATGCTCATGGAGGCAGAAGTCAAGATGCATCATGTTTTGTAAATCTGCTGCACATGTTCTCTTTTAAATGTTTAAAAAGAAGGATATTATTTTGAGGACTAAGGTGCCCCTGATCCAAGCCTTGGTATTTCAATTGGCTCATATGTTATAAGCCAGCATCAACTCAATGGCAGAGAGTTTGATTTCATATGCATGTGAAATTTGGAAATCAAATAAAGAAAACTAGAGGAGAATTGATACATCTGGACTATGGTGTTGGTGAAGAATAGCATATTGAAACTACCATGGGCTGCCAAAATAACAAACAAACATATCTTGGAAGAAGTACATCCAGAATGCTCCTTAGAAGTAAGCATGGCAAGTACTTTGGACTTGTACTCAGGAGAGATTAGAGCATGGAGAATGGGAAGCCATAAAGAAGATGATCCTTTATGAGATGGATTGACACAGTAGCTTCAACAATTGACACAGTGGCTTCAAACATAAGAACAATTGTGAGAATGGGGAAGCACCAGGCAGTGTTTCTTTCTTTTGTGCATAAGGTTGCCATGAGTTAGAACTAATTCTATGGCACCTAACAATGACAACAAAATGGGCAAACTATTGAATGAAGCAATAATTATCAGAACAAAATAAAAGACATACACAGACTTACAATTCCAAAAAGAATGGATCTACTTTAATACATGTCAGGAAGTAGCATAGAATCTGGAACCAACAGTGTTAGCAGAAGAAGTCCAAGTTGCACTGAAAGCAATAGTGAGAAGACAAAAAAACAATGCTCTAGTCTTGGAGGGAATAGCAACACAAATGCTTCAACAGAAGGTGTACTGATTGAAGCGCTTACCAGTCTATTTCCAGACATTTTGTAGCTAGTTTCTGAGTCAACAGACTGGAATATTTGAAGAGATCAATTTTAGGCTCAATTTAAAGAAAGGTGACACAGTGGACTTTAGCAACTTTCAAAGTATAATATCTCATACAATTTTGCTGAATAAAATTTAAAAATGGATGCAGCAGTACATTCACAAGGAACTGAAAAATATCGACAGATTTAGAAAAAGATGCAAAATGAGGAATATATTTACATTGTCAGATGAATCTTTGATAATAGCAGAAAACAATGTTAAGATATTTACCTGTGTTTTATTGACTAGACAAAGGCAGTCAACTATGTGGCATAAAAGAAAATCATAGGTACACTGCAAAGAATGGGATGCTAAACCACTTCATTGTGCTCATGTGGAACCTACCCATTGGCCACGGGGATCTAGCCTGGATTCACAAGGGGATAGTGAGTCCATCAAAATCATGAAATGCGAATGTCAAGGTTGTGTCTTTTCGCCACACTTATCCAATCTGTATGCTGAGTATATAATCTAAGACGCTACATGAAGAAGAAGGGGGCATTAGGCTGGGAGGAAGACTTAATAACAATTTGTGATATACAGATCACACATTCTTGCTTGCTAAAAGAGAAAAGGAGTTGGAGCTCTTACAATGAAAATAAAAAACTACAGATTTGGGTATAGATTATATCTCAATGGCAAAAAATCCCCATAACTGGGCCAATAAGCAGCAACACAATTTATATAGAGAAAAATCTGAAATAGCCAAGGATTTTATTTTACTGGATCCAAAATCAACACATATAGAATAAGCGCTTAAAAACTCAAACAATATATTGTATTGGGCAAATCTGCTGAAAACTTCTCTTGAAAATAGTAATGAGCAATGATGTCACTTTCAGCACTGTAGTACATCTAACCCCAGTCATAGTGTATCAATTACCTCATAGTGAAAGCAAGATAATAATGAACAATTAAAATTGAAAAGAATTGGTGCAATTGGATCACTGTGTTAGCGAAAATCCAAACAAACTCACTGCCATTTGAGTTGTTTGCAACTCATAGTGAGCTTACAGAACAGGGTGGAAATGACACTATGAGTTTTTGAGACAGTAACTTTTTTTGCTATTTTATTATTGTCATAAATCATCTTATTGAGGGCTCATACAGCCCTCAATTGCATTAAGGACATTTGTTGCCATCGTTTTCAAAACATTTTCTTTCTACTTGAGCACTTGGTATCGGCTCCTCTTTTTTTCCCCTGCTTCCCCCATCTTCCCTCCCTTGTGACCTTTTGATAAATTATGAATTATTATTATTTTCATGTCTTACTCCATCCACCATCTCCCTTCACCTACATTTCTGTTGCTCATCCTCCTGGGGTGTGTGTGTGTGTGTGTGTGTGTGTGTGTGTGTGTTAGGTTAGGGGGTTGTATATATCTACATCAATCATTGGGATAAGCTCCCCCTTTCTCCCTCTGCTCCCACCATTCTCTCCCTACCCTCATAGTATTGCTATTCCCATTACTGTTCCTGAGGGGTTTATCTGTCTTGGATTCCACATGTTGAGAGCGCTTATCTGTTCCAATGCACATGCTCTGGTCTAGCCAGGTTTGTAAGGTAGAACTGGGGTCATGACAGTGGGGGGAGGAAGCATTAAAGAACTAGAGGAATGTTCTGTGTTTAGTCAGTGCTATAGTGAACCCTGGCTGGCTAGGCCTTTCCTTGTGACCCTTCTGTGAGAAGATGTGCACATATCTACAGATGGGCTTTGGGTTTTCACTCTGATAATATTAAATATATCATCGACTATGAGAAGAATATTCAAATCTGTCTTACAACAAGCATAGCTGGAATGCTCCATAGAAGGGAGGACAATCGGACTCATCTAGTGGCTAATGTTCTTTAGGCATATTACAGGAGGAGAAGAGTCACATGCTTGTCCAAGTATAGGGTCTGAAAACAAGAGGAATACCATCAACAAGACAGATTTTCCAAGTAGCTACAATCATGTGAAGATAGCATAGGTCTGGGCAGTTTTTTATTCAGTTGTACATAGGGACATTGTTCAAGGTGTAGAAAAGCAAGAATATACTTTGAGGACTAGCACATGAACCAAGCCATGCTTTTTCAATAAGTTTGTATGCATTTAAAAGTTAGAAAGGAATAAAGAAGACCTTAGAAGAATTTATGTGCTTGAATTATGGTGCTGGAGAAGAATATTGAAAGTACCATGGACTGTCAAAAGAACAAACAAATCTCTGTTCGAAGCAGCACAGACAAAATTTTCCTTAGAAGTGAAGATGGAGAGACTTCATGCCATATATTTTGTACATATTATCAAGAAAGACCAGTCCCTGGAAAAGAGGCAGCATATATTTATAGGTTTAGTATTAAGGTAGCAGATGGACATTGGGCCACTATTCAAGTACTCCCTCAATGCAAGCATGTTTTGTTCTATTAAACTGGCATTCCATGATGCTCAATTTCCTGATGTGATCGCTGAAGACAAAAATGGGTGCATAAGAAAATGTAGTGAAAGCGGATGGTGCCCGGCTATCAAAAGATATAGCCTGTGGGGTCTTAAAGATTTGAAGATAAACAAGTGGCCATCTAGATGAGAAGCAACAAAGTCCACATGGAGGAAGCACACCAGCCTGTGTGATTGTGAGGTATCGATAGGATCAGGTATCAGGCATCAAAGAACATAAAAGCATATAATTGTGAATGAGGGGAAGTGCAGAGTGGAGACCTAAAGCCCATCTATAGGCCACTGGACGTCCCCTTACAGAAGGGTCACAGGGAGGAGATGAGCCAGTCAGGGTGCAGTATAGCAATGATGAACCACAGCTTTCCTCCGGTTCTTTAATGCTTTCTCCCAACCTCCCAGCAACTATAATGACCCCAATTCTACCTTACAAATCCGGCTAGATCAGAGGATGTACACTGGTACAGATAGGAACTGGAAACTCAGGGAATCCAGGACAGATGAACTCTTCAGGATAAATAATGAGAGTAGTGATATCAGGAGGGGAAGGGGAAGGTGGGGGAGAAAGGGGAAACCGGTCACAATGATCTACATATAAACCCCTCCCTGGAGGATGGACAACAGAAAAGTGGGTAAAGGGAAACATCGGACAGTGGAAGACATGAAAACACAATAATAATTTATAAATTATCAAGGGTTAGTGAGGGAGGGAGGGTGGGGGATGGAAGGGAAAATTGGAGAGCTGATATCAAGGGCTCAAGCAGAAAGAAAATGTTTTGCGAATGATGATGGCAACAAGTGTGCTTCACACAATGGATGGATGGATGAATTGTGATAAGAGTTGTATAAGCCCCCAATAAAATGATTTAAATATATACATTCTGAAAAAAAAAAAGTTCTCATTACTAATTGGAGATCATTGTATCCTTAGTCAGCACACCCTGCCCCCACCCCCACCCCCGCTCCAATTTTTAACCATTTCCATTCCATTTTCATTATTATTCTCTGGTTTCCTGCCTCAGATTTTCCCCATTTCTTTAACTTGAGACCCTAATTCTCTTATATCCCTTCTTCAAAAGTTAAAGTTAGATTTTATAATCCTACACATATCCTGGTTTACATCTAGTTTTATCCTTTCTGAGACTTATTTATCAATTTTTCTTTTTTCTTCTTTCTTTATCTTTAAACTCTCTTTGCTTTTTGAGTATTTTTTCCAAATATATTCTCTCGACCATATACTGGGCACCATGTCTTCCAAGTGAGAGAGAGGAGATCGAGAGCCAGCAGACAGAGAGAGGTCAAGAGACCCTGTGGAGAGAAGCCTTGGCAGTGATAAGAGATCTGAAAGGGTGATCTCAACAGCCTAGAACAATCTAATCTAAAAGCCTGTGGCCATCAGACCCCTAGCCTGCATCTAAATCCCAAGGTCATCAAACCCACAGTTCTTTTTATTGAATATCACATGCTTACTCCCCTAACCATACCCAGGCAAGACCCAGCACAGGGGAGAGCATGCATGACTAGGTTTATGATTGCCCCTGAGAAATAGGACGAGTCCTTGGATTGGTCCTTTCAAAACACAGAGATATAGATGGTCCAAGTACCCCATATCTGATAAAACCCCATGGACCCTGTTCACTCAGTAGCAACTCACTTGAGTCCCCACCTGTTGTGAAAGGTGCCCTGCTTTCCATTCCCAATACACTTTGCTTTTAGCCTGCTGTTCTGTGGTTCGTGAGCAAGGGCCCCTGGATGCATCGAAGCAGTTGCCACACAACGAGATACTCAAAGATGTATCATCTGAGGAAAAATAATAAAATTAAGTCATTTTTATTGTACTTTTTCTTCCAGTACAACCAAGCCTTGGAAAGAAGATGCTACTCTCAAATGTCTGAATTCTCCCTCTTCATTTATTAACTCAAGCCATTTTGGGTTGCTTTATTTTACTTTCCATTTCTTCCCTGAAACTGATAGTTCTTGTATGTATATGGATGTGATCCTACCACTGACACCCATGATGCTTCAGGAATGATCATGAAATGTTTGGGGGGTTCATTTTGATGAGGAATGTGACACCATTCCTCCATCTGATTTTTGCCTGAAAATGGTCAAAATCGATCTGTTTCAGTTCATGGAACTTTGATAGCATAGTGGGTTACACTTCAAACTAAAAGGTTAGCATTTCAAACTTGCCACCGATTTTGCAGGAGGAAGAAGAGGCCCTTCGGGAGCTCTCCTCCACTATTCTGTAAGTCACAATGACTTGGAATCCACCCAGTGGCAGTGTGTGGGGCAGGTCCCAAGATACTGATCTTGTCATTTTCCCAAACTTCCAAGCTTCCTTGATTCATACTTCATATATTCCAATTTCTGATTATTAGTGGATATTTTTGCTGTTTCTACTTGTTTTTGAGTCATACAATGTCAGCCAATGAAGGTCCTGAATGCCTTATTCCACCCATGCCCTTGAGGTCATCTTTACTTTGAGGAGACAAATAAATCCTTCTAAAGGCATGGCATATAATTTTATACTTATAATTTTTATGGACACTTAAGAATATTCTTAAGTGTATTGTAGATGGAGCTGAGTCATCATCCTAATATTTAATAAGGCAATGATTTCTAATTGAAGTCAAGTAATAATACTGTTATGAAAATATTCGATCAATA
Source organism: Echinops telfairi (assembly GCF_000313985.2). Classification (NCBI taxonomy): domain Eukaryota; kingdom Metazoa; phylum Chordata; class Mammalia; order Afrosoricida; family Tenrecidae; genus Echinops; species Echinops telfairi. The sequence goes on along the minus strand of NW_022104341.1, from coordinate 14,526,071 downwards.
AATTTACTTTTCAATGGAATTGGAATCTGCTCATGAGTTTTAGGTGCTTTTTATTTTTATATATATATTTGAAAATTAAATCATTCTTTGTTAAATATTTATGAAATACATGCTAGTATGCTGGGGTTTTTGATTACAAGGGCTTTATAATAAAATAGGAATATATATGGATTATACAAATGATATTTAATTTAATTGCTCCCCCTCAAACCCCCCAAAAACTTCAAAACATTAGAAAACTAAAAAGAAGACTTTCTCCTATGAAGGTAAGACCTAGGTGCAATCTTGGCCTGTATCCTAG
>NW_022104341.1:14523367-14524629 GCF_000313985.2 Echinops telfairi | reverse complement strand
CATGGTTTTTTGTTTGTTTGTTCGTTTTGGGTCTTCTGATGCCTGCTACCCAATCCCATCGACACTTCATGATCGAGCAGGCTGGTGTGCTTCTTCCATGCGGACTTGTTGTTTAATTTTCTGTCTTAAGTCTTCAGGTTAGAAATGTGTGTGAGGTAGCGTCCAGCTCACCTGGTGGACTTTTCCACACTACATTTCACTGATGCAGCCTCTGGAGAATGCTGTGTTCCTTGAAGCTGTAGGATTCAATGCCCCAGTGTTCCACAGAACCTGGCCAGAGTCACCAAGGTGCATTCTAAAGCCCAATTCAATGTGACCCATTCATTGCATACCACAGAGACACTCCTCATCACCCCCTTGGGTGTCCAAAAGCATTTTTAGTCATACTTCTCCCCAAATGGAGGTCAGTCCTCCTACTTTTCTTACCATCAGTCATACGTTTGTGTTTTTCCAGATCTGTTCGCTTCCTTTCCCCTCTCCTGACTTGACTTTGCCATCAGTATCCCTCATCCCTCTTATAGGGCTGTCTCTCTGTCTGGGGGGTCTTTGTCATAGCTTTGCATGGCTGCCACTCAGTAGACCACATGCCTTTATCCTCCCCTAACAATTTGATCCCAGTTGATGTGCAGCACCCTCTGATAGAGTGACCTTCAAGATACATACCTAGAGAGGATGGTGTACGATTCCTGGGCAACAGTCAGGCTTTCTACCAGGTTGCCTGTCCAGCAGACTAGGTGCCCTGCAAATCTGAACTTTGCCTGCCCTGATGCTTATTCCTACATCAGTGGATACATGCGGTATTTGTCCATACAGTATTGTGATTCACTAACATCATTCAGCATTGAATTGCTATCCACACTGAAGGTATTTGAATTTCATCAAGAACTGTTTAAATTCTTTTTCACTTTCAGCAATAAGGTTGTGTCATCTGCATATTATAGGTTACACTAATTTTCTCCAAATCTGATTCCAAGCTCATTTTCATAAAGCCAAACTTCTTTGATTATCTGTTCAGTATACAGATAAGTATTATGAAAGGATATAACTTTGATACACATCTTCTCTCTCTTTTTTTTAAATCATTTTATTAGGGCCTCATACAAATCTTATCACAATCCATACATACATCAATTGTGTAAAGCGCATTTGTACATTCATTGCTCTCATCATTCTCAAAACATTTCCTCTCCACTTAAGCCCCCAGCATTAGGTCCTCATTTTTCCCCTCCCTCCCTGCTCCCCCCTCCCTCATGGGCCCTTGA
>NW_022104341.1:14518264-14521547 GCF_000313985.2 Echinops telfairi | reverse complement strand
AATATTAACCTGGACTCTTAATCTTTTGGAAAACTTTCCAGTGGTCCAAAAGAACTGAAATTGTGATGAAAATGGATCAAGAATGAAAAAATACCAGAGAAATCAGAGAAAAAATTTATATTTAAGTTCTTTTTTATTTCTATGTGATATTCAATACGAAATCACAGGCTTATGATTTAAAAACTCATGGCTACTTAGAAGTTCAGGTAGGTTTTTATTTTAGACTGTGACTGAAGAAACTAAAGGAGAGTCTTTTACTGCATATGCTATTTGTATAATGATTTCCCTAGTAATACAATTGATATCGGCTTCTCTAAGTGCACTATTACTACTAAATTAAAAAAAATTAATTATTGCAATTAAAAATAGACACATAAAGTGTAAACAAAACTATGCCTACATATCATTCACACCTGCCAGAATAGCTATCATCAAAATATGGAAAATAATAATTGGTGATTAGGATGTGGAAAATACCTGAGAAGAGATGGGTGTAATGGTTATATGACATTGTTGTGGTAGCTACATATTCTGGTTTCAATTTGGGACCTGAAAGGATTAAGAGTGAATGGGTAGAGTCTAGTCTGTCAATCAGATCATAGCCAATGAGGTCCCTGTATGGGCATGGCTTTCTCCTGCGAATTCTGGGAAATCTGGTTTTTCCTCCTTGGAGATGGGAGAGATTTTTGGCTCACTCCCTGGAAGACACTTTACTGACAAGACAAATGTAACTATGCTAGCTCCCTTAGCTGGAGAAGCCAATTGGAGATCCCTGCCAGCACTGAGATGCTTACATTGCCACTGGATCCAAAGACTTTCTACCCACTAGCCTGTGATCATCCTGCAATTGACATCATTGCATGTGTTTCATGAGTCTGAAGAGGATTTATAGATCAGTGTCAGACATATGTGCTGATATTGGACTTAGGGGCTTAGACTGGACTGGTTTGGGATGCTTTCTTAATGTACAATTAGCCTTTATATAAAACTCCCTCTCATACACATGTGTGCCAATGAATTTGTTTCTCTAGTATCTGGACTAACAAAATTATGAATGTATCTAATGTCACTGTATTATAAATTAAAATGGTAATTTAGGTTATCATTATATATTACATTGAAAGTGTAAATAAATTTAAAAAGTGATAATACATAAGAAAAAGAAATGACAAAATATTAAATAATCTAAAAATGTCAAAAAAGAAAGAACAAATTGTCTAAGAACAGATAAAGCAAGTAGAAAATGAATAGTATATGTCTAATTTAAACCCAATATTTCAGCAATTAAAGCACTAATTATTAACACTCTAAAAGGAAGACACTTACTGTCATGTTGATCAAACAAACAAACAAAACAGAAATTCAACAAAAATATAATTTATGGGATTTATCATTGCAAATTAAAAACACGAAACCTGGAAGAAAGGGTTTGGGAAAGTGTGAAAAATAAAACTGAATATTATTGACAGATAAGCTATAGATTTAATTGCTACATTTAAACAGATGGAAATATAAAACGTTTCATTAAATGGGAAGAGAAAAACAGATTGTACATAACCAGGAGTCTGAAAAGTAAGAGGACATTGGATTTAGAGTAAATGTAGAGATGTTAGTTTTTATTCCAAGAGTAATATAATTTATAGCCATTTTCACCATGAAGAATGAGTTATGTGTAATAGTTAAGATCTTTGCTCTAACAACATTCAGCCACATTAATGAAGGCATGAAAAACATACATAATTGGGTATAACTTAATTAATAATTTGCTAGATTAATATGACAGAGAAAGAAATAAGAGGATCAGGGTATGTATTAAAGTAAATTTAATTATTGGTGGCTCTTCTATCCATTTGTCTCTAACTCCCATGAAATTGTGGGCTAGGGTGAGTGAACCATTAAGAGTGAGGATCAGCTAGTTTTGTCATCCCTCTGGGTATAAGAGGGTCATCTCACAAATAAGAAGAGAGAGACTGCCAATTCCATCAAGAAACAATAGCCACAAGCTGAGTATATTTAAAATCCATGTCAGAAGTGGCAGAAGCAGTAAAGGCTGCAGAACTGGAACCATGCGACAGAGCATTGGAGTGGTGTCAAGACTCAGGCACAGAAACAATCCAGCTGGATGGCTTACTGGCCCATGGAGACATAGGCCAAGGGACCACATAACTTGTGTAGATGATCAGAGAGAGATTTTGATGCTTACTGGGAAGAGTCAGTGCTATGGATCAGTGATTATATCTTTCAAGTTTTCTGATCCTAGATTGTGATAACATGTTAACTCTCTTAATAAACCCTTTAATTGTAAGCATTGTCATTGAGTTCTTTGTGGCTGTTGCAACGGATTGTTGTGCACAGCAGAGTCCTGCAGAAGGAGGACATGCTGTCAGAATAGGGTGAAAGAAGAATGGAGGGGCAAGGCATCTTCCACTTTGTGGCAAGTGATGCTAGTTTGGTGTGGAGTTGGTTTCCTGTCTCCCTACTGAAGGTGCGGGAGGTTAGATGTGGGCTCCATTTTCTCCAAGTATTTGTAAGTAAGTGATTATAAATTTGAACCATGGCTTCTTAGCTGGACAATTGAGAAATAAAAATATAAATGAGTACAAATGGCTAAAATCTTAGATCTTAACCAATTGTGATGAAATGAAATGACTTTATACGGCTCTTCTATCCTTAGTTTTTGTAACTTATACCAAATGATGGTGTAAGAAACTGCAAATAAACACAAGAGACTCTAACTTGGGGATTGGTCAGTTTGGCCATTCTGCTGGGTACAAGCGCGAACTGTTACAGAAATGGGAAAATAGAAACCCAGTACCATCAATGAAAAAGAGCAAACAATGGAGCACATACCTTCCTGGAGTGTTGGAGGTAGGATGTACAAGAGGTCACAAGAATGAAACAAAAAGACAGAACAGTCAACTTCCCATTCCACTGCGGTTGGATGGGGGGTGCCAGCCCCCTGCCACTAATCATGGGTTGATAAGCACAATTGTATGGTTGAGATATATATATATATAATAATATAGTTATAGAGAGCATGAGAGATAGAAGAGAGAATGGAGCCGGACACATTTCATGGTAGCATGCTCAACTCATGGATGGCCATGATCTTACCGGCTAGGTCTGCGCACAGCGTGGGCCGGGGCAAGGTGGGGCGTAGACCTGGCAGGAGGTTCAAGAAGTGGGCAGGAGGCTGGAGGACCCCGTTTATTGCTAATCAAGGGTTATATCTATTTCAGGGGGCATAATTGCAGGTAACCGCATGTCACAGGAAGGGGCAGTA
>NW_022104341.1:14515451-14517602 GCF_000313985.2 Echinops telfairi | reverse complement strand
AGCTGCTGCAAACAAGAAAATGGTGTTGTGTTAGTCTGGGTAGACTGGTGAAACAAATCCAGGGAGACTCATATATTTATAGGAAAGATATTTATATGAAGAGTAATTATACATTAAGACAACATTCCAGCCCAGTCTAGATCAAGTCCATACGTATGATATTAGCCCACATGACCAATATCAATCTATAAAGTCCTCTTCAGACTCAGGAAACACATGGAATAATGCTGAATGCAGGAAGATCACAGGTCAGTGAGTATGAAGTCTTGTGGATCGAGTGGCGTTGTAAGCATCTCAGCTCTGGCAGGGGTGTCCATGTGGCTCCTCCAGCTCAGGACACTAGCGTAGCTACACGTGTCTTGTCAGCTGTAATGTTTCCCAGGGACTGAGATTGCACCCTGCCTCTAGTGAGCTATTTTATTTCCTTAGCACCTCCAAAAGAGGTCATCAAGCTGTGATCCGATTGACAGGCTAAACTCCACCCCTTCACGCTTAAGCCTCAAATTGACAACAGATTATGTAACTACCACATGCATCCTTAATGTTGTCTGATATTGATTTTGATAACCTGTTGTCTTTTCTAATTAACCTCCATAATTGGGAGTCCTGTCTGTGAGTTCTGTGTGGCCATTGAAAATAGTAATCAAATGAGCAGAGAAGTAGATTGCCAAAGGAGGGTTTGTTGATACCACCCATTTGAATATTAAATAGTATTATTATTGTCTTACAAGGCTACCTGCTCTATGCTATTTCAGACTTTTAAAGTATAAGTGGAGAATTTTAACACTTAAGGTTTTTTGATTTAGTATATTCTGTGGACTTGATTCATTTTTAGAAATAATAGCATATTTTATCTTCAACTGTTTGTTAAATATTTGAATTATATTTACAAAATTTGTTATTGGGTTACTATAAGACAGAATTGACTAGATGGAAGTTGTTTGGATATACATCTTAAATCTATATATATATTTAAGGAGGTTCCAAGATGGCATCCATCACCCACCTGGTGCTCCTAGTGTTAGATAGGAAAATTAAATGGTTAAGAAGGCCAGTATTTGGAGACAGAATACCATAAAGAGAGTTCAGGTGTATTAGGGTCTGTGGATAAGACATCCCTCTGCAATTTTCACCCATGGAGAAATTCGAGGGCTAATTGAAACACTCTAAGTTCACAACTGTCTGTGCACTCCACTAATCCCTTGCTAGGTCCAACAGTCTATGACCCCTTCCTGTGCCCAAGAACTGAGAGCCAGAGTGTCAATAGTTTCCCCACGCTGTTTTCTAAAGCTGGTCATAATCTCAGGCTTGCTAAGGGTCTTCAAGAACTTGCCACAAGAGCTCACAATAGGGTCTCCTCTCTCTAACCCTGACAACTCCTTAATTTGCAGGCTTTGCATCACTCCTCCCTGGCCAGGAATAGAATGGTGCATTAGCCACCCTTTTGTCCCTCTGCTCAGCTCCCTCCCTTCCAGCATGGGTTATAACAAATAATTAGACACTAATTTGCTGCAATTGAAGATCCCCTAGGATATTCACCCAAGATAGAACATAGATTCCCGAAGCACAACCTGAGGAGTTGTGCTGGAGGGAGTTGAGGGTGACATAGGTGGGCAGCTTGGGCAATTCAGACACAGTAGGCCCCAAACCCATTCAACTAATCTGTTCCTCCTTTCATGGGGGACAGCATGGCACAGCTCTAATACCAGTGCACCCTACAAACCCATGATAAAAAAAAATTAAAAATTTAAACTGAAAAACTTTAAAACATGCTTTCAATCAGAGGCTGTGTTCCTTTGTGTAACTTTGAAAGTAAGCTGCCAGAAATCTGGTCCATTAACATTCCTTTTACATAACAAAACAGACAGATAGCAGATCCTCTGAGCACAGCCTAAAGTGTTTTAACATAAAAAAACTAAAAAAACAGAAAAGCTAACAGGAGCTGAAACCCTTGGCCAGAACCAATTCACCAGTAGTGTGTGGCCCCAAGCCCCATGTCACCCCCACCAAGCTGCCTCTGGACCCGTAGTTACACCATCAACCCTACCTGGACTGGCACTGCAGACTAACAACTGCTGAAAGCCTCAATCCACCCTGAGACTGCCCTCCAATGCTCACCACAAAACTACAGTGGCTCCTCACCCAATCAAC
>NW_022104341.1:14512671-14513703 GCF_000313985.2 Echinops telfairi | reverse complement strand
TTAAAAAAATATATACTCAAGTAGAAAGCAAATGTTTTGAGATTGATGATGGCAACAAATGTACAAATGTGATTGACACTATGTATGTGTGTATTTTGAAAAGAACTGTATGAGCCCCCAATAAAATGATTAATAAAAAAGAATTATACTGAAAAAAAGAAGAAATAAATAATGAAATCACTCAGACTTCCCTTTGGGACCTCTATACCACAAGGTTGGAAATCAATAAAAGGGCATTTAGGAAAAAAGGGCAAACAATTGGAGGTTGAAAAACTTTACTGCAAAATGAGGGGGTACTTGCCAAAATCGTAGATGAAATTTGGAAGTTTTTAGAAACCAACAAGAACGAGAACTTGATGTACCAAATGCTATGGGACATAGCAAAAGCAGTTATCAGAGGAAGTTTGAGAACAATAAATGTACACATAAAAAGGAAGAGAGACATACAATTGGTATGCTGGCACAAAACTTCCAGCAATTAAAGCAGAGTCAACTGGACAATCCTACTAATAGCAAAAGAAAATAAATAATAAAAATCAGGGCTAAGATACAGGAGATGAAAAAGAAGAATATAATTCAAAAAAATCTATACTGCTAAATGTTGTTTCTTTGAAAGGATTAAAAGAAGCTATGGCTGTTGGCAAACTTAACCAAAAAAAGAAAGGAACACATTTCAATAGCCATGATGAGGGATGAAACAGGTGGCATTACAACAGACTCTAATGAAATTTAAAAAGTACTAAGTAATTTAAAAGTACTAAGAAGGCCTGTATAGCAATGAATTCAACAACATGGAAGAAATGGGCAATCTCTCCCTACATTACCCCAGAACAGTGGTTTTCAACCTTCCTAATGCCTTGACCACTTAATACAGTTTCTCATGTTGTATTGACCCCCAAACATAAAATTACTTTCGTTGCTACTTCATAACTGTAATTTTGCTATTGTTATGAATCATAATGTAAATATCTGGTATGCAGGATGTATTTTCATTGTTACAAATTGAGTTAGTTAATTGTGCCAGCCTGGCTG
>NW_022104341.1:14511596-14512571 GCF_000313985.2 Echinops telfairi | reverse complement strand
TGGGTATGGGTTAATGTTGGACTTGTGGGCTTGGGCAGCATTGGGTTGGGATGTTTTCGTGATGCACATTTTCTTTGCATAAAACTCTCTCTTACACATGAGTTGCTGTGGATTTGTTTCTCCAAAGTACCTAGACTAATACACAAATTGAACATAATTAAAGCATAATGATTAATCACAAAACAGTATGTAATTATTTATTGTGAAATATTTGTTTCTAATTACAAATAAAGGAACTTTTATCTTGAAGCATGATGTAGCATGGGTAACAGTCTTTACTCTGGGTGCTCGTATGTGGGTGTAGCTGCATTTGGGTGGATCTGCCTTGAGACAGATAGAGGAGCGGTGTCTCAGTTCATAATACCATCAAAAATATGTGTTTTCTGATGGTCTTAGGTGACCCTTGTGAAAGGGTTGTTTGATCCCCCAGGGGTTCACGATCCACAGGTTGAGAACCATTGGCCCAGATGGACATTAAGAACCTCAAAAGATTCATAGCAATAAAATGTTATCAATGGATTGCGAACAACAACAACAACAAAAACATCCAGGGTAAACAACCTCACAAGAGAATTACACCAAGCATTCAGGGAAGAACTGACTCCAGTCCTACACAAACGCTTCCAGAGCAAAGAAAAACAGCAAACTCCTGAACTCTTTCTATGAAGCTAGTATAACACTGATCCATAAAGTGGGCAAGGACCCCTCAAATATTGGGAACTAGAGATCAATATCTCTAATGAGCCTAGATGCAAAAATCCCTAACAAAATAATGGACAATAGAATATAAAAGTATATAAAATGGATAATACACCATGACCAAGGGTTCATGGTGGGATTCATTCCAAGGGTAAAAGAATGGTTCAACATCTGAAAATCCATCAGTATTATTTGCCACCTTGACATTAAAAAGAATAAGAAAAAACATTTGATAAATGCAGAAAAAGCATTCAACAACATCCAACAACCATTCCT
>NW_022104341.1:14509945-14511039 GCF_000313985.2 Echinops telfairi | reverse complement strand
AGTGCTGGAAACGATAGAGGAATATGGCAGAGTGACAGGATAGTAGGTCAACAAACAGAAGTCTATCAGAATGCTATACATAGCGGACAAGACCACAGAAGAGGGAATCAAAAAAGTGGTACCTTTCACAATAGCCAAGCACAAATTGAAATATCAAGGGATATACCTAACCCCAAAACCATGAGCTTTGTATGAGGAAAATTACAGAACACTATTACATGAAACCAAGAAAGAGTGGAAACCAAGAGTGGTCTTCATAAATGGAAGACTATCCCATGCTTACAGATCAAAAGACTTATTATAGTAAAGATGTCAGTCCTGTCCAAGGCACTATATAAATGTAACACTATCCTAATCCAAATACCAGCATCTTTCTTCAAAGAATTGGTAAAACTGAGTACCAACTGCATATGGAGAGGGAAGAAGCCCAGGATTATCAGAGAATTTCTCAAGAAGAGCAAAGTTGGAGGACTTGCTTTACCTGATTTTATCACCTATTATACAACCACAGTTGTCAAAAAAGCATGGTACTGGTATAGTAACAGATATGCAGACCAATGGAATAGAACTGAAAACCCAGAGATGAAATATTCAGCATGCAGATAACTGATCTTCGACAAAGGCCCTAAAAATATCACATGAGAAGTAATGCCCTCTTTAACAAGTGGTGCTGGAAAAAAATAGCTATTTATCTGTAGAAAAATGAAGCAAGACTCTTACTTAATTCCATAAACAAAAATAAAATCAAAGTGGATCACAAACCTCAAGATAAAACCCCAAATTATTAGGACATCAATGAGGGAATTGAGACAAACTAAGAATTTTGGTGCAGCGAATACATAGCCTATCAGAATTAGGGAAGGACACAAACACAGAGGAAGCACAAATTGACAAGTGGGATATACTAAAAATTAAACATCTGTGTACATCAAATGCATTAGCCAAGAGAGTAATAAGAGAGTCCACAGACTGGGAAAAGATGCTTAGCAATGGCACATCATACAAATACTTTATTACTAAAATCTACAACACTCTGCAGCATAGACTAAGAAAAAACAAAACAAACAAGCAAAAAACAAGTAGCCCATTGAGAA
>NW_022104341.1:14508772-14509845 GCF_000313985.2 Echinops telfairi | reverse complement strand
GAAATGCAAATTCAATCACCTATGAGATATACCTCACACAATCAAAGAAAGCCTTGGAGAAGGGAACAAGAGATCTAAAATCGATGGTGAGGAGAGTGTAGAATGCCTGGTGGTGTTTGATGAAGTGCAATGTAGCTGAGAGTAATGCCTGAGAGCCAGTGGGGCAGGAGGATGATAAAAGCAAAGAGAGGAAAGAACAAGGAGGCAAAAGACATTTATAGAGGTATAAATATAGGCAGATATATATGCAGATATATTAAAATATAAAAATAGGGATATAGGTCTATGTACTTATATTTATATGTTAAGCATCAAGTTAACAGACAGACATTGGGCCTCTCCTCATCTTCCCTCAATGCAAGAACACTTTGTTCTATTAACCTGGCATTATGTGATGTTCATTTTCCCCTACTTGATTGCTGAAGTAAAAATGGGTGCATAAGCAAATGTGCTGAAAAAAGCTGATGGTGCCAAGCTACTAGAAGATCACGTCTGGGGTCTTAAAGGTTGGATATTAAACAAGCAGCCATAAAGCAGGGAAGCAACAAAGCCCACATGGAAGAGGCACACCAGCCTGTGTGATCAAGAGCTGTTGATGGGATCAGGTATCAGAAGACACACACACAAAAAAGAGAAAAAGCAAAGAAAAATCATATCAATGAGAATGAGAGGATTAGGAATGGAGATCTGTAGACAATTAGACATCCCCTCACAGAAGGGTCACAAGGAAGGGATGAGTCAGCCAGAGTGTGGTATAGCATCAAAGAAATACATAACATTCCTCCAGCTCTTTAATGCTTTCCCTCCAATACCCCACTATCATGACCTCAGTTCTACATTACAAATTTGGCTAGATTAGGGCATATGCAGCAGTACAGATAAGAGCTCTTGTCACACAGAATCCAGGACAAATAACCCCCTCAGAAACAATAACGGGAGTAGTGATACCATGAGGGTAGGTGGAAAGTGGGGGAGAAAGGGGAACCTGATCACAATGATCAATGTATAGCACGCCCCCAGGGGGATGGACAACAGAAATGTGGGTGAAGGGAGACAGCAGATGGAGTAGGATA
>NW_022104341.1:14507676-14508618 GCF_000313985.2 Echinops telfairi | reverse complement strand
GGGGGAGAAAGGGGAACCTGATCACAATGATCAATGTATAGCACGCCCCCAGGGGGATGGACAACAGAAATGTGGGTGAAGGGAGACAGCAGATGGAGTAGGATATGAAAATAATAATAATTTATAATTTATCAAGGGTCATGAGGGAGGGAGGGTGGAAGAGGGAGGGAAAAAAGAGGAGTTGATACCAAGAACTCAAGTAGAAATAAAATATTTTGAAAATGATGGCAACATATGTACAAATTATTAGAATGTATAAGAGCTGTAAGAGCCACTAATAAAATGATTTATAAATATAAGTATCCTAGACTTTACACTAATCTAAAATATTTCTATCATTCAATTAATATTACATTGAGCCACTCTAAAATTCACCCATACTTCAAGCTCTTTTAAGTCCTTTCATTTAAAAATTAAATATTTAAATTTGTTCGTATGATGGGTTTGGTTAATTTTTGTAAAAATAAATCTTGATTTTGAATCTGCAAAGATTTTCATTTCAGTGGCATTATTTTTCCTTTCTATAATGTTATGTAAATATATTTATTTACACAAAGGGTGACAATAAATATTATGTATAAGTTCAGAAATAATTAAAGCCAGGATTATAAGAGAAAAAATATCAGTCAAGTCTCATGACTGAACATGTTGTTTACCTCCTGGGAAATCTCATCTCAACCCCAAATCCTATTTTATTATCAAATAAAAAGACATATTGTGAAATATGACATGGTAGTAATGATTTATAAATTGTCAGGGGCTCATGGGGGAGGAAGGAACAGGGAGGGAGGGGAAAAAATGATGAACTGATACCGGGTCAGGTGGAGGGGAAATGTTTTGAGAATGATGATGGCAACACATGTACAAGTATGCTTGATGCAGTGGATGTATGTATGGATTGTGATAGGAGTTGTACAAGCCCCCAATAAAATGATTTTTTTT
>NW_022104341.1:14506363-14507156 GCF_000313985.2 Echinops telfairi | reverse complement strand
ATTAGAATATTAAACACATAGTTCATTTCTAAATCTCAGATACCATCCTAGCACACAATATTATTTTCTTAGAATTCACATTCAACGAATTTATAATACAGTAATAATAGCATATCAACAAATTTTAAAACCTAATAGAGTACATCACTGCAAGGTACAGGCTATTGTGTTAACTTTCAAGGGAAAAAATCTTCCAATCTTATATTTTATTAATATATAGATGTGGAACTACTTAAATGCATTTCTTGTTATAATTCATATACAAAATCCAATGCCATTAACTATAGAGTGATGGATTTGAAATATGAATACACTCATGTAACAGCTATCAAGATAAATATATATGTGTACAACAATTTCATCGCCCAAAAAGTTTCTTTGTACTTTTTGAGAACCTATCCTCTCCCTTCAGCATAAGATTTTGGCAATCAGTAACTGGATTTTATTTTCATATTTATTTAAGCTTCTAATTAGTGAGATAATTTTAGAATTGCAGATGATTTAACAACACTACAGAATATTCTTTCATACTCCTTTTCTACTTTCCTCTCATTTCTCTTAAAAACCACTTAATTTTATAAAGCACACATGCAAAAGAAACACCTCTGGATATTTATGTATTATAGAAGCATTTATTATAATGCAGTAAAGACATTTTATTGTGCTTTTGTCCATACAATTTCTAGGTAAATAGACTATAGCAGATATAGCCCATAACACTACTTTGGTTCTTTAAGTCTTAATAATTTTAAAAGTATAAAACAATTAGCAACAGTAAGAGACCAAATTTTGC
>NW_022104341.1:14503093-14505946 GCF_000313985.2 Echinops telfairi | reverse complement strand
TGAGTAGAAAACCCAATCTCTCTCCGACAAGCTCCTGGCAACAATCCTCATTTAACTTTATAATGGACGCAGGTGAACAAAGTATAACAGTCGAATGAATTTGAAGCTATAAATTCAGATCAGTCAACCTTTTACGAGTAGGTGAATAGAATAATCTGCCATGTTGTCAATATTGTCAATCTTTCATGTTGCTAAGGGAGGATGGAATTGATATCTTGCCATTCTTAATTTTGACTAATCAGTTATAAAACTAAATATGCTTCTCATTCCTTGATTGTACGTTAAATACCAAGCATTATGTCTGCTTAATATATTTTTTATTTACCTCTCAGAAGTAATAATTTGTGGGTGAAAATCATGAGACTTGCAAATAGTTGAGGACTGAAACATAGATTGTCACATGTCCTTGCAATAAAATTGATTATAAAGTAGCTATTAACATAAATCAGCTTGTGAGAGAGAGAATTAAAAAGCAAGTTCAGAAAATAAACTTGAGCTAACATTGAGATTAGGAGACTACCTTAAAAAGACAATTTATTGTTGCACACAATTTTGAGTTGTCCCATATGCACATGAAAGTTGAACATTGAATTGAATGAGGAAGATGGAAGAAAAATCAGGCATTTGAGTGATGATGTTGATGAAGAAATTAAAAGTGCATTGGATTCCCCCAAAACAAACAAATCTGTGTTGGAAGAAGTGTGGCCAGAATGCTCCTTAGACGTGAAGATGGCAAGACTTCACCTCATGGACATACTCTGGACCTGCGTATTATTAGGGTAGATCAGTCCCTATGAAAGGACACAATGCTTGTTAGGAAGAACAAGACGAATTCACATGGTGGCTCCAATGAGGGCTCCAAATAGTGTGAAAACGGTGCAGGCCTGGACATTGTCTTGTTCTCTTGTACAATGGTTTGCTGTAAGTCAGAATAGGACTGGACATTGTCTTGTTCTCTTGTACAATGGTTTGCTGTAAGTCAGAATAGGACTGGACATTGTCTTGTTCTCTTGTACAATGTAAGTCAGAAGTGATTCAAGAGCACCTAACAACCACAGCGATGGGAGTCCTGGTGGTTTAGTAGATTACACAAAGGACTGTTATCCACAAGGTCAGAGGTTTGAATTTACCAGCTACTCCATGGGAGAAAGATGAAACTTTTGTAAAGTTTTTGTGACGATTTATAGCCTGATAGTCCAAAAGGCAGTTCTAATCTGTCCCACAGGGCCAATGTGAGTCTGGGTAGACTCTAAGGCGGTGAGTTTTAATTAGGTAGAAGAGCGAAGGCAAAGCCACACAAAGTTGAAGGTAATGAAAGACCATCTTTAGACTTAGGAATTATGATATGAGTGAGGTAATATTCCATAGAGAATCTATATGCCATTATTTTCTCTCTACCTGAAAATTACATAGGCTACAAAGCACAATCTAGTTTCTCTGTTGTTGTAATAGAAGTGTTTCCCCAAATATTTTTCAGTACTTTCATAATATATGAAAAAAATGAAGCAATTAAGTCTAATTAATAATAAGAAAATGAAAAAGTTATAAACAAGAGGAAAATAAGCATTCCTAAAGAAATAAATAAGAGGTAGACATTGAAAATATATAGAATAAAAAAATAAAACTTGATTTTAACAGTATGGGACCAGAAAAGGATCTTTCCTTTGGGCTGAAAAGTCTACCTTTTGTAAAACCAACAGTATTAAGGTAAATATGCATATCAGACAGCTAGTTAACTATTCAGAATGAAAAACGCTGTCTAGTCTATTTTCCTATGAAATGATTATAGAATAGACATATAGCTCTGCCTAGTTTATTTGCCTGTACAATGGTTATGTAGTTATCAGGTGTGAGGTCCAAGGTTTACATTTTCCTTAAGTCAAAAAGTCCTTGCTTCTAGGGACAGGGAAGGGAAAGTTTCTGGCCCCTATCCTGTGTTGAGCTACAAGTAGAAAAATCTACTTTCAGAGGAGAAAACGTTCTCCATGCTCCAAAAAGTGCATTGTGAACCTCTGCTAAAAGAAAGGAACTCAAAGGCTCTGTCTCAGAAGTGCAATAAAAAGGATTGTAGCTATAAGGCTTTAAAGTGACTGTATAGCTAATACAAGCTTTAATTTATTAAAAAGGAGGAAGTCCCAAGACATGATTAATTGACACAGTGGCTATAGGAATGAGCTCAAGGAATGATTGTGAGATTGGCACAGGACTAGTTCTGCTGGAACAATTGGATGTCTTTGTATTTATATATGATATAGGTGTGATACCATCTTACGTTTTAATTTCTTTCATTTTATTTAATAGAAGGTAAATTATTTTGTTTGAAATAGTTTTGTCTCAACTATATATTAATTTTGTTTGTACGTGCCAATGGAGTCTCATCCTACTCTTAGCAGCCCAATGTACATCAGAATGAAACGTTGCTAGTCCTATGAACATCCTCCCAGTTGCTATGTGTGAGCCCATGGTTGCGGCCACTGTGTCATTCCATCTTGCTGAGGGTCGTCCTCTTTTTCATGGCTGCTCTTCCAAGCATGATGTCCTTTCCCAAGGACTTGTCTCTACTGATAACATGCCCAAAGTATGTGAGCTAAAGTCTCCTCAGCTTGGCTTCTCAGGAACCTTCTAACTGAACTTCCAAGACAGATTTGTTTGTTCTGGAAGTCCACAATTCTTTCAATATTTTTGCCAGCAAACCAATTCAAATGCATGAATTCTTCTCTGACCTTTGTTATTCGATATCCATTTGTAACAATGAATTAATAATTTATAAAAATATAAGTTGTTGTCATATCTGAAATCTGTGAATATGGTACACTGGCAGTTGAGCCACAATCATAATAGTTTTATATGTTA
>NW_022104341.1:14498241-14501638 GCF_000313985.2 Echinops telfairi | reverse complement strand
ATTGGTATAAGGAGAGCAGTAGAGATCCATATTCATATACCACCTGGTTTTTCACTATCCATAAGAATGAGCACTTTGGAAATAATTTTTACTTAAAATAGTGGCATGCTATACTACAATATGAAATGCTAAAAGATCTCTTTGGAAAGCATCAGTCTATTTAGTTCATATCTTTTCAAGTGAACCTTTCTTGCGGGGCCAGAATACATTTGTTTCTTTCTACACAACACTTCATCATTTCATCGCGTGGTGTTCTTATTGTGTCATTTACAATGAGTCGAAAATTGAATCGCCTTTACAATACTTTTTTTGACAGAATTCTGGTTTTCAACAGAGAATGGAAGCCCTAGAAAAATGAGCTATTACCACCGCAGCATAAATGGAGCTCTGGATATCAGATGGTCTAGACAATGGCAGGATACTTGTGGGGAACTAAGAATCAGGAAATTAGAGAGAAAGTGATAGAGAATTTTGGCATATACAAAGAAGAAAGTTAATCCTTGGGATAAATGTAAAAATTACTTAAATTTCCTTGTTTTAAAAAAACTAAGTTCATATTATATTTGCATTCTACCAAAATTTAAAAAAAAATTACTTCCAATGAAATTTATGAACTAACACTCTAATACAATGGCTGAATCAAAAGATACAGGTGGGGACAGTGGGGGAGATATTTGAATTCTGGAATAAAAAACTATAGAATATAATTGTCTGTGTAAAAAATTTCATATACATATTCTTTTAGCGATGTGATCACTTATTACTAAAAGAAAATGTATAAAGTAACATAACAAACATTTCATCTGTTTCTAGTTATATGTATCTATAAAGCTAGGATTTTAGCTGCCACTCTTGCCAAAATTGTTACACAGATATTTGAAGACAACTTAAAAAAAGTACATTCAAGTACCATTAGTAGAATAGTAAGAGGCAATGTTTGTAAAGTATCTGACATGGTCAAGTTAAATATATAGAATAATGAAGCAAGAGCCTTCCATAGATTATACATAGTAATAAATGATACATATAATAACAGTGTAGCTGAAGTTCAGAATAAACCAAGATAATTGTGGTTTGGAACCTCTCCATGAACTACACTGAAGTTCCCTGTTAAAAGTGTGATCATTAGAAAAGCCAATGATTGGAGAGAATATTATAAACATAGTAACTTTTTTTATTAGTCTTGGTACTTTAGAGAAACAAATCCACAGCAATTCATGTATAAGAGTTTTATGTAAAGGAAGTGTGCATCATGAAAACATCCCAACCCAATGCTGCCCAAGCCCATAAGTCCAACATTAACCCATTAACCCAACACCAGTCCACAAAGTTTTCCACCTCACAAAACAGAGGCAATGATGCTGACTGCAGGAGGAAAGCTGAGTCAGTGAACGAATAAGCATCTCAGCACTAGCATGCATCTCCACAAGGCTGCTCCAGCGCCCAGGGCTGCATCAGGATAGGTTCATGTGGCTTCTCCTTGGGGATGTCTTGTAGGAAGTCAATCTTTAAAGCTGAAGCAGGAAACTGCTAAGGCAGCTGCACCCTGGGTGCAATTTTGTTAGAACTTCCTCTTTGGTTCATCGAAATTTTCTTGACCCAGAACCTCAAATTGGAGGCACCATGTTTTCACTAGTGTAAACTAGTTATTTCCCACATTTAAATAGGTCTTTAATGCAAAGCATATCTTCTGAATTTCATTTTAAGTTCTGAATAGTTTCTCACTGTGACAGAACATGTAGGCTAATGTAGCACTGTATAAGAATAGTGCTATAACAATTATTATGTCAACAGTGTTGCCTTCATTTACACTATTTTGGAAAAAAATAAGAAAAAAAAGGAAATGTGGCAATGATTTAACAATATTCATTACATAAAATTGAGTTTGAATAGATTTTTTATTGTGAAAGGCAAAAATCATAACTCCTCTGTGAGAAAATGTCAGAGAAGAGCATGATATTCTTGGGCTAGAAATATATTTTTTTAAAAAGACCCTAAAGCATCAAATACATAGGGAAAGCTTGGTAAAATATATTAAATGAAGAGCTTTTGTTTATCAAAAGAAACATTGTAGTGTTGTCAAAATAATGGCCAGTGGCCATACATGGATATTTAAATTAAAGACATACTAAATTTAAATAACATTAAAAGTTCAATGTTTCTGTTGTATTGGGTTTTTAAAAAATGCTCAGTAGCTATAACAAATGACTATCTTATTGGATAGTACAGGTAGTATTTACATGGGTGTAGAATATTTTCTAGTTTGAGATAATGTTAGACATATAGTGGAAGGAAATATATGAAATATATAACTAGTACATGTCAAGAATCCAGAATACATAAAAATGTGTATGAGTTAACACATAAGATGTGACTGAATATGAAAATGAGCAGCAGATTTAGTTTCTAAGGCTGTGGCTTGCTTTGCTTGATGCGGAGGAGAGAAAGACAAAAAGAAAGAAGATGGGATTGCAGAGATCGACCATGGAAAACAATGACGGGCCTTGGAGCACATTGCATTTTAAGTGTGATGAAAAGCCACATTCAGAAAATTGTAAGTATAAATTTGCATGTCTTCATTTGCATTTTAAAGGGGCCATTCTTACTGTTGAAAGGAGAATGGCCTTCTGGTTAGAAAAGAGGAGGAGACTTTGAGATCAACAGGAATACTGGACCCATATGAGAGATGATGTAAGTGTGGACTAGGTGAGAGATGAAGTTGGAACTGGTCAGAATCAGAAAAAAAATTGAAAACAACGCTGATGCTATTTGTTTAAATAGATGAATTGATGTTTGGGGTTAACTAAAGTAGAAACTATAGAAGAATGAACAAATTTGAAAGTTATAATCTGAATTGTGCTTTGGGGTATCTAATCTTGGTTCAAATTATGAATATTTCTGTAAGACATTTGGATGTCTAAGCCTGATAATGAACAGAAAATCCATCACTAGTACACATATTTAGGAGCCATCTCATGTTTGCCGAATTATCAAATGTATAGTTATAACAGAGAGATTAAAGTCAGGATTCTGGGACAGATTAACAATACCAATCTACCAAGTGTCCAAGTGTTGGTTCTGAATCATGGCGACCTTATACCAGTGCTCTGTATAATGAAGGAGCACTCCTGGCATTCTCAGGTTCTGATCTTAATGGACCTAACCTATGACTTAGACAAGTAATAGTCTTGCCTTCCTAGTTGCCTACTATTGCTGTAACAGAAATGCCACAGATGAGTGGATTCAGGGAACAGATACTTTCTCACAATTTAGGTTGGGTAGAAGTCTGTATTTGAGGAATCAAGGAAATCTTGTTTAAGTGTCTGTAACCACTATGTTCCTTAATTTCTTGAAACTCTCCTTGTGGCACCAATCCCCCCACCCTTCATCCCAACCC
>NW_022104341.1:14488154-14496737 GCF_000313985.2 Echinops telfairi | reverse complement strand
TCATGATAGTGGGGGCAGGGAGGAAGCATTTAGGAACTAGAGGAAAGTTGTATTTCTCATCAGTGCTACATCGCACCCTGACTGGCTCGTCTCCTCCCTGAGACCCCTCTGCAAGGGGATCTCCAGCGGCCTACTAATGGGCTTTGGGTCTCCACTCCGCACTTCCCCCATCATTCACTATGGTAAGATTTTTTGTTCTGATGAAGCCTTATACCTGATCCCTTCAATACCTTGTGGTTGCATAGGCTGGTGTGCTTTTTCCGTGTGGGCTTTGTTGCTTCTGAGCTTGATGGCCACTTGATTACCTTCAAGCCTTTAAGGCCCCAGACGCTATACTTTTTGGAGGTAAAATTTTTAGAAATAAGAATTGAGAATTGGAATGGGTAAACTTTGAAGTTCAGAACACCAAACAGCTTAAGGTGCTGCCTGTGAATGTTGTTGTGCAGGGAAATATATTTGATCATAATGAAAACATTCCCTAGCCCTGTGCAAAGAGCCTGAGTAGGGTCATGGGGTAAGCACTGGGATGCTCGGTTCACACTGTCATACTGTAGAAGAAAGAGGAGGTTGTCTGCTTCCCCAGAGACTTATAGTCTGGAACTCCAAGAAGGAGTTTTGGTCCATCTGAGGGCTCACCTTGAGTCAGAATTAATTCAATGATGGGGAGTTTGGTTTGATAGTTGTACACAGCCTTCTCCTCCAATAAATCCTCCTTTCTGTCAGAATCATGATCAGCGATTGAATAATTATTACTGAAACAGTACAATTGGAAAACCATCCTATATTTCATCAGCCACTTTTGAAGCCAATAAAGCAACAAAAACAAAACGGTGTAATTTAGCACAAAAGTGCTTGAAGTGGCTGGTTTTTATTTTTGCTAGTTTGCAAAATAATTATATTCTACAGTCTGATGCTACAAAGAGTAAAATGTCAAATGTCTTCCCTGTAAGTGCATTTATTTCCTTTTATTCCCAAAGTAGTATAAGAAATACTGTTTTATAGAATTATTTAACTTGACTATAAAGGCATATCTTCTAATTACACTAAGTTGAATCACCCAGGAAGAAGACTTTAGGCAGAGTTAGTTATGGAATGCTCTGATGGCAAACATTCATAGGAAAGGAACAGGGGGATCGACACCTATCATATTGGAAAGAAAGAACAGAATAGGGCAGCAAATGCAATGTGTCCAGTCAATTCCGACTCACATCAACTCCATGGGACAGGTCTCCACAGAAACAAGGCTTTGCAGAAGCAAATTGTCCTGTCTTTCTCCAATGGAATAGTTGATGGGTCTGAACACCAAGGTTTGTTAGTAGCCCAATGACCAACCTACTGCACTACTAGAGCACATTTCTTACTCCAGTCATTTCAAAACTACTTATATTATGATTACTATGTGTTAGGCCAGGTTGACTAGAGAAACAAATCCAGAGACACTCTCATAAGTATAAGAAAGAGTTTTTTATCAAAGAGTAATTGCATATTAAGAAAAGATTTCAGCCCAGTAGTCCATAAATGTGATACTATTCCATAAATCCCTCTTCAGGCTCACACAGCCACAAACAATGATGCAAACTACAGGAAGATTAGAGGTTGGTGGGTGAAAAGTCTTATGGATCCAATGGTGGTGGAAGCATCACAGGGCTGGCACAGGTCTCTACCACATGGCTCTGCATGACTCCACATGGATGGTCAACAGGAAAGTGAAGCGGAGAGCGAGTATGTGGCCTGCCTCCAGGGAGGAAGAGAGGAAATTCCCAGAATTCTCATGAGAAGGCCACACCCACAAGGAGACATCATCATGCTGAGACCTAATTGGCCGGCTAGACTCCACCCTTATATCTATCTATTAGGTTGATATGAAATTATGGAACCACTATATACTGCTAGGCAAAGCAGCTATTAAAGTGAGTAACTCACTTTATGTGAGTTCAGTGAGTCGATGCTGACTCCTAGTGACCCTGTAGGACAGGGTGGAACTTCCTGTGTTTCTGAGACTGCAACTCTTTAAGGAAGTAGAAAGCCCTGTTGCTCTCCTGTAGAACTGCTGGTGGTTTTGAACTGCTGACCTTTCAATCACACCTCAATTTGTAGTTACTACACCACAAGTGATTAAAGCAACTACTACTAATTCTTCTATCACTCTTCTGTCAGTTTATCTAACTGTGATGATTTGCTTGTTGCTGAGATGACGGAAGAATGTCACCATTATTTCAAATATCAGCAGGATCACTCATACTGGAGTGAATGAAATATGCAGTCTCCTGACTAATAAAGAGTAGGAAGAAGGAACAGGTGACCACATTTTGAAAGATTAGCCCCTGAAACTTCTATGACTCCCAGCAGAACATTGTTGGATATAATGTTGGAAGATGAGATGTACTGCTAGGACCCAACTATGACTAGAGAGGAGCTGCCTACATAACATACAGTGAACATTAATGACTCGAATGGGTCAAAGCTCACATGATTTTAATTTGTTGATGAGGAAAAACTCAAGAAGAAAGAGCTCAAGTATCAATTCATAAGTAGAATATGGAAGGTGCAAAGTATGAATCTAAGAAAATTGGAAGTCAACAAATATAATGAAACATATAAAGATTTATATCCCAGGCATTAATAAAATGAAATGGACTGATATTGACTATTTTAAATCAGAAAATCACCCAGTTTACTGTGCTGTAATGAAAACTTCAAGAGGAATGCCTTCATATCTACCTTGGAGTACAACAAAATCTGTTGTTTATATGGATAGCATCTATATGCTTACAAGGAAGATCAGTTAATAAAACTATTATTCATATTTATACACCAACCTCTAAAGCCAGTAAAGAAGAACAGAAGACCACCAATTTCCTCCATTTAAAACAGATAAGCATGCAAGAACTTAATTTAGAATTGGAAACACATAGGAAGTATCGGTAGTTAGAAAATATGGCCTTAGTGATAGTAACAATGCTGAAAAATGCATGATAGAATTTTGCAAGATCAAAGACTTTATCCCAAGTAACTTTCTCAATGGCATAAAGAGAGAAGAAACACATAGATCATACCAGATGATATACACAGGATTCAAAATGACTATATATATGCAAAGAGACAATAGAAAATCAATATCATTAGTCAGAAAAAGGCTAGGGGCCCACTCTGGAACCAACCATATATTTCTTGTTCAAAAATTCAGGTTCGATATGAAGAAAAGCAAAATATGTTTATAAGAATTAAAATATATTTCACTTGAATTTAGTGACAATCTCAGCAACAGATGACCAATCTCAGAAACAGACAGGTTCATAAGGTGACTTCAGGAAAATCACACACAAAGAAAGAAAAAGTCATTAAAAAGACAAAGAAGAAAGAAAATATCAAAGTAGACGTCAGAAGAGCTCTGAATCTTGCCCTTAAATGTACAGTAACTAAAGAAGATTTAAGAAAAATAAAAGATCTGAACAGAAAATCCCAAAAGACAGATCAAGAAGACAATGTAAAGTAGTAGACTGAAATGTGCAAAGAACTAGAGCTAGAAAGTCAAAAGAGAAGAACAGGCTGAGGATATTTCAAGCTGAAAAGAACTAAAAAATAGAAAAACAACAAACAAAACACGAGTTGAAATATTGCAGGAGTCAAGTCTCTGGGCAAAACGTTGAACAATGAAAGCATCATAGGATGATGGAAGGAATGCCCAGAATCACTACCAAAAAGAATTGGTTGCCACTCAACTGTTTCATGATCAAGAACCAATGTTATTGATGCAAGAAACCTAAGCTACATTGAAAGCATTGGCAAAAAACAAGACTCCAGGAATTGATGAAATAGTCATTGAAATATTTCAATAAACTAATGCAGTGCTGTAATCATTCACAGTGATGCCAAGAAATTTGAAAGACACGTAACAGGCCAACTGACTGATAAAGATCCATGTCTGTGCCCGTTCCAGAGAGTGATTTGACAGAATGGATAAATTATTTTAAAATATTGTTAATATCACATTCAAGAGAAATTTTGCTGAAGATAATTAAGGAATGGTTGCAGTAGTACATCAATAGCAAGCTGTCAGAAATTCAAGTTGGATTCACAGCAGACTTGGAATAAGAGATTTCATTGCTGACATCGGATAAACAGAGAAGACCAGAAAGTAGTTCACTTGTATTTTATTGGCTATTCAAAAACATTCACTTTTGTGGATCACAACAAATTTTGTATAGCATTCTGAAGAATGGGAACAATAGGATGCCTCATTTTGTTCATGAGGAACCTGTAAATAAACCAACAGGTAGTCTTTCAGAAAGAACAAAGGGATAATGAATCATTTAAAATCAGGTTGATTCTGCCCCTGGACTATATACTTTCACCAGATTTATTCAATCTGCATACTGAAAAATAATCTGAGTGACTGGACTAAATGAGAAAGAATGTTGCATAAGGATTGGAAGAAGATTTACTAACAATCTACCGTATTCAGATTACATAACCTTGCTTTCTGAAAGCAAAAAGGGTTTAGAAAGCATGCTAATGAAAATCAAAGACTCCAGACTGTAATTCAGTGTACAGAAACCAAAATTTCTTACAACTAGACCAATAGACAACATCATGGTAAATGGAGAAAAGAATGATGTGATCACGGATTTCATTTTTCTTGAATGCATAATGAACCATCATGGAGAAGCAATCAAGACATGAAATGATGTCTTTGCATGGGCAAATCTGTTATACGAAACCATTTGAAAGTGTTAAAGAACAAAGGGGTCACTTTGAAGACATAGATATGTCTGAGAAAAGCCATAGCATTTTCAATGGCCTTATAAGAATCCATGTATTTCGGTTATTGTGTTGGGGAAAAATACTGAATTTTCCATATGATAACTGTTTAAATATTAATACAAATATAGTTTAATACCTTTACACACAATTTCTACAATCTTATAGAGCTTTTGGTTTTGGCCAAGTCTTTTTTGAAAACAAATGATTCCAATTGGTTTACAATGATACAGTTTTGTTTTGTGTAAAATTGCCATCATTCAATTTCCCAGAAATAAGTCAAACATGGTAGGTTTTATTCTATCTACAATCTAATGATATATAATTTACATGAAACCTGTTTCCAAATGAAATGTGACAATTTGCCTTGAATTGAATTGATGTTGTTGAATACGTGTTGGACTAGTAACTCCAAGTTTGGTGGTTCAAACCCACCAGCTGCTTCCTGCGTGGAAGATAAGGCAATCTGTTCCTCTAATGATTCACAGTTGATGAGCAGTCTAGAGAAGCATAAGCAGTTAGGATCCACTTCACGTCAGTGTGAGTTTTTTGTGTTTTTGTTTTTTTTTAGAAATATGAGTGGTGGATAAATTTATATTCTTTACACTACTCATTAATTTGACATTTCAAATACTTGGAAACTCAAAAAATAATATAATCCAGCATACAGTCAGAAACAAGGGAGACAAACCATCTGGTTCACGTTCCATGTTTGCTCTTTCTGAGTTGTCTGGCTTTGAAGGAATAATTTTATTTTTCGTACCTACCTCTCTGAATCAAAAAGTTGAAATAACAATGCCTTATTTGTTATTGGAAATAAGTGACTGATTAATTTCCCATACACAGAACATTTTCTAGCACATAGTTACTATTACAAATAGGGTAGCGATTTAGTTTGTATAATATTTTAAGCAGATGGAGAGACAGTTATTTGAAGGATAAAGAAAATTCACTGAGGACAATTTTTAATATGGTTCAGCGAAGCCAATTGAAGACTAACTGCAAATTAAAAGTCAGTAGCGCTATGAGGGATGGTAGCTACAATATGTCTTTTGTCTAGGCAATGAGATGATATTTAACATTATAAGAATACAGTGATAATTGAGTTTGTAGAGGGTTGTCCTTTTTCATTAAGAAATGTATCTTCAGAGAGATAAACTACATAAAAATACATCTTCATTTGTCTTTGGATGAACTAGAACTAATAATCCTTTTAAAATATAATCACCTGCAATATCTACATATGTAATAAAATATTTAGTGAGAAACTGTATGTAATAAATATCTACATATGTAATAAAATATTAAAGTGAGAAACTGTCCATATTGCTAAAGCCACACAGTTTTTGTATGTTTAATATCAGAGCTTATCTATCTTTTTAGGCATTATTTCAGAAGTATGGGCCAGGATTTCATGTCATATGGTAATTTGGATAAAATAGAAGAGGAAAGGTCAAAGTAATTTTCTCAGACAGCATTTCTAATCCTTTATAATTTTAAAATATTTAATTCCACTTTATGGAAAGGGATTGTGTTAGTCTGGGTAGACTAGAGAAAACAAATCCACAGAAACTCATATGTATAAGAGTTTTATATAAAGGGTAAGTGAACATTAAGAAAACATCCCAACCCAGTACTGTCCAAGCCCTTAAGTCTAAAATTAGCCCATATGTCCAACACTGATCTACAAAGTCCTTCTCAATCTGAAAAAACACATACAATGACACCAACTGCAGGAGGAAAGTGGCATCAGTGAATATGTAAGCATCTTAGGGGTCTCCACATGTCTGCTCCAGCACCCAGTGCTTCATCAGGGTAGGTCCATGTGGCTTCTCCTCAGGGATGTCTCACAGGAAGTGAGCCTTGCCAGCTGAAGCGGGGAACTGGCTAAGGCAGCTGCACCCTGGTCCAACCATCACAAAGTAAGAGACCCGAGAACTAAAAATGCGAGGCTCACTGAGCCATTTATCCCTCTGCCCTTCAATTAACCCCACAGGTAACATCAGCCAGGTTGGCACAATTAACCTTTACTGTCTCAGTGATTCTATTAACAATCCTGTTGTGTAGAATCCCACATTACCAATAATGAAGGTAAGACTCAGAGAAGTGGCTTGTCCAAGATTCCATGTCTTCACCTTTGTAGAGGAAATTCTGAAATAGAATATTTCAATATACAAAGAAGAGCATAGAGCTAATTGGTTCCTAACAAAACAGATAGCCTGTAATTTTGATAATGGTACAGTTGTAGAACATGGCACTTTTCTGCTCAAAAACATATTTAAGCCAAGAATCAATCTTTTAGGTGGAATTCATAGATCTAATATAAATTGTATGGCAACTATAATTTTAGGTGGATCCCGAAACTGAGAATAAATGTGTGTGTATAAAGTCAGTTGGATTTAAGGTGAAGTATAAAAGAGGCAGCAAGAAGTTGAACTAGGGTAAAGTCAACTAGCATTTGTTTGGGGGAAGACTTCTTTTTCTTTCCATTATTCAACAAACCTTGTTAACATGGAATGCCTAAGAACAGCCTTCCCTTACTATCTCTCATTTGTCTGCTTGCCATCCTGTAGTGGTTTGCTTGTTAATGTGATGTTAGGGGCTATCCCACTGGTATTTCAACTAGCTTGTAGAGCTTGTGAATTACCATCACTGAAGTCTTACCCATTATGAAAATATATCTAAATTATTTTATTCACCTTTTCAGAACCTAAAACATCTAAGCTACAGGTATTCTGTGGGCAAAATAGTGAATAATCCAGGAAGCATCAAGGGAAGATAGTAAAAACAACAACAACAGAGTCACTGTACCAAAAATAACTTGTCAAAATCCCACCATTTCAGAAAGTATGAACAAGAACAAATGGTACTGAAAGAAGAAATCAAGCTGCACTGAACGCAGGAGTGAGAAAGCAGGCTCCAGGCATTGCTGGAATACCAGTGACCTGTTGCAACAAGCTGACGAATCCCTGGAAGCCCTTACTCATCGATGCCAGGACATTTGGAAGAGAATTATTTGCCTACTGACTGGAAGAGATTCATATTTGTACCCAGTCCAAAGAAAAGAGACCCAACAGAATGCTCATATTGTAGAATAATATCATTAATACCCTATACAACTAAAATTTTTCATAGGAATAGCCAGCCATGGTTGCAGCATTACACTGACAGGGAGCTGCCAGAAGTTCAGGGCATAATCAGAAGAGCACTTGGAACAAGAGATATTACTGATGTCAGATGTACCTTGGTTAACAGCAGAAAATACCAGAAAGATGCTTATTTGTATATTATTACCTATGCCAAGACATTTGATTGTGTGGACTATTATAAACTATGGACAAGCTTGAGAAGAATGGGAATTCCAGAACATTTCATTGTGCTTATTTAGAACTTGTATATGGATCAAGAGTGAGCTGGGAGAACATAATAAGGGAATATGCATGGTTAAAATCAAGAAAGATGTGCATCAGAGTTGTATCTTCTCACCAGACCTGTTTAATTTGTATGCTGAGAAAATCATAAGAGAAACTGGCTTATATGAAGAAGAATGTGGCATCAAGCATGGAGGAAGTCTTATTAACAACGTGAAACAACAACAACCAAACCTGTACTCTGCAGATGATACAGCATTGCTTGCTGAAATTGAGGAGGACTTGAAGCACTTGCTGATGAAGATAAGGATTATAGCCTTTATTATGGATTACAATTTATTGTCAAGAAGATCAAAATCCTCCCAATTGCACCAAAAGGTAACATCATGATAAATGGAGAAGAGTTTGACATTGTCAAAGGTTTTTATCTGCTTACATCCAAAATAGTGCC
>NW_022104341.1:14484912-14486567 GCF_000313985.2 Echinops telfairi | reverse complement strand
ATGGTATAATTTGATTTGGAAACTGTTTCAAAAGATAACATAATCATACTCATAATGGTATTTTATTCATTTTTCTTCTTTTCTGATTCAATGCTGACTCATTGCAAGACGCTGTCAGGGATGTCTGAGACTGTAAGTATTTATGGAAGTAGAGCTGATCATGCAGATTGCAGCCCAAGGCATAACCACTGCAGCACCTCTGTCGGTAATACCACGACCCCACTCCTATAGTAGATGGAGGGGCCTAAAAAAGGGGGTCTTTTAGAAAGATAGAGCAATATCATCTTGGAAAAGAGTGTTGAAACTTAGAACTACTTTATTATGCAAACTGAAAGCTAATGAATTTGAGGAGAAACTATCAAAAGGCATTTTTATCGTTAAAAATTTATACCTATAATAAAAATGGCTAAAGGTTAGTCATTACTGGGTAGTATTAAAAACAAGAAAGGAACTGCTTATTACAATAATTGAAACAGGAACTTGAGAGGAGACTCACAGACATATTGGCCTTATTGTTTTACTTAAGGATAGTCATTAAGTTATCTATTAAATATTATTTTAATTACGAGGAATAAAATTTCATTGTCTCAAATTGAAGATAATTTGAGCAGATATAATCTTACTAGAGCTGTTTTTCAGTTAATGAGATTGATCCAACACAAATCTGGCAGGAAGTATTCCAAGTTCAAAATGCAGTGTCTCAAGGCCCACTAGTTATACTTTAAGCTTTACCAAAATTATAGAACTTGTGCAATATGACAAACCAACCATTTATGCCACCATTTTAGGAAAATACACTTCAAGAAGTTTACAAACTTTCTTCCTCCATGATTTATTTACAGTCTCAATAATTTTTCAAGGTGTCCTAAACTTGAAAAGACCACCGTACAGAACCATTGTGTTTAATAGTTAGGCTCAAGGAACTAAATACATGCTTTGTCCTAATAGATTTGTAGCTAAATTAGAAAATAATTCTTAAATAATCTCACATATCCAATGACATGTTATTCTATTGTAAGGACCCAACATCGATAAATGTATCCTTACGTATCTTAGGATACATGTATTGCTCATATTGAGTAAAACTGAAAACAAATTAAATTCTCTTTCAATATTGCAATTGAAAAATTAGTTGTTATTCATAAATGGAATACAATTCATCAAAGATATGTGAAACTACAGCTGCTTGCACTAATATGTTTTATTTTAAATAACATTTTTTAGTTTTTAAATCTTAAAGTCCAACAAAAGAAGCCAGACACATAAACATATATAGTGCATTATCCTTTTGGTATAAATTTCAAAACTGGAAAAGTAGATTACATGTGGAAGGCAGAGTTGGATAGTAAAATTAACAAATTAAAAATGTAAATACAACAGAGTTAATTAAGTATAGTGAATTTTTTAAGAGGGATTAAGATGCTGTGTGAGAACCAAAAATTGGTAACAATTTTTGAGGTTTGGGAATTGCTATGTATTTTAATGTTTACACAGTATTCACTTCAGAATAACTTGCTAAGCTACATGAGTTTTTAAATGTTATGTTTCATGTATGCATTATATATCCTAGTTTTAAAAATAAATAGTTTAAAATAGAAAATAAAAGGTAAAACACATGAAAAGGTACTGAGTGCAGGATGGATGAAAATAGGGAT
>NW_022104341.1:14481905-14484013 GCF_000313985.2 Echinops telfairi | reverse complement strand
GAAGACAATTATTTCCAAAGGCCTCAGAATTCTGGCATTGTTTTGAATCAGATCACTGGCAGATGACGGAAAAGAACTACTATTAGTTATGTTACTGTTGCTTGGCAAGAAAAATCCATTATTTCATATCCCACCCACTCTCTTCAGGGGGTGCTTTCTGAAGAGTAACCAACAACCTTGTGTCCAAGCTGCACAGATGAGAGGATCACGATTGAAGAACTATTTCCACATGATACCTGATAAGCCACTGTATATTTGATGACTATTATGTTTTGTGGGTGTATTATATTAAGACATTTATTGAAACACATAAGGAGTCCTGGTGGTGTAGTGGTTATGTGTAGGACTGTGATCTGCTTGGTCAGCAGTTTGAAACCACCAGCAACTATGCAGAGGAAAGACAGGTACAGTGGAAACCATACAGGGTCATTCTGAGTCAGCTCTGACACGATGGCATTGAGGTAAGCATGTACAAAAATAGACCATGTACTGTTTTCTAATGTGTCACCAAAGGTCCAGATTACTATATGTTTTTTCCAAATCCTTTTATCAACATACTATTTCTAGTAATTATTCTTTTGATTAATAAATCAGTTTCCTTCACCTCAAATACTAACAATGAGCCTAATATCATGTTGTGTTATGATTTACTTTGTTACATTTTCTCTGAAATGCCATTTTGTTGTTTATGGTTCAAATTAATTTTGAACATTTTATATGTAAATGAATCATTGCTAATAAGACTATCAGTCTGCATGAAATATATGTAAGCAATGTTACTTCTCAGTACTGCTACTGGCAATTTTATTTTTATCTGAACAGTAAAGAAAACAAAAGAAAAAATAAAATGTAAATTCAAATACTGGCATTCTAAACATTAAACAACAATACCTACCTTTCATGATGTTTCTATGTCACTGCTTGTCTCAATAACTACATTATTATCCCAAGACACATAGCTCATTAGAGAATTCTGCCAGATTGAAAACAAACAAATATGCAAAACCAGCAAGCTTAAAGGTCAATTTTAATCAGTAGAAGAATTTTAATCAGAAATGGCTCAATTCCCAAATACCCAAAATCACAGGTATTGAAAAAAATATGAAGACTTTTGGAAAACAGAACTTTTCTTTTTTTATTGGCCTATTTTTTTTAATTCATCTTTAATTAAAATGACTTTGGAAAGAAGATACATTTCTATGACATCAACACTATAGTTTTTAGAGTCACAGTAAATAGAATTATGTCCATTCCATAATCAATATGAATGCCAACAGCTCTAATCATCGACCTATTTTCTTAAAAATGATATATAGAAGAAATCATAGAAAGCAAATTTATACTTCTGCCATTCTGCCTGTTGCAGTCTTTGTTGTTGATTTTGTTAAGTACTCTCAAGATGGTTCTGACTCAGAGCTACCCTGTGGACAACAGGACAGACCACCACCCAATCCAGCACCATCCTCAAAATTCATGTTATGTTTGAGCTCAATATGGAAGCCACTCTGTCAATCCGTTTTGTAAGAAGGTCCTCGTTTTGGATGACCTTTTACCAAGCATGATGTCCTTTTCCAGGGAACAGTCTCTCCAGCTAACTGGTCCAAAGGATACGAGACCAAGGCTAGCCACCTTTGTTTCTAATGAGCATTCTGGTGGTAATTCTTCCTAGACAGATTTGGGTTTGGTTGTGTGTTTGACAGTAGCCCTGGTTGCATAATGGTTACGATGTTGACTGCTAACCACAGGCCAGCAGCTCGGTGGAAGGAAGATGAGGCTTTCTAGTCCCATTGTGTCAGTCTGGGTAGACTAGAGAAACAAATCCATGAACACACATATGTGCATAAGAAAGAGATGTATATACAAGAGCAATTGAACATGGAGAAAACATCCCAGCCCAGTCCAGATCAAGTCCATAAGTCCAATACTATCGCATATTTCCGATATCAATCTATAAGATCCTCTTCAGATTCATGAAATACATGTAATGATGTCGAATGCAGAAGATCACTGGCCAGTGGGTAGAAAGTCTTTGGATCCAGTGTCATTGGAAACATCTCAGCGCTGGCAGGGGTCTCTCTGTGGCTTCTCCGGCTTCCGAGGTCTGGTTG
>NW_022104341.1:14479208-14480772 GCF_000313985.2 Echinops telfairi | reverse complement strand
CCTCCCTGGGGGATGGACAGCAGAGAAGAGGGCAGAGGGAAACATCGGACAGGGTAACTTATGACAAAACTATAATAATTTATGATCTATGAAGGGTTCATAAGGGAGTGGGGAGTGTAGAGGGAGGCGGAAAATCAGCAACTGATATTAGGGGCTAGAATGGGAGGCAAATGTTTTGAGAATGATGAGGGCAACAAATGTGCATATGTGTTTGACACAATGGATGCATGTAGATGAGAATTGTATGAGTCCCCAATAAAATAATTTTAAAAAATAAATAAAAAGAAACCTTTTCACTTCAAAAAAAAGATATTGATTAACATTCTATTTTAGATGTCAAATTATTAAGGTCTTGATATAAAATAATTTATTATATTATAGCAGGGGAAAATGCCCTGATGCCAAGTGCTCTGCTGTTCTCTAAGGCATTCATTTTCAAACATTTTATAATTTTATACAGCATTCTCATTAACTGTCTTTGAGTAGGCTGTGACTCTTGGCAACCTTTTATATAACACAATAAATCATGATCTAGTCCTATGTCACCTTCATTGTTGCAACTATGTTGACACTCCATCTCATGGAAAGTGTCCTTTTGTCTGAGCCTCTAGTTTACCTAAGATGATTACCTTTTCTGTTGGTTGGTCTTTCCCAATGATGTGTCCACACTAATATAATGAAATAAAACATTGGGATAAACTCTTACAGACTGTTGTTTCTGAGTAAATACTTCCCATTGTTCCTTAGAACAATAGTGCCTTTTTTACTTCAATGAATAAGAAAAAATGCATTTTACATCATGCTTGAGTTTTAGTCAATTTATATAGCCTAGCCAAAATTCCTTAAGTGATATAATTTTGGGCTTCATATGTCCTTTGCTCGAGTTCCATTTTGGGGGATATTTGGGCACCAATGAAGGGGATTACAACCTGACCTTAGCATCTGGTGTGAATCAAGTCACACACTGTTTCCTTGGTGCCGTCTTTAAGACCCCACCTTAGGACCGGTGTGAGCCAAAGCACTTCCGTGGGTGTGCACTGGTGCCACCACCCAATTCTACACACATTGCCTTACCTAGAAAGGCAGACCTCGATTTCTGGACTGAGCCTTGGGAGAAGGCAGGAAACCTGATGTGACTTTTGCATGCTTTGGCGACTAGCTCCGGCCCCTACATTTGGCTCACCTCTGCCTGACCATTACATTTGAGACTGAACAGCACTAACTACTACTTAAACATGTCCTCAAATGTTCGTCTTTGTGGGCCGTTGCTGTGATTTGAAGATCCTTGGGATATGAGGGACTATACTCAAGGGTGGCGAAGGGGTAGGGGTGGGGGAAAGCTAAATAACATCTTAGAAAAGTTGGGACTTTGGGGGACATAATTAATCACCAACTCCTTTGGACTTGTCTCGTGTTGATTCTTCTAAAAGAAAATATTACCACAGTGCTGTATCCTATATGTTCTTTTGTGTTAGTACTGACTTATAGGGACCCGGTAAGGACAGGGTAGAAGTGTCCCCTTTGAGTTTTGGGGACTGTGGCTGTTTTCAGGAATAGACAGCCT
>NW_022104341.1:14474523-14478155 GCF_000313985.2 Echinops telfairi | reverse complement strand
TGCTTGCCTCAGCATCATTCTTTTTTTTGAACCCATTGTGGCAGCAACTGTGTCAGTTCATTTTGTGTAGCTTCTTCCTTTTTGTAGATTCCCTTCTAATTTACCAATGATGATGTCCTTCTCTGGCTACTGTTCTCTCTTGACACAGTATGTAAGTATGTTCAAAGTATGTCAGACTAAATCTTGCAAACCATGTTTCTAAGGGGCACTTTGGCTGTACTTCTTTCAAGACAGATCTTTTTGTTCTTTAGGGACCCCCAAAACTTTCAATATTCTTCACCAGCATCATAGTTCCTATGTATCCATTCTTCTGCAGTCTTCCTTGATCAAAGTCTAATTTTCACATGTATATTAAGCAATTAAAATAGCATGGCTTGGGTCACGGACACCCTAGACCTCAAATGAACACCCTTGCTTTTCAACACTCTAAAGAGGTCTTGTGCAGCAGATTTACCCAATGCAACTCATCTTCGGATCTATTTATTGCTGCTTCCATGAGCACTGACTGTGTATCCAAACAGAACAAAATCCTTGACAGCTTCCACCTTTCCTCCATTTATCATGATGTGGCCTCTTGGTCCAGTTGTGAGGATTTTGATCTTCTTCACATCGTGTGGTAATTTACACTGAAGGCTGCAATTCTGGATCTTCATTAGCATGTGCTTCAAGTCTTACTCACTTGTAAGCAAGTAAGGTTGTGTCATCTACCTATCAAAGGTTGTTAGTGAGCCTTCCACCATCCTGATGCTGTGTTCTTTTTCAGAAAACCCAGTGTCTCAGTTAATTTGTTCAGCATACAGATAGAAGGATACAACCCTGATGCATAGTTTTCATGATTTTAAACTATGCCATATTCCCTTATTTAGTTTGTACAAGTGCTTCCTAATCCATGTACAAATTCATCATAAGCACAGCGATATGTTCTGGAATTCCCATTCTTCTCCGAGCTAGCCATAGTTTATTTTGGTCCACACGGTTGAATACCTTTACATAGTCAATAAAGCACAAATAATGTAGAAATATAGGTGTAGGTAATTTCTTGTGATCACTGCAACACTTGTCTTCTTTGTCACTATGTTTAGAGTATCAATTGTGTCCTGTGATCTTTGCACTATCTGCTAATTGCTTCCTGCTATCATTGTCACACCTGTTTTTTATCTCATGGATTGTTGAAGCGGTTTGGAGGTAGAAACCCACCACTTCCTTCTGTCTAGCACTTGCAGAAATAAACTTAGAGTTTCTCAGATCAACCTCGTGTCTGTCTTTGGCTTAAACAGTGAGAGACAATAATATTGGACCCTTGATTCCTGGCAACACCTGCACTGACAATGATGATTATCACCAAGCTCCCTCCTTCCAAACTGTCTGCTGAAGTGAAACCTTTCCAGTTGCCTGGAAAATTAAGATTAATACTGCTTCCAATGGAATTTTTCCTGAGACATTGTTTTTACAACCCTATCATAGAAGGACTATCTCTTAAGGACATTTTACA
The DNA here is from genome assembly GCF_000313985.2 of Echinops telfairi. Classification (NCBI taxonomy): domain Eukaryota; kingdom Metazoa; phylum Chordata; class Mammalia; order Afrosoricida; family Tenrecidae; genus Echinops; species Echinops telfairi. The sequence continues at coordinate 14,476,663 of NW_022104341.1, read as the reverse complement.
CAAGTGTATTGGTGTTATAAACCTCTCGTTAGGGAAAGCATATCCTCCTAGTTAGCCAAGGTCACTGGCCACATAAAGAGCCAACAGCCCAGGGATTATTAACTTTGGTTTTAATTCTCCTACTTGTTTCAGAAATATGAATTCAGTTCAGGCATTATAATTTATCAAAGGCTCAGGGAATTTTATATATTATAATGCACAAATCTGCTTTTGGACATTTATTTTCCATTAGGCTTTTTGTTTATCCTTGTCTATATTTAATCTATTGATGTCATGTGATGCAATTAGGAACACTATAGTAAGTATTGATATCCCCTAGAGAAACTGTTTCTAAGTTCTTCTATTTTTAAGTGTGTTTTAGCTATTCTTGATCATTTGCATTTTATGCAACTTGGTAAGAGTGTGTCAAGTTCAACCAAAAGTCTATTGAGATTTTGCTTGATAATAACTTTAATGTACAGATTAATCTGAGGGGAATTGACATCATTACAAGAATAAGACTTGCAATGTGTTTTCACAATGTGTTCCCTCAATTACTTAATTTCATCTTTTTCCCTGAATAATGTCATTGTCTTTTGGATAAAGGTTTAACTGGGTATTCAGTTTCACCATGTAGCTTCCAATTTAAAATTTTATTCTATAACTCTTGGTGGAGTGTAAAAGTACAACCACTTGCTGTTGTTTTATTTTGATTTTTATAGAAAAAGAAGAAACAATGTGTTGTTGCATAATCCACAATCAATCTGCCTCTTCAGACCTTTTCCCTGACCTTGGTTTCCAGACACTGATATTTAGGGATAGTTTTCACAGATTTGCTTCGCCCCTTGCTTTTTTGGAGCTACACCAATGGAAGTAACAAGCCAAAAAAAGGAAGGAGGAGAAACAGGCTTGAGGGTTTATGCCCCAGGCGCTCCACCTGATGCTGGTCAAATTTCTAAAAAAAGACATCATGTTCGGTTAAGTATAGAGGCAGTAAAAAGAAGACCCCCCTAGGATGTATTGACCCAGTGGTTGCATCAATGGGCTCAAACATAACATGATTGTGAGGATAACATAAGACTAGTAATGTTCATATCAGGAAGGTGGGCACCCAGTGATATGATTTTTAGTTCTCTGATGTCTGATAATTGGTCCCTTCTACACCTCATGGTCAGACAGGCTGGTGTGCTTCTTCCATGTGGGCTTTGATGCTTCTCAGCTAGACCGCCACTTGTTCGTCTTCAAGCCTTTAAGACCCCAGATGCTATATATCTTTTGATAGCTGGGCACCATTAGCTCTCTTCACCACATTTGCTTATGCTCACATTTTTCTTCAGCAACTGTGTTGGGAAGGCATGCATCCTGTAATGTCAATTGAATAGAACAAGGTGTTCTTGCATTGAGTAAGTGCTTGCGTGGAGGTCCAATGTCCATTTGCTGCCTTAATACTAAACCTATAAATATATGCACATAGATCTGTTTCCCCACACTCTTATATAAATATATTTACATATGTACATTCCAGTCTTAAAATCTCTATAAATACCCTTTGTCATCTAGTTTTTTCCTCTATTTCCTTTTACTATCATCTTGTCCCACTATCATGCTCAGCCTTCTTTTGGGTTTCAGTAATTTCTCTAGGTTACATTGTCCTTGCTGAATCCCTACCAGGCCTCTCACACCCTCCTTGCCACTGATTTTGGATGACTTGTTGCTCCCCTGTCCTTGGGTTGGTCAGTACCACCTCCTTGCCCCCACCTCCCCCTTTCCCGTGTCCCCCTGGAACCATTGATCCCATGCATAAGCAAATGTGGTGAAGAAAGCTGAGAGTGCCTGGCTATCAAAAGATATAGTGTCTGGAGTCTTAAAGGCTTGAAGATAAACAAGTAGCCAACTAGCTCAGAAGCAACAAAGCCCACATGGAAGAAACACACCAGCCTGTGTGACCACCAGCTGTCAAAGGGATCAGGTATCAGACCTCAAAAAACAAAAAATCATATCATTGCAAAGCTGGGTGAGTGCAGAGTGGAGACTCAAAGCCCATTTGTAGGCAACTGGACACCCACTTATGGAAGGGTTGTGGGGAGATGAGCCAGTCAGGGTGCAGGGTAGCAATGATGAAACATATAACTTTCCTCTAGTTCTTAATTGCTTCCTCCCC
>NW_022104341.1:14471903-14473938 GCF_000313985.2 Echinops telfairi | reverse complement strand
AAAAAAAGACAAGTAATATTTTGGTTTTATTGCACACAGGTCACTATGAATGGTAACCAAATTGAGGCAACTTAACAAAAAAAGTAAAATAAAATAAAGTAGTACTGCAAAATAACTAAAAATTGAGGCAACTTAACAAAAAAAGTAAAATAAAATAAAGTAGTACTGCAAACTGGGTTTCCAAATCTATCATCTTTACAAAAGCTGACACCTACATATTTCGCCTCCAGGGGTCCAAATGCCCTGCTTATAGGTTTGGATCATTGCCTTTTTGATTTTCTGCTTAACCACTGCACAGTCACGGTCCTAATTTTCTATTACCAGCTGACATTTGAATAATATTTTCCCTTCATAAAAATTCCCCAGCATTTCAACAGTGTCTAGAACATAGTAGCTTTAAATGGGATGTTTGAAATGGGTACATGAGGATATATCAAATCTTTTGGACATCAAATACAAAGGATATTTAACATTAATATCTGAAATATGCATTTGAAAAATAAACACTGTAATGGGTGATGTTATATCATTAATATACTAATTTGCTTAGGTCATTTTAAAATAACCTAACCTCAGCTAACCTCATAGCTATGATATAATATAAAATTGTGTCCAAGGCGTAATTGGCATCGCTTACTAAAATAACAAATATTTAAATATACCTGTGTGTGTTCCTTTGATATTAACTTTTGAAAATATAAAATCTTTAGAGGATATAGAATAGCCCAATAAAAATTAACTTTAAATGGTTTTAACTGGTTTTGATTATGAAGTGTAACAGCAGTCATACTTTTAGTAATACAATTTATGATAACATAAAGCCTCATGAAATTGAGCATATTTATTTAAAATAATCACCTGATCTATTTTTAAATAAACCATTATACAAATAATATTTTCAAATTAATATTGACGAAATAAAAAAACACTGACTAGTGGAAAATGAAGACATGATCTTTCAAAACAAACATTTTAATTCTCCATAGTGAAGTTATATATTTAAAAGCAAGTGCTACTAAAATCTTCAAGAATTAATTCATTTAACATTGTAATTAATTTTTATTATTCCATGTAAGCTGTGAAAATATATATTTAAATTATTATCCATTATAATTCATAATTGAAATCAATGTCAATTTAATTTTGTGTTGATTAAAATTAATATTGTTCAATTAAAGTTTCTCAACATTCTTGTTCCCATCTGATTTTTGTTTTATGAAAATAGTGTGATATTTGAGCTTGCTGAAATAACTAATTTATTCAAAATATTGAATAATTCAACAATAGCTACATTTTATAAGATTTCAAATGTGAGTAAACTAGTTTCTTTTGAAAATTTGACTGTAATTCTATTCCTTTTATAACTATTATTAAAAGTCCAAGCTGCACTGATGCATTGCTAAAAAACAAGGCTCCAGGAATTCAAAGAACAGAAACAGAAATGTTTCACCAATCTATGCCAATAGATTTAGAAAAAACCTACCTGTCTAACTGGTGGGAAGAGATCTATCTTTGATCCTATCTCAAGAATGTGATCCAACAGAATTTGGAAATGATAAAATAGTATCATTCACGTAATATTCAAGTAAAATTTGTTGGATATAATTCCAAAACCGTTACAGCAGTATATTGGCAATGAATGCCCAGAAATCAAAGCTGGATTGAGGAATGAGGAATATCATTACTAATTGCAAATGAATCTTGGCTGTGCATGATATGGAATTGATTGTAATTAATGTCACAAAACAAAATGTGTATACGTTATTGGATGGAAAACTAATATACTTTGTAAATTTTCACCCAAACCACAATGTAATACACACACGCACACACACAAAGCCAAACTCATTTTTAAAAGGTGTCACTTTGAGAACAAAGGGGACTTACAATTGCTTCGTATGCATACTCAAACTGGACAATGAAAAATGAAGATTCAATGAAAAATTGGTACTCTGAATTGTGGTATTGGCAAAGAATATTAAATTCACCACAGGCTGACCGAAATCTGTCTTGGAATAAGTTCAGCTAGAGTGCT
>NW_022104341.1:14464836-14470906 GCF_000313985.2 Echinops telfairi | reverse complement strand
GTTTAATGAAGCAAGTAATGTCTGGAGTAAAAGTCACATATAATGTCACTGGAACATTAACTGGCTTGTGTTTAAAAAATAATTCATTACCAAAAGTAATAAAAACTGTAAAAATGATAAGGAATATTAAGTAAAATGGTCTTAGCATAATTATAGCTTTCTTATGGTGAAATCTTAATTAAGGTCTTAAAATGCACAGAGATAAAGCAAATGACAATGTACAATAATATATATGCTGAGTTAACAGTTGTGTAAAAGTTAGTCTTGAAGACTGTATTATTTCTGCCCTTTGACTAATTTAAACTATATTCCATGTATTTTTTACCATAAATCTATTATCCAAGCTTCTTTAATTTTTGAAAGATCATTCATTAGGAAAAATATCACTATTTTGGCCTTCTTAAAATTTATATGAGTTGTTACCTTCAACATCAAATTATAAATAAAATAAAACTTTATCTAGGATAGTTTATTAATATCTAGTTATTTTTCACAGTATGTGATCTCATTTTAAAGTTTGCATTTGAGTTATACACTTAACTTCTCTTTCTTCCACCTGAATCTATAGGAGAAAGGTGAAGGGTGATATAAGAGAAAGTCTGAGACATTTTTATAAAAGGTCACTCAAATGAGACTTAATTTAGTGAAGTCCTAACTATTCCTTAACAAAAGGCTTGCTTTGAAGTTCAAAACATGAGATTGTTCTCCAGACAAACCACATTTGAGCCACCATTACCAGCCCGCAAGCCGCTGGCTGTGAAAAACCATGTTGAAGCGAGAGGTGAACCTACAGGTGTTTGAATGGGATGCCAGCAAATGCCAGCAGGTGATGTGCCACTATTTGCACAGGCTACACCCGTTTGTCAACACAGCCCTATTATTTCACCCTCAGTTTACATATCGTGCCCAAGTTAATCAGGGATGAATCATTAAAGATGCCAAATATGAATAATTAGTCAGTTAAAAATATTATAGAAGCTCCTTTTAAGTAGTGCCACCCAAATACGAACACATACAACAATAACCAATGCACAAACAGATATAAATAGAAACATACAAGGTAAATGTCCCATGAAATATTCACTTTCCTTTCCATACTGTGAACTCCATGGGAGCTTCCTGCCATTATACCCTGAAAATCAATACTTTGAATAAATGATGGCAAGGCTGACTCAGAGGTGACAATACATGGATGGGCTTTCTTTGTACTGTTTGATATTTTAAGATAAAATTTAATCGCTATGGAAAAAATAGGTACTTTCAATTTAATTATATTTCCTGCCTTCCTTTTTCATTTCATACAATGCTGCTTTATACAATTTTCTTAGCTTCCAATTTTCAAAGTCTTTTTTTTTAATTTGAGAGCTCTAAAATTGAGGGCTCTTTTTCTAAAGAAACTGATACAAGGGCTCAGAAAATATTATATCATTTCTTATAAGTCATCAAAATTCCAGCATTTTGAGAAATATGTCACATAAAATACTCAGCAGTAATGAATATAAATTATTTTCTAAAAAGTAGTACACATAGCTACTGTAAAAACTTAGAATTACTATGTTAAGTATTATTTGTGATACAATAAGTAATGCATTTTCTAACCTGTCTTTTATTTTTATATGTATAATTATAAAATAAAGTTATTATAAAATATGCATATAATATCAGAGGATGTTTTAAGACAATATATGCAATTTAGGGCAAAAGTGTATATGCACAACTTTATTTTGTACATTGGATTAGAAATAGACATTCTAATCCATAATTACTACTAGAATAAAACACATGCAAATTATTATTACAAGAATAAAATACATAAATATATAAATCATAATAAAAAAGCGGGAAGCAAATGGAAACTTAAATAATATAAAGCACTATAATTTAAGAGATCTTGTAAATATGCTATGAAAATATTTTGAAATAAGATGTGGTCATTAGGAATAAATTATGCTCCACAGCAACAAGAAATCATATTATACCATGACCAAGTATGATAATTTCCATAAAGACATGGCTATAGAAATATTAACTTAAGTAGTGACATAATTTGTAGGAAGTCAAAGGAGAAAAAACATATAATTTATATGTCAAAAGTATATTTAATAAAATAAACCTTCAGTCCTGATCATTTATTTCAGTCAATTAGTATAAGTATGATGACTTCTTAATATAATTAAACTAATGCTTACACATCGCCAGAAAAATGCCTAGTAGATATTTGAGGGAGTCAACTTGAAACTGTTTCCCCTCACAGTTGTATAATTAATATAGGAATTTGCCCATGGAATTTCCAAGAGATGGGTGCAGATTGGCTTAAACCAATCAGCCTATATTTAAATTGCTGATTGAAAGTTACAAGATTAGCGACAAATGTCCCAAATTATTTAAAAAATTCGTGGTAGTAAAAGCTTTCAGACATGGGACTGTGTGATCTGAAATCCAAAGCAGACTGCAAAAAATAAGCAATCTAGATATAGAATTTATCACTGAATAACTTTGAAATAATTCTAGTCAATGTGTTACAGAAAGTGGGGAGATATACTGACATGTAGATAAAATACTGGAGAATTAGGCAATTCAGCTATCAGCTGGGGCTTTGGGAGTCAGCAGTCCCCCTTGGGGAGCGCTGTCTGTGTTCCATGGCATTGTTGGCAGGATGCCTCTTTCTACAACTACAGGGCCGATGGTTTCAGCCTCTTCCTGCAATTCAGCCTTAGATCCGGGAGGGTGACTACATATTTCTACCACGTGGGTTTCTGAGCATGACAACTTCATAGCATCTTACTTCGGTGGCGCTGTGGGTTAGAGGTGAACGCTAATGAGAAAGCCAATGGTTCAAACTCATCAGTCACTCAGTAGGAGAAAGATCGGGCTGTCTGCTCCTAGGAGATTTATCATTTTCGAAACCCTCTATGGGGTCACAATGAGTTAGAATTGACTTCGTGGCAGTTGTATCATGATTTTTCTTCAAAGGCAGGAAGAAAAGAGAAAAAACAATTGGAGAGAAATAAAGAGATGATGAGTTTTCCAGAAAGAACAATTATTTATATAGCAGTGGAATAATAAAAGAGTATCCAACTTTTATAGGTTAATAAGTTACCTTTCTCAAGTTCTGTAGGTTAATATTCCACAGATACTGCCCATCTACAAGGGGAGAAGAAGGCAAGAACGAAGGAGGTGGCACCAAAAACTTGTGCGTTCCCTTAGGTTTTGTCTAGCACACATATGGGTAATATAAATAATAGTCTAGCAATTGCTCTTAAAAACAATAATACCATTGTACACAAACACACACACCTACAACTCTTATACTCGGCCCAACATTTTTGTTGCTGTTTCATTAATGTGAAACAGTTGCATACACACACTGCACCTTATTGGGTATTAAATGTGGGATTGCATTAACTAGCCCAGCAATAATCATCACCGTTGAATTGCTCCACTACACTTTCAACACATTTCCTTTAAATAAAAATAGCTACTTATATGAATGTTGTATGTATTGCTTCATGTGAATTGGTAATGTCATGAATTTTGTACTATAGGCAAAGCTTGACAATTAAAACCATAATGCAGAAGCAACAACCTGTTTGATTTATGAGTATTTCAGAAAATTGGAAGATGTTAAAAAACAAAACTTCCCCACTATCATGATCCCAATTCTACCCTGCTAGTCTGGCTATACCAGAGGATGTACATGGGTACAGATAGGAACTGGAAACACAGGGAATCCAGGGCAGATGATCCCTTCAGGACCAGTGGTGAGAGTGGCGATATCGGGAGGGTGGGGTGGTAAGGGGGAACCAATTACAAGGATCTACATATAACCTCGTCCCTGGGGGATGAACAACAGAAAAGTGGGCGAAGGGAGACGTCGGACAGGGCAAGATATGGCAAAATACCAATTTATAAACTATCAAGGGCTTATGAGGGAGCGGGGAGGGAAAAATGAGGACCTGATGCCGGGGGCTTAAGTGGAGAGCAAATGTTTTGAGAATGATGATGGCAATGAATGTGCAAATGTGCTTCACACAATTGATGTATGTATGGATTTTGATAAGAGTTGTATGAGGCCCTAATAAAATGATTTAAAAAGTTTTTTTTTAATCCCCAAAAAACCTTCACAGCAATAAAGGTGTGTATGACTGGTTAATTAGCATATTCAATGCATTTTCTCTTATACTAGCTTTGAATAGATGTCATCTCACAATACTCTGTATTTGAATAAGACATAGAACATACTTGGACAGATTCCAGAGAAGACGGTTTATAGCTTTCTACTCCTATAAAGAAGTACAGCCGTGGAAACTCACAGTGTTCAATATGGTCATGGAGATTCAGAACAGACTTTGGCAGTGAACTTATTATTTTTTGGCAAGTTCAGATACTTTCGTAGATGCCCTAATATGAAAAGGGCAGTTCTCTGAATCGTCATAATATGCAACTGCATCTCGCTGTAGCACCACAGATAATCCACTTTTTTATTATTTTATTGTTGTCACTATTAGTTAAGAAATGTGAGAACATTTATCTTACCTTTCTATTGGTTTGAGACCATAGATGGTCTGTTTTAGCTCTTTGTTTGCCAAATTTATTTGCAGCAAAGAAAGAAGATAAACTTGTCTGAAAATTCCTCTGTAACACAAAACATAGTACTAACACAATGTACATGTGAAAAGGAGCGTATATATATATATAAAAATGCTTGATAGTATGAAAGTATTAATCACTTTTCTTATCACATTGCTAAGCCTTGGTTAAGTCCTACACTCCCCAGTGCAGCAGCTCGTGATTTCCTACTATTAGAATTGGGCTTTCTGATTGTAGGGCTCAAGGGGAAAATGCCAACATTTGACGGAGGAGATGATTTATATTCCAGTGGAACAATTAGTCATGTTTGACCAAAAGGGATATTGTAGAAAATTAACTAAGCAAATGATTAATTTTACTTTTTTTTCCTCTTCATTGTTGAAAAGGATAAAGGAAAACAACTCTCTTCCTAGAACAAATATCTCTGTGAAATTTAAGAACTTATACATCTTGATTTGGAGTTGCATATTGTTATTCAAGGTTTGAGAAAATTGCCCTGGTGTAAGGAGATAGTCTAATAATAAAGTTTCCTTGGGAACTTTCAGTAGAGGGGGTGAGATCCTAGCACAAACACCACTCTGGTTGACACTGAACTATACACCTTTCTTAGTGCACATATAACTTTTTTTCCTTTCTGCATTCACGTGTGTGTGTGTGTCTTAACATGTATGGATCTGTCTGCTTCATTACTCTGAGACAAAATATTAATAGTCATTCCCCAAATACCATTCTCCAAGAAATCTACTTACATGGTCTTCTCAACCTGGATTGACTTTAAATGTTGAATTTAAGGTCAAATCCACAAAAGAACGCAGATTTTCATTTGCCTACTCCTAACAATAATGACAACATAAATATATGAAAGAACCAAAAATAATAATTATTGAAAAAGGATAACTATGAAATTCTATAAGATGACAAACTGGTAGAGATGTCTTTGAAAGTCTGAGCAAGGCAAAATGACTAGAGGTTAGAAGGCAGAACACATTGAATTCAATGAATCCTGAAGGTTTTCTCTTGTTCCTCTCAACAGCACGTGCCATTGATCAGCTCGGTATGAATCATAAGGCATTTCTTGGAATATGAGGAATGGTGTTGTCTTAGAAGTAAGGGAATTCAATGTAATATTAAATTGTTGTTGTTAAGGGGCCATCAAGTTGGTTCTGACACATAGTGACCCTCTGTATAAAAGAACAGTCCTGTGCTATCAACAGGTTTATGTTATGTTCAAGCCCATTGTTACACCCACTGTAACAATCTAGCTTGTTGAGGATCTTCTCCCTTTTCACTGCCCCTCTACATTACTAAGCAAAATGTCCTTTGCCAGGGACTAGTTTCTCCTGATAACATGTCTACTACTAAGTACAGCTCTTATATTAACTGAGAAGTATTAAGAGCAAGAGATAAAGGAGTAAAAAAAATGTTTCAAATGATTACATCATATCACAGAACAAATATGTATATCGTGCGTTAATATCCA
>NW_022104341.1:14461909-14463422 GCF_000313985.2 Echinops telfairi | reverse complement strand
GCTTGTAGTTAGTTCATAGACTATTTGTTGGCCTTTAGGAGTATTTTCTGGTGGAGACTGATGGGCCACCAAGCCCTGGCCCAAAGTCTATTTTTGGTATTCCCTGGGGACTTCGTTGCTCTGTTCCTCTTGCTGTTCTGTTCCACACCCTTAGTGTTTTGCCTCAGTGTGGTGGCATCAGATTGGGTGGAATTCCCACACTTGTGTTTCCAGTGTTGTCCCCTGTAGGGCTATGGGTCAGTGAGGGATGTCATATCTTATAGTGGGGCCAGCCATATGGTCTTCTCTGTGGATTGGCTGCTCTGAGCGGGAATATCGTCCTCAAGGCTTGGTGTGTCAGGATGTGCTCCACTCTCTCTTCCTCCTCCTTCAATTGCTCCCACATGTCCCTCTCCCGCAGCTGCAGATTCAGTTCTGTCCTCTGGAGTAAATTCTTCTGGGGGGAGGGGCAGGTGTCCACATAGTTGGGATTGGGGCTGGCCCCTCAGACCTCTCCACTGATTCTAAAGGGGTTCACTGGAGAAAGTTTTACAAACATTGAAAACTGCATCGGTGAGTAAAAAGCCCAGAAAAGTTGAGCTAAATTTTTCTTTCTCCAGCATAAATGTACTCATTGTGTAAAAGTACAAAAGGGCTGTCCAATGAGAATTTCATTAGGAAACTTTACTCAGGTGGATTTAAACCACTGACCTTTAAGTATATACCTTCCCTTTCCATTCCTAGGTAATCACCCAAAATAAATGAATTTTTTCCCCATACACTAGTTTTGGGCAATTCTACTCTGTCCTATAAAGTTGTAATGGCTTGGAATTTATTTGATGGCAAAGGCAATAGTGCATAATATAATCACCATAACCAAACCAAACCCAGTACCATGGAGATGCCAATTGCTTCTAGTACTCCTAATGATTTTTCTGAGTCTGTAATCACCAGGCTGCTAATTGAAAAGTTGTCTATTCAAATGTCTCAGAAGAAAAGCCTGACAATCCACTTCTGAGCAATCAGACAGGGAAAATCTTATGGAGCACAATTCTACTCTGACACACGTGAGGTCGCTATGAGCCGTAATTGACTCAAGGACAGCTGGAAAAATTAGAAACTTTACTTGGATTAGCAGGAAATAAATTTGGAACAACTTAAAGATACATCAAAAACGAAATGGCAAAAAATATATTATATCATTGGCAAAAACCCATGTTTCCCAAAATGGGTGGCATCACTCATGAAGGGGGCACTGGAATGATCCAGGGGAGTTGCAAAAGAAGAGACTTATACTTTTTCTTGAATGATGGGCTATATTATCAAAGTTTGGAATTGTCAAGTTGGCTCCAGATTATTATTTTTTCTGAAAAATGGGGAGGTGTGCCATAGAAGTTTTAGAATATATATGATCTATACAATAAAATAATACTCAGAAATAAAAAAAGGAATGGACTATTAGAATATGTAACAAGAATGAACCTTTAAAAAATTTTGCTGGGTGAAATAGAATAAACAAGCAAATCCCATCCCA
>NW_022104341.1:14457600-14459725 GCF_000313985.2 Echinops telfairi | reverse complement strand
TATCTATCTATCTATCTAATCTATTATGTATCTAATCTATCTCTCATCTATCAGTCTATATCCCTGGTTTTGCTCCCCTAGAGAAAATGGCTTAACATAATGCTCAAGAAATGTACATATTTTGCATTCTCAACAGTTAGAAGCACAGAGAACTTTAGTGAATTTCACAAGGCCATGCCGTTAGGAAGTCATTCTCGAATTTGGCCAGGATTCTAGCTCGAACAGTTGCATTAGGGATCAATTTATGGGCCCTTAAAAGTGTCAATTTTAGACTTTTTAAAAAAATTGTACCTGTTAGCAAGTGCATAAAAACTGGATTCACCTCACACAATTTAGGTCATTACCTAAATTGTGCCCAGATATTGTAGCACAAAGTTCACTCTGACCTGGGCTGAAATAGCAATAGATAACTGCTTGTATGCGCTGCAAGGGCTGTTGTCTGTATTAAATGCACACCTAAACTCCCTTTGTCGGGCTATTATTACTCATGTTTGAGACTCTTGGTCCAACTTTTACCCTGGTTTACATAGAATCTTAGAAATTATCCCAGAGTGGCCGTGTGCACACAAAGAAGAGAGCTTGGAATCTGACAGAATACGTGATCTTTGTCAGGAAAACTGAAAGTCCCTCAAGCATTCACGCCTGCTCTGATGTGTTTTTCAGAGCATGTAAGTTCGTTTGCTGGTGTGCATTTTAAGGTCCTACTCAGTGTGTATATGTACACCCCAAACACTGTAGCGCTCTGACCTGGAAACCAAGCTGACTGAAGCTCCTTGAAAAGCTACCTTCTTCCTGAATCACACAGTGACAGCTTAATATCTCTGTGCCAGCCGTTGCTGTACCAGGATGATGGATGATGTAATGTGCAGGCGTCCAACTGAAAAAATCCACTGAGCCTTGGTATGAATTTAAGTGTTGATGAAAGATGAGCTCTTGCTTAAAAGAACATATGTTGTTCATGAAACCTCTAGAGGAGCTATTAAAAATGCACTATTCATTTTTAAGAGAACTTTAATTACTAGTTCCACAGAATATAGCAGTATTTCTATAATCTTCCCATTGTAATCGTTGCTATGAAAACCTGGCTGTGACACAGTCTGTATATCATTTCCAAAAACTAGGAAAGAGCGCGGATAACAGCCTCATTTATGTGTCTTCTGCAATCGCGATGGGAAAGCCGGACGCAATGCAAAGGTTACATTGTTTTTTATAGGGCGGTTAGACGTTTAAGAAAGTCATAAATATCAGTTAGTAATCTGCCATAATTTCTTGGATGAAAATATCGTGTAAATATATAGTAATTGAAAGCAATGGAGATGTTTAGCTTCTTATTGCTTTTTTTTTAAAAAAATGAAAGGTCGAGTGAACTATCCATACCGTTGCTGGTAAAGACTCTAGAGTTCGCTACTGTGGTCAGTAGAAAGGCAATCAGCTGGAGTAAAATGTAACAGATTTAGACAAACTCAAACTAGCCAAGAAATTGTGCTGCCTAAGGGCTGCCTCTTACTGTCATCACTAGACCCCACTGAAATATAGTAAAGAGGTCCAGATAAATTGAATGTATGATGGAGGATTCATTTTACTTTAAGACAACTCAAGAATTGGTTGGAAATTGATTGAAAATGAGAGAATTTCTATTCTTCTGCCTTTAAAGCATCCTCATTTTTAAGATACAACATTAATATAATTGAAAATTGCAAGAACACATAATTCTTATTATATATTATGAATTTTGTAATTAATAGCAAACATTTTTTCTGATCATTTATGTCACCTTTAGTGTCATAGTTACCATTTTAATCTAATATTCAGTAAATCCTGAAAATGGTAGTACCGATGGTTCCTTACCGTTCTGTGTGAGTTACATGTTATCTTGCAGCAAAATATGTCTAGGATCTTGACTTCTAGCATCTTCAAAATTGGCTGAATAATTTAAAAGATATTGAGTGCCATTCATTTCATAATTGAAACATCTATTTTAATTTTCCCCCTTCTCATGCTCCACTATATTCATATGGTAGTGATTTGCTATTTTGTTACATTATTTTATATTGTATTGCATTATGCTATATTATTCTACATTATGCTATGTTCTTATTGTTCTTGTTAGTTGTCACCAAGTCCT
>NW_022104341.1:14455020-14456058 GCF_000313985.2 Echinops telfairi | reverse complement strand
CTTCATTTATCATGATGTTCCCATTAGTCTCATTGTAAAGATTTTTGCTCTGCTTTAAATTGAGCTGTAATCCATACTGAAGGCTGCAATCACTGATCTTCATCACCAATTGCCTCAAGTCCTCCTCAGTATCAGCAAGTTAGGTTTGCTTTCTTCCTGTCTCAGGTTGTTAATAAACCTTCCTCTAATCTTGATGCCACGTTATAATGCATACAATTCAGCTGCTCTGGCTTTTTGCTCAGCCTAAAGAGAAAATTAGTATGGTTAGATGATACAACTTGACATACCTTTCCTGATTTTAAACCATGGAGCATTCCCTTGGTTGGTCTGTATTCCATATTCCTCTATGGCCATAAATATGAAGAAAATCCACATATAGGTAGAACATCAGGTTTAGTCTGATTTATTAATTAATTAAGATTACCTTTGTAAGGAGTCCCTGGTGGCACAAATGGTTAAGCACTTGACTACTTGCGCCAACATGTGCCACCAATTCATCCAGAGGAGCTTCACAAGAAAGGCATGCCTAGCAGATTTGTGATCTGTTTTCAAAAGATCAGAGCCTGCAAGGGCCTATGGTTCTATTCTGCGTACATCGTGTTTTGAAGCTTCAGAATCAAAGAAACTGGCAGTATCTTTTCTAACTAAAGTTTGATCAGTAACTCTGCTTTGGTTTGTTTGTTTTTAATCTTCTTTTATCTTGTGCTTTTGAAATGTTTTGATCCAAATATGTCTTGCACAGTGAAGGCGATACATTTTTATCAGTCATTTGAGCATTCTAAGGTTGATTTTTAGTATAGAAATTAGAATATGATTGTACATATCAGAAGGACAGAAAGTAGACTGCTCACAAGTTACTTAGGTTTATAGTGGGTATCATTGTTGAAGTGGATGCCTGTCCCTCCCCCATTTCAAAGGATGGCACTGAATCCGCAGCTCTGGGAGAAGGATATATCTGACCAGAGCACACAGGAGCCGATGATGGGGGAGAGGAGAGACTGGAGCATATCCTGGCCCACCAAGCCTTGAGGACGATGA
>NW_022104341.1:14451108-14453197 GCF_000313985.2 Echinops telfairi | reverse complement strand
GCCGGGGGGCTTAAGTGGAGAGGAAATATTTTGAGAATGATGAGGGCAATGAATGTACAAATGCGCTTTACACAATTGATGTGTGTATGGATTGTGATGAGTTGTATGAGCCCCTAATAAAATGATTTTTAAAAGAGAGAGCGAGAAACAGAGGCTAATAAAAAGCTAGCCACAGAAGAAAACACCAAAATTCCTTTAGTGGGTGATTTTTTCCAGGACGGACGCTGTTTGAGATTCCATAAAGGTAACACATAAAAACATCGGAAGCAGCTTGAGAGATCCGTAACACAGAAACTGCAGGTGCAATTGCTTTTTTATTATTCGGCACAACAGAGATTGGTTATTACATTCTTAGATGCTCTTTTATCAAGGAGAGAGAGTGGTTTTTAGAATTAGCTTTGAATTTTGTTTCTTCCATTGGCTTTTTGTGACCTTGGATGAATAAATTAAGAGTCAGCCCCTTAGTAAACAGGGCTGGTTTGTGGATTTAATGGTGAAATGCATAAAAAGACCTTGAATGTTTTACTTTGGGAATATACACAATCAGAGGGCAGACACACACACATACGTTTACATGACCTAGAAGAGAGCAGAATCAATTGTCTAAACAAGGCATAGATTCTCTTTCTCAGACATAGGTTTCATATACTAAGCACGAGTGCACGTGTGTCGCTCAGTACATCTGTATGGGCCACTGGCTTCAACGACTAGGTTCCTCTGCAAAATACTGATTTGAGAATGAGATCCCTGCATGTTATCTGTATACTTAGATGTGGACTATTTACAGACTTGTGTTGGCTTTCTCTTATATTAGCAATTGAACTTTTACTTATATTAGTTTTTTGAAGGTGTTTGATATTTAAGGGATATTTAGATCACCCAACCTTTTTGTCCAAAATATCCATTAAGGTATTTTCTGCACACTTAATAAGAAAATAAGTTTCAAATTTTGTGTAAAATCTGATGAATATTATTTTGAGTGGCATGAAGTGTCATCTGTCATTTTATGTCATCTTCATTGTGGACTAGCAGAACAGCCTCAGATTGTGCACATATCAAGGCCCTTTGGACTAAATATTGGCACAGGGCTAGAGAACTGACCCATGTAAGACTACACATGTGCACATTTCTGGATAATCGCACGCTAATTACTAGCTTTTGTTTTATTGATGTATGGAGAAGCAACATTTACCTGTGCCGGGGACTAATGTGGCTTTTATTTTTTTCATAGAAAGAGAAACAAAGGAGAGCAGCTGTAATAGTAATCATAACCCGAATAGGGTTTCAATAGTTCCCTGTGATTGTGATAAATCACTCTATCTTCAGTAATAGTAAAACTGGAAAGTTACTAGAGATTTACTTAGAATCATGAACCCTAAATCTCTCAAGTATTTGATGGTGGTAGTTAATGCAGTAATTCTTTCAGGAATCCAATATTGCTTTTGCTTTTTATTTTTTGTTCTCTTGTTTCTTCGGCAGAAAAAGATCACTCAATGGCATGCCACGTAGCATTCTTGCCAAAAGAGCCTTTGTTTAGGAGTCAAGTTACCAATTTCATGATTTCCCCTTCAGATTTTGGCATTGAGAACTGTTCTGGCCCAACTGGTCTGCCATAAAGAAAATTCAGGTAAGATAAACATGTACATTTGTTTTCTGTCTTAGTGGACTTAAGTAATATGGATTTCTCAGGAATAAATGCAAACTTAAAGATAACGTAGTCACAAAACTGACTGCTATTAAGTTGATCTTAATGACCCAACAGGACAGGGTAAAACTATCCCTGTGCGTTTCTGAGACTGTGATCTGTACGGATAGAGACCCCATGTCTTTCTCCTGAACAGAGTCTGATGTTTCACAACTGCTGACCTTTGAGATCACAGCCTGGTGCATAAGCACTGTGCAGAACTCCTGGTAAACATGTTGCTGTTATACGGTGTCATTGAGTCATTCTGACTCCAGCAACCTTGTCTACACCAAAACGAAATACTTCCTGGTCCTGTACCGTCCTCACAATTGTCCCCATGCCCGAGCCCATTGCTGCAGTCATTGTGTCAATCCATCTTGTCTACTGCCTTCCTCTTGCTACATG
>NW_022104341.1:14444714-14450221 GCF_000313985.2 Echinops telfairi | reverse complement strand
CTGAGATGAGGCTTCTGTTTGTTTGCAGAGTTGTCCCCTTGATGGGTTCCTCACATACTTTAGTCCTGGGGAATTTCATGACTATTTTCAGCCTCTACAAAGATTCCTGCTTATAAAGCCATGTTGTCAAGACACCTATTAAAAGAAGCAACAACAAACAAAAACAACGATTTTGCTTTTAGAATTGTTCCAATATTTTGTCTCTACCATCATAACATCCCAGTATATCCATTGAAATATTGAAGTCCACTTTAATCACAATACACCCATGGACACGTTACTGAGACTATTTGTCACAAGACATTTCCAAGAAGTAGGTACTCATCTCAGTGCTATAATTAAAGAAATACATCGTATGTCCTTTGAGGAAAAATAGTTAAATGGTATAAATTAAATATGATAATAGTTTATTTTTCTCTCCTTTCACTTTGGATATCTTTTCCTATATTATCAGAAGTTATTTGTGACAGCTTACCATCATCTATTATAACCTGAAATTCATTACAATGTACAATAATACAAATGCATACACCGTTACACATTTCCACAGTAATCTCAACTGGGAAAATTATGTCTCCAGTCTCAAATTAGTGTGCCCAATGGATCTCAGTAGTTTGGCAGTCATTTAATGATGCAATTTCAGAGCTAAGTAAAGATATAATTGTTGATCTGATGTAGTCCTTCACCATTTTTGTATAACACTAATTTTTACATAATGTCCCACTCTTTAAAACCTAACCGTGTCTACACATGAAATTTAGTTTGCAATAAATATGTATATATATTCATACCTGTTGAACACATTACATTAGTATTTATAATTTTTTTAATTCACTTTAACTACCCTTTAACTATCTTCTCATCTATCTATCTAATAATTATATAAGTATATATATTTCAAAAAGTTAATGAAAAATTAGAATTAAATTTTAATGAAGCTTTTTACAACTTTTTTCAAACATGTATATGTTGTTGTTTGTGTTAGGAGCATTTGAATTGGGTCCAAATCATATCTAACCCGTGTTAACCCTATGTACAAAATAATAAAACACTGCTTGGTTCTGAGCCATCCTGGAGTCTGTTGTTATGTCTGAGTCCATTGTTTCTGTCACTTTACCAATCTAGCTACTAGCAGGTCCTCCTTTTTTCAATGACCCTGTATGCTTCTAAGCATGCTATGTTTTCCCAGGGACTTGTCTTTCAAGATCCAATATTAAAAGTGTGAGTACTCCTAACACACTCAAATATAGCCCAATTAAAAAAAAAACAAAAAACCAGAAAGCAACAAGTGTTCAAGGGGATGTGGTGAGATAGGAACTCTCATTCACTACTGGTAGTCCTGTAAGTATGTACAGCCATAATGGAACTCTGTATTGTGATACCTAAAAAAAGTGGAACTTAAGCTGCCATTTGACCCATACCCAGAAGAAGTAAGAAACAGACCACAGCCACACATCTGAGCTCCAGTGTTCATCCCAGTGCAGTTCACAATTTTAATGAACTGGAAACAGCCTCAATTTCCATCAGCAGATGAATGGATTATAAAACTCTGGTATATATATAACAATGGAGAAGTATGCCTCACTAAAAAGCAGTGATGCAAACGTGGTGAAGAAAGCTAATGGTGCCCGGCTATCAAATGATATACTGTCTGAGGTCTTAAGGCTTGAAGGTAAATAGGCGGCCATCTAGCTGAGAAGCAACAAAGTCCACACGGAAGAAGCACACGAGCCTGTGTGATCATGAGATGACAATGGGATCAGGTATGAGGTATAAAATCATTGTGAATGAAGAGGAGTGTGGAGTGGGGACCCAAAGCCCATCTGTAGGCAACTGCACATCCCCTTACAGAAGGGTTGCGGGGAGGAGACAAGCCAGTCAGGGTGCAGTGTAGCAACGATGAGACATACAACTTTCTTCTAGTTCTTTAATGCTTCCTCCCCTCACCCCCCACTATCTTCATGCCAATTTTACCTTACAAATCCGGCTAGACTAGATGATGTACATTGGAACAGATAAGAGCTGGAAACACAGGGAATCCAGGACAGATGATCCCTTCAGGACCAGTGGTGAGAGTGGTGATACCAGGAGGATAGAGGGAAGGTGGGATAGAAAGGGGGAACTGATTACAGGGATCTACATATATCCCCCTCCCTAGGGGATGGACAAAAGAAAAGTGGGTGAAGGGAGACATCAGTCAGTGTAAGACATAACAAAATAATAATAATTTATAAATTGTCAAGGGTTCATGAGGAAGGGGTGTGGGGAGGGAGGGGGAAAATGAGGAGCTGATACCAAGGGCTCAAGTAGAAAGCAAATGTTTTGAGAATGATGATGGCAACAAATGTACAAATGTGCTTGACACAATGGACGGATGTATGGATTGTGATAAGACTTATATGAGCCACCAATAAAATAATAATAAATAATAAATTATCAGGGGTTTGGGGGGAGCGGGGAGGGAGAGGGAAAAATGAGCTGAAACCAGGGGCTCAAGTGGAAAGTGGGTGTCGTAAAAATGAGGAAGTCAACATATGTACTAAAGTGTTGGACACAGATGACGTATGTACAGATTGTGATGAGTTGTATGACCCCTAATAAAATGATTATTTAAAAAAAAAAGAGAGAGAGAGAAAAGCAGTGATGAACAGATGAAGCATATTGATGCATGGGAAGAGTTGGAGGAAATTATGCTAAGCAAAGTAAGTAAAGCACAAAAGGACAAGTTCAACATGAGTCCACTGAGGTAAGCTTAAAAAGCACAAGGGACATAGGGGAAATGCCACCAAATGTTTAAATTCCCTGGGTGAGGTCCAGGCACTTTGGCAAGGGTCAGACCCAACCCAGGAATGCATATGACAGCCAACTGACAAGGATGAAAAGGGGGTGGGGTGGGGATGAGTACATGCATAGTGGGGAAACAGGGCAATAATCCACCCATGGAGTTGATATTGTTCATGTCACCACAGGGGGCGCCAAGCCTCCAGGGCAACATGCCAGCAGGAAGCAGGAAGCTTAAGGTTTGCAGGGCCGGCCTCAGTCCAAGCTACTTCAACCCTCTCCCCAGAAGAATGCACTACAGAGGACAGCACTGAAGATATAGGCCAAGGAGAGACCAACGGGAGCAAACTAAGAGGGAAAGAGAGAGAGAAGTGAGAAGAGAGAGAGAGAGAGAGAGAGAGAGAAGAAGAAGAAGAAGAAGAAGAAGAAGAAGAAGAACAACAACAACAACAACAACAACAACAAGAAGAACAAGAACAAGAAGAAAAGAGAACCACACCCAGGCCCACCAAGCCTTGAGGATGACATTCCTGCTCAGAGCAGCCAAAGCACAGAGAGGACTGTGGAGCTGGCCCCACCACCAGACAAAACGCCCCCTCACTGACCCACAGGGCTACAGGGAACAGCACTGGAGATACAGTGTGAGAAGTGTGCCTGGTCTGACCTCACACCCCCTCACCAGAGTGAAACAGGAAGGGAGTGCAACAGAGCAGCAAGGAGAGCAAAGCATTGAAGTTGTTCCCGAGGAGTCCCCAAAACGGAGCTCAGAAACGGTTGGCAGGGCATGCCACTTCACCAGATCCAATTGGAAAACATTCAGAAGGGTCAGCAAACAGACCTGGAATTATTGATAACGTTTCCTTTTCCCTTTTTCTTTTTCTTATGTCTATTCACATACGATAGGCAGGAATAACCAATCTGTTGAGAAAAAAAATGGAGCTGATGGTGGTGGGGGGCGGGGGGGGGCGTGCATGGGAGAGGAGGAGGTGGGAGAAAGGGAAGAGGGAGCCAACAAACTCAGGGACAAGGGAAAAATACAAGATCTAAAATCAAAAGTGCGGAGGGCGTAGAATGCCTGATGGGGTTTGATCAAGTCCAATAAAGCTGAGAGAACGTCCTGAGAGCCGAATGAAGGTCATACATGATAGTGGGACAGGAGTAAAGTAAAAAGAAATAAAAGAAAGAACTAGGAGGCAAAAAGCATTTATAGAGGTAAATATAGGCATGCACGTATGAAAATATATTAATATATAATGATAGAGGTATAGATCTATGTACATATATTTAAATGTTAAGTATTAAGGTAGCAGAAGGGCATTGGGTCTCTATTCAAGTACTCCCCTCAATGCAAGAACATTTTGTTCTAATAACCTGGCATTCTGTGATGCTCACCTTCCTGATATGATTTCTGAAGTCAAAATGGGTGCATAAGCAAATATGGTGAAGAAAGCTAATGGTGCCTGGCTATTAATTGATAGCATTTGGGGTCTTAAAATCATGAAGTTAAAAAAGGAGCCATTTAGCAGGAAAGCAACACAGCCCACATGGAAGAAGCACACCAGCCTGTGTGACCACGAGGTGTTAACAGGATCAGCTACCAGGCATAATAAAACCCCAAACAAACAAATATACTGATGCAAATGATGGAGGTCAGAGTGGAGATGCAAAGCCCATCTGTAGACAATTGGACATTCCTTCATGGAAGGGTCACAAAGAAAGAATGAGACAGCCAGGGTGCAGCACAGCACTGATAGAATACACAACTTTTCTCTAGTTCTTTAATGCTTCCTACCCTCCTCCCCACACTGTCATAATCCCAGTTATACCTTACAAATTTGGCTAGACTGGAGCATGTACACTGGTACAGATAAGGGCGCTTGACACACGGAATCCAGGCAAATGAACCCCTCAGGAACAGTAATGAGAGTAGTGATACCAAGAGGGCTGGAGGAAGGTGAGGGGAGAAGGGGGAGAAATGGAGAACCAATAATAATGATAGAAATATAACCTCCCCCCCGCCCCATGGGGACGAACAACAGAAACATGGGTAAAGGGAGATACCGGGCTGTGTACAATATGAAAATAATAATTATTTATAATTTATCAGGGGTCCACAAAGCTGGGAAGGTGGGGAAGGGAGGTAAAAAGGAGGCACTAATACCAAGGGCTCAAGCAGAAAGCTAATGTTTTGAAAACAATGATGGCAACATTTGTACAACTGTGTTTGATACAATTTATGTATGCATTGTTATGAGTGGTAAGAGCCCCCAGCAAAATGATTAATTTAAAAAAAATGAAAGTGTACTTCTTCCAAGACAAGTTTGGTCTTTGGCAGTCTATGGGACTTTAAATATTCTTCACAACACTATACTTCATAAACATCAATTCTCCTTTGGTCTTTTTTATTCATTGTCAGGTTTTCAAATGTACCGAAGGCACTTAAAATAGTGTGGCTTGGGTCAGGCACACCTTAGTCCTCAAAATGACATCCTTGCTCTTTAACTTTTTGAAGAAGTCCTATACAGTGGATTTGTCCAATTATTGGTTCTTGACTGCTGTCTCCATGAATCTAAACAAGATGAAAATCTAACTTCCATAGTTTCTCCATTTATCATGATGTTGTATATTAGGCCAGTCGTGAGAATTTTTGTCTCCTTCACATTGAGCTGTAATCCATATTAAGGCTGTAGTCTTTGGTTTTTGTTAGCTATTGCTTCAAGTTCTTG
>NW_022104341.1:14440498-14443960 GCF_000313985.2 Echinops telfairi | reverse complement strand
GGAATCAGTATGAGTCAGCATCCATTTCTACCTCATCCTATGGAATCAGTATGAGTCAGCATCAACTTGATGACAGCGAGTTTGGTTTGGTTTTGCTTTTCTGCATATTTAAGGCTGTTGATAAGTCTCCAATGGTTATGCCAGTTTCTTTTTCATATTGGCCTACTTGTTCAGTGATTTGCTTGTTATACAGAGTGGATAAATATAGAGAAAGAAAGAATTCAACCTTTGCACATACGCTTCCCTATTTTAAATCAAGTAGTACCTTTGTTTTCTGTTCAAGTACCTGCCTCTCAGGACATGTACAGATTTTGCATGAACACAACTAAGTTCTGGAATTCCCCTTCTTCACAATATTATGTATAATTTATTAGCATCCACACAGTTAAATATCTTTGAATAGTCAACAAAGCATAAGCAAACATTTTTCAGTTTTCTCTGTTTTCAGCCACGATCCATTTAAATTCAACAATCATATTCTTGGTGCCACATCCTCTTATGAATCCAGTTAGAATTTCTAGCAATTCATTTTATGTGAATGTACTAATGCAACTGTTTTTGAATTACATTTCTTTTGCATATGATGTTAATGATATTATTTTCACATACTGTTGAGCCACCTTTATTTGAAATAGGCACAAGTATGGTTCGTTTCTAGCAGATTGACCAGGTTGCTGTCATTCATCCTTCTTGGCATTGACAGGTGAGTGCTTCCAGAACTGCATCATTTGTTGACGTATTTCCATTGATATTCCATCAATTCCTGGAGCTTTGCTTTTTGTCAAATCCTTCAGTGCAACTTGAACTTCTTCCTTCAGTATCGTCAGTTCTTGATCATAAACGATGTCTTGAAATGACGGAAAGTTGAACAATTATTTTTGATCCAGTGGCTCTGTACATTATTTCCATCTTCTTTTGATGCTTCTGTATCATTCACTATTTTTCCCATAGTGAAAATGCAAAACCTTGAATTCTTTCTTCCTTTCTCTTAGCTTGAGATGTGCTATGTGCTTTTGTTGCTTTCTGACTCCAGCTTTCTTTCTATCGCCAAGGCCATCTTTTCCAACTAGCCTATCTTCCTCTTGCCCCCCAACTTTGCAATCCAATCATCAATAATTATGAGTGGTTCTTAATAATATATTTGATAAAATTCAGGCTGAAGCAATTGGTAAAATTCTTCCATTTTGTCACCAATAGCTTAATGGTTGGTGAATTTTTTTAACAATCTTGTTTTAGCTAGTCTACCTTGTAGAACAAAATATATTATCCTACCACAAGTAGCATCTTATTTTAAGATAGATATATATGATTTAACAATGAAAACAACACCATTCCTCTTGATTTTGTCATTAATGAAATATTAAACTGTATGATTGTTAGCTTACAGCAGTCAACTGAAATGGGGGTAGTATGGGTCATATTGAATCAGACAATCATATTGTTGACTATGCAATGGGAGGTTGACTGCATCGTTGAATGTAAAACTTATTCTCAACAAAACATCCAACCTCCTATTGTCTTGGGCTCTTTCCATCGTTTATTTTCTCCATTTCCCTGTTGATGCACATTGTTTTTCCTTTTATCCAAATAATACCTACCTAGCCTCTAACTTGGGAGTTTTCTCTTCTTTCCCTTCTGTTCCTATCCTTAGTAACCATAAAAGTCTTGTCCTTGTAGTATGAAAACTTTTTCTTGATTTTTAAAATATAACATTTTCTCATATAGCATATGCTCTTTCGTGTGACTAATTTAACTCAGCATGATGTCCTCCACGATCATTGATGTCATGTGTATTTCACAAATTCATCATTATTCTTTAATGTTGCCTGGAATTAAAGAAAAATAAAAGCAGACAATGACGGTAATGGCATGTCTCACATATTAAACTTTATGCATTTCATTTTATTACTAACGGCTTTCAAGTTTCCTAGATTCACATTTCATACAATCCACATTTTGCTTATCCATGGATGCTTGCCATGGTTTCTCCTCATTTTGAGACATACCTCCTCAGCAAATTCATATCCAGAAAGCTATACTCCATCCAAATCACTTGGGTTGACTCTGCTTTTAGAAGACATCTCTTTTCCTCAAATATTTTCTTCTTCTTTTTTTAAATTATGCTATTGGCAGGCGGGGGGTCTCTTACAGCTTTTATAGCATTACATGCATCCATTGTATCCAGCTTATTTGTACATATGATGCCATCATTATTCCCAAAACATTTTCTTTCTACTTGAGCCCTTGGCCTCAGCTCCTCTTTTTTCCCTCCCTCCCTAACCCTCTCAGCCTCGTGAATACCTGATCAATTATATATTATTATTCTTTCCTATCTTACACTGTCATTGTCTCCTTCACTCACATTGCTGTTATCCGTAGGCATTTTGTTTTCCTCGTGTCTTTGGTGTCATCTCACAATGTTTCTAGTTTTTGGTCTTTAATATTCATTCCATCAAATCTGGTGTTTAATTTCAATTGGAATATACCAACTACAGCACTCCTGCTCTTGCGCACTTGTGTTAGTTTTCTTCAGCTTCAGCTTGTATTTGGCAGGGATATTTGATGATCTGTGCTGCTCTTGTTCTTACCAATAATATTAAAAAGTCTCCACCATCTCTTTCAATATAAGTAGTCAATTATATTCCTGTGGATTTCCATTCAATGAGGTCCACATGTAGAGCCATGTTTAATGGTATTGAAAAGGGCACTTCTACTGAACAGTTCTTAGACATTTCTAGCATGAAATTTCCGACATTGTTTCTGTATCAAAGGCTGTTTTCCAACCATTAATCCATGTTTTTTCAAAATTTGGTTTTCCAATCATCTGTAATTATCCATACATCTTGATTGCATGTTTGACCAATATCAGAATGCAGAAATTCATTCAACACTTGAAATTTTGACACTAGTGGTAGACATATATATGTAAATAATCACCCTATTTACTGATTTCCTTTTAGGCATAAAGATATTATTTTATAATTGACAGCATTATGCTTTTTTATTCTTCTTGGCAATAACTGATATATAATTTCCAATCCATTTGTTCCTTCTGGCATAGATAGAATATATAGATAGTTGCCTGATTCAAAATAGTCAATACTAGTCCATTTCAGCTCTCTAAACCTCGAATTTTCTTGTTCAAACCAATTAAACATTCTGATTAATTTTTCGATATTTCTATTTTCATGTACTCATACTTCCTCAATTTTATATTGTGATCATTAAGTGATGTTTGCAATGGTTTCTTCTTATGTTGTCAGGACACATCAGCAAATGTAAGTCTCCAAAGCTTTCGTTCATCCAAAGCAATAAGATTGACTCTCTTTTGAGAAGGCGGTCATTCCCCAGCACTATTTTGAATGCCTTCCAACCCCAGGGTCTCATTTTCTGACACTATATGAAACAACATTCTGCTGTTATTCATAAGGTTTCTAATGTGTTAGTCTAAGTAGACCAGAG
>NW_022104341.1:14435037-14440259 GCF_000313985.2 Echinops telfairi | reverse complement strand
CTTTGGACCTAGTGGTGTTGTAAGCATCTCAGCATTGGCATGGTTCTCCACATGGTTCATCCAGTTTCCAGGGCATGGAGTCTATCAGTGTAGTACCATGTGTCTTGTCAGTAGAGTGTCTCTAAGGGAGTGAGTCTTGAATCTTGTCAATAGAGGGTCTCCCAGGGAGTGAGGAGAGAGCAAGCGAGAAAGAGAGAGTCTGTCTCTTGCCTCCAAGGAGGAAATCCAGGAATTTCCAGAATTCTCAGGAGAAGGCCATGCCCACCCAGAGACCTCATTGGCTTTGACCTGACTGATGGACTAGACTCCACCCCTTCATTCTTAATCCTCTCAAATCCTAAATCAGCATCAGATTATGTAACTACCACATGAATGGGCAATTTTTAGGATGCAGATCTCTTGGTATTTTCCTGCACTGTCTTAGTCTGAAAGCTCCATTAAACTTGCTCACCATATGTAACCATGCTAATATTTGAAATACCAGTTGCATGACTCCCAGCCTCACAGCAACATGCAAGCTACAAGAGTACAAAAAATGGAGAGGTAAACATTAAATCCACCAAATTTGCTATCCACAATGTTTAATTTCAGTATTTAGACATATGTGGATGCATGGTTACATTTGGAAAAGCCTGTTTGCAAAATTAGAACAAATATCAATGCTTAATTTTAATGATTCTTATTTTTTCTCATTGGTATAAATAAACTTCTTATATGCATATTCTATTTCCATTTTTAATACACTCTAGCATATACGGGGATTTTTAATGGAACTTATAAAATGTTCATGAAGGAAGTATAAGAGTAATGCTTTGAATTACTTTAATATCATTACTGGGGAATGATGCTTTGGGATTGTTTTATGATTTTTAGTTAACCAATGAAAAATTTATATTTCCTTTCTAGGTATGTATATGGACTCAAAATGTACTATTATATTCCTGAAGTATACTGAAACGTCTTTCTATCACCATAGGCTTTACAAATAAGTTAATGTGTTAGTTTGGGTTTGCTAGAGAAGCAAAACTAGTGACACTTATATAGATATATAATAAGTTCATATAGAAAATGGCTCACACTAATGTATGATAG
This sequence comes from Echinops telfairi, assembly GCF_000313985.2. Lineage (NCBI taxonomy): Eukaryota > Metazoa > Chordata > Mammalia > Afrosoricida > Tenrecidae > Echinops > Echinops telfairi. Next base: position 14,439,167 of record NW_022104341.1, on the reverse strand, counting down.
GGAAAATCCAGTCCATTTTAAATCCAGCCTTGTTTATATTGGAGACTCTTCCTAAACTATATAGGACATGGGTCTGATGGATCTGGAAGTAGGAAACACACTGAGTAGTGAATATCAGTGGAAGTTGGCTGTGACTGCAAGGGTCAAGAGAATCCAACGTTTGGCAGGCCCTCGTGGCTCTGGGGGCTGCCAGGCAATATGGCAGACCTTGATAACTCCAGGGTCAGTAGGCTGTTGGCTCAAGAACTGGAAGTCAATACAACAGATGTGAGATCCAAGACAACAAGAAGCCATTCACACTGTCTTTTTATATGTCAAATAGGCCATAATTCCAAGGAAATATTATCAAGGATATACGTTGAGCATATCCCATCCTGGAGTGGATTGCATTATTTTAGAATCAGCTTCCAAAAAGACAATTACAGTGGCAGATAGGTGGAAAGGCTTCGTAAGGTTAGAACAATGTTCTCCAGAAGGCTGTGTGTGTTCTAAAGCAGGACCAATATATTAGCGTTGTTTCTCAAATTGCTAAAATCCACATATCCAGAACCAGGTGAAAATTTGAGTGGCTCCCTCACTATTACTTCTAGTGACCCACTCACAATAGTTTTGTTTCCAGTCCCTGTTACCCTGTTCTCTTAAGGTTTGGAGGTCTTATAATCAAAAGGAGATATACTTCCACCTGGAGACTCTTAACTGATTCCATTGAATTGGAAGTTAGCCCGTCTGCTGAATATTTTTGAGCTCCTCAACCTCTGGATGAACAGGCAGAAAAGGGTGCTCCTCTATTGACTGTGGTGATTGGTTCTTATTACCAAAAAGAAGTTGGGCTGATATTATGAAAGAGAGAAAAAGAAGAATATACTGTGTATCTAGGTGATTCCTTTGGTCATCTTTGAATACTACCATGTCCTACTATTTACCTCAATGGTAAACTACAGCAACCCAATTCTGATCTGATTATTAACGATGCCAACTATTAAGGAAAGAAGGTTTGGTTCACCCTGCCAGGCAAAGAACAATGCCCAATCTAGGTACTTGTTGAGGGAAAAAGGAATATAAATGTATAGTGGAAGAACATAACTTTGAATATCAGCTATAAACACTTAATCAATAAAAGAAATGAAAACTCTCCTAATCGTTATTAGCATTTTTGCTTTGGATGTATACATGCATCAAATAATTTTGTTTTATTCATTTATAAAATATGATATAAATGGAATTAGGATATTTTTTGTTGCCAACATGTTAGTTTTATCACGCTAAGCACAAGTATGATTTTATTATTGTCTTTATTTGGAGATTGTGTATGGTTTAAGGAGAAATGTACTGGTGCTAAAGGTGGGTTATGACATAGGCTTTCTACCAACTTGGCTGGGCCAGGATTATCAGTGGCTTGCAAGTTTAGGTCATCCCTGTGATGTCACCTAACACACTGCAAACAACTTAATGACATCTGCTGGGAGTAGCCAGGAATTTGTTGGACAAATAGGGAAAAGTGTTCTTACACTCATTTCACAGTAGGCATGTGGCCTAATTCATAAGTATCAGTAGATGCTGGGAAGAACTTCCTCTCTCCTTGCTGTACGGGATCCTGCATCTCGCACACTGATCCCCAGTTCTTTGGATGTGTGCCAATGACACATCATATTGCCCGCTGCCAGCAGAGCCTACCATCTAACCTGTTGCTCTTGGATTCATTGATCTCTGTTACCACCAGGCATAGTCTTGGGTTTCATTTTCCTGATTCCTTGTTTGTTAGTCTTTACAGTTATATCAATCAGGAAAAGCCTCCAGATTAACATCTGAGCCACTGTCTTGAACTAGATTGCACTTACCTGCTATACAACTATATGAGCCAGTTATATATACATATATATATACAAAATCTCAATCACTGATTTTGTTTCTCTAGACAACCTAGCCTAATACAGTAGATAATATACCCATGTTTAAAGGCATCGATTTAAAGGACTGAATACAAATGAAAATACAATATTAACTATCAAGCTTTCAGGAAAATTACCTAAATTCATTTTATTGTATGCTAATTTTGGACAATTATTAAAATGATTTATATATATTTATAGTTTAATTATCTTAATCAATCCATTCTTATTTGGAGGATTTTTTGTGTCCTATACATGTGATGCTAGCTAAGAATATTGAAAGTACCATGGACTGCTAAAAGGACAAACTGACCTGTCTTGGAAGAAGTATGGTCAGAGGGTTCCTTAGAGGAAAAGAGTGGGAGACTTCATCATACACACTTGGGACATATTGTCAGGTGAGACCAGCCCCTGAAGAAGGACATTAGGGTTAGTAAAGTAAGGGGACAGTTAGAAAGAGGAAGGCTCTTGACAAGATGGATTGACACGGTGGCTGTAACAATGGGCTCAGTCAATGAGAATGGCACAGGACCATGCAATATTTCCTGTCATGCATAGGGTCAGTATGGGTCAGAACTGATGCAATGGAACCTAACAAAAGCAATAACATAAGTATATATATTGCACATATGCATACATTGTTGCCTGAAATGTACCTCTTGTACTCCCTAGTACAGTCCCCTAATACATTGTTTATAGCAATAACAACAAAAATCTTCTACCATAGAGTAGATTCCAGTTTCATAGTAACCCTATATAATGTTGCTGAGGCTGTAAATATTTGTGGAAGTGGATGGTGGGTTTGAACTTCTGACCTTGTTTTAAGTAGTACCATACTTACTCTACTGTGCCACAAGGGCTCCAAGGCTTGGTTGGGTAATGAGAAATGAGATATTAGTAAGGCTAACAAAAGAAGAGTTTGAAAATCAAAACAAAACAAAGATCTTAAATAGTGAGGCTAGGCCAGTAGAGTGTTCTCCCTGGAAGCCAGGCACGGTGTTGTAAAAACGCTTAGTTTCAACTATTAAATGATGAAAGCCTCATGTATAGAAAGACCCTGGAGGAAGATAGGACACCTTAAACATACCACCTCCTACTAAGCTTCTGTCTGGAAGCATCTGTATAACTCTGCTCAGCAAAACCCTGTAACGTGGAAGAGCTGTCTAACTGGCCACATCAACCACAGCATTGTAAGAAATAAGAAATTTTTAGTCTTTAACCTCTATGTTTTCAGGTGCTTGATAATAGACACTTGAAATATAGGTGCACTAAAGAAGTTTTCCTAGTGATATTTTGCATGTGTTTATTTTGGGCCATTATCTTGCCTGAACTTGTTCAGTGGAGCATGAGGAAGGGTGTTCCTCTACAGGATTCATTTAAAATGCCTAGTAATGGATGTGGTATCTAATATATAATGTTTTATTGCTCCTTGGAGACTTGTTTGGAAATGAGAAGGCCTGCAGGGGTTCTATAGCTATTATTTTTGAAGCATATGGCTATAAATAGCAGGGACGAATAAACCAACAGTGTGCTAAGACTCTTAAGGCAATTTCAAACAATTCCTAAGTAATTTCCCACAGAGAAACAGCTGAAATAGAGATTTTCAGAGATGTTAACTGATGATAGCCTCATCAAAACTTACAGGAATAAACAGACTATAGATTTAAGGGAATACGGAGTTAATACATGGATTAAAGATACTTAATGACCTTAGACTGAAAGTTATTTTCCATTTTAGAAAGACAAACATACTTTTTTTTTTAACTTTGAAGACATGTGTAGCATGTGGTTTGGAAAATCTTAAACAAATATAAAAATATATTGCACTTTTAATAAGTCTTTTAAGTCATCCTTTGATTCATATGTACCTGGATGAAATCTAGAAAATCAACCAATGTGAACAGAACTTAAAAAACACCATAGCTTATATCCAGAGATATTGAAAGGATACACAAATATAATCCTTTATGTTTTCATCTCGGAAAGTAACATTCTTTCTCAACATTTACTACTGTCTTCTATCTGAAGATAAGAGAATTCTCTGACTAGAATTTCTTATAAAATTAGGGAATTGCTTAAAATATTTATTTTCTTCTTCTAAACATGCAACCCTCCCTTCTTTAAATACTTTCTCTATTTCTCTATAGAATGTGGAAAAACCCACTCTAATACAAAGCCAACCTCTCCAGTCTGGGAAAGATCATTTTTAGTGGGTGATATTGAATTACACAAAGAATATTT
>NW_022104341.1:14421885-14434937 GCF_000313985.2 Echinops telfairi | reverse complement strand
AGACCAGCCCCTGAAGAAGGACATTAGGGTTAGTAAAGTAAGGGGACAGTTAGAAAGAGGAAGGCTCTTGACAAGATGGATTGACACGGTGGCTGTAACAATGGGCTCAGTCAATGAGAATGGCACAGGACCATGCAATATTTCCTGTCATGCATAGGGTCAGTATGGGTCAGAACTGATGCAATGGAACCTAACAAAAGCAATAACATAAGTATATATATTGCACATATGCATACATTGTTGCCTGAAATGTACCTCTTGTACTCCCTAGTACAGTCCCCTAATACATTGTTTATAGCAATAACAACAAAAATCTTCTACCATAGAGTAGATTCCAGTTTCATAGTAACCCTATATAATGTTGCTGAGGCTGTAAATATTTGTGGAAGTGGATGGTGGGTTTGAACTTCTGACCTTGTTTTAAGTAGTACCATACTTACTCTACTGTGCCACAAGGGCTCCAAGGCTTGGTTGGGTAATGAGAAATGAGATATTAGTAAGGCTAACAAAAGAAGAGTTTGAAAATCAAAACAAAACAAAGATCTTAAATAGTGAGGCTAGGCCAGTAGAGTGTTCTCCCTGGAAGCCAGGCACGGTGTTGTAAAAACGCTTAGTTTCAACTATTAAATGATGAAAGCCTCATGTATAGAAAGACCCTGGAGGAAGATAGGACACCTTAAACATACCACCTCCTACTAAGCTTCTGTCTGGAAGCATCTGTATAACTCTGCTCAGCAAAACCCTGTAACGTGGAAGAGCTGTCTAACTGGCCACATCAACCACAGCATTGTAAGAAATAAGAAATTTTTAGTCTTTAACCTCTATGTTTTCAGGTGCTTGATAATAGACACTTGAAATATAGGTGCACTAAAGAAGTTTTCCTAGTGATATTTTGCATGTGTTTATTTTGGGCCATTATCTTGCCTGAACTTGTTCAGTGGAGCATGAGGAAGGGTGTTCCTCTACAGGATTCATTTAAAATGCCTAGTAATGGATGTGGTATCTAATATATAATGTTTTATTGCTCCTTGGAGACTTGTTTGGAAATGAGAAGGCCTGCAGGGGTTCTATAGCTATTATTTTTGAAGCATATGGCTATAAATAGCAGGGACGAATAAACCAGCAGTGTGCTGAGACTCTTAAGGCAATTTCAAACAATTCCTAAGTAATTTCCCACAGAGAAACAGCTGAAATAGAGATTTTCAGAGATGTTAACTGATGATAGCCTCATCAAAATCTTAAAGGAATAAACAGACTATAGAGTTAAAGGAATATGGAGGTAATACATGGATTAAAGATACTTAATGACCTTAGACTGAAAGTTATTTTCCATTTTAGAAAGACAAACATACTTTTTTTTTAAACTTGGAAGACATGTGTAGCATGTGGTTTGGAAAATCTTAAACAAATATAAAAATATATTGCACTTTTAATAAGTCTTTTAAGGCATCCTTTGATTCATATGTACCTGGATGAAATCTAGAAAATCAACCAATGTGAACAGAACTTAAAAAACACCATAGCTTATATCCAGAGATATTGAAAGGATACACAAATATAATCCTTTATGTTTTCATCTCGGAAAGTAACATTCTTTCTCAACATTTACTACTGTCTTCTATCTGAAGATAAGAGAATTCTCTGACTAAAATTTCTTATAAAATTAGGGAATTGCTTAAAATATTTATTTTCTTCTTCTAAACATGCAACCCACCCTTCTTTAAATAATTTCTCTATTTCTCTATAGAATGTGGAAAAACCCACTCTAATACAAAGCCAACCTCTCCAGTCTGGGAAAGATCATTTTTAGTGGGTGATATTGAATTACACAAAGAATATTTGAATAAATAAGTGAATTTTGTTGTTGTTGTTACTTGCATCTTTTTGGCTTCTAATTCAGGTAACAAAACTGGTTTGCCTGTTCCTTCCCCTGCTCAATTGTGGACTAGATTCTTGTGTGTGATCCATGATGTTGATTGAAGAATGGCTTCATGCCTTAGGGTCAGGGGTATTTAGCAAATATATAAAATAGTATAACTCATAAATTTAAGATAAATTATGAAGGAGTTAGAGCAAAGTCTTTGGGATGGGAGGAAACAAAATATCAACAGCATAACTCTGGAATTTGTGGATTATATAAGTCTCAAAAGTGAAGTAGTTCAGAACACAGTATTAAAGTCTTATATTAATTATTTTACCCCTTTAGCCATTATATTTTCCTCTTGAGATACTGTCATTATAATGAAAAATCTCACATATACATAAAAATCATAACTAGGAATGGAGTCCTATCAAGTTTCATATATTCTCTTGTGGATGTATCTACTTAATATGTAAGATTGCGTTCTACTGCATGAGAATGAAGTAAGATAGAGAAATTTCATATGTTTTAAGCTGTTGTTAAAATGTGGAGTACTTCTGATAGGTGTATTGTCAGAATATTTGGTTGGATTCAGTATTAAATAATAAGCAGTGTCTCAATATAATTATATTGCATTATAGATTGCATCTTCACCAATATTTGGAGGAAATAGCACATTTGTGTATTGAGATAATTGACTATGAAGGCAGGAAGGGAGATGTTCATTTGACTAACATCCTGCATATGAATACAAATTAATCTAGCCCTCCTGTATTTAGAACTTGTCCTTATATTAGGACTGTCCAGATGAAAGCAAGCAAAGTAAAAAAACAACAACTAGATATTATGTTATAAATAGCATTTTAAAAGTATTTTGCCACACTTAATAGTCCTGTGATATTGTATCTATGGGATATTCCATCCCATATGAGGATAAAAATACCTGAGTAACAAAAAATTACTTGCTGTGACTCCAAGACTGTAAATCTTTATGATATCAGAAAGCTCCATTGTTCTCCCAAGAGTCTTGTAGCTCCCATTAACTCCTTCAGTGGGACCATGCAAATGAGATGTATAAAACTCTAACACAGGAATTGGTAAGTAATGCCCTCCTGCTAGGTTTAAAATCAGCTATCTCAGAAGCAGGACTCGGAGATCTCACTGCCACTATAAGAGAAGAATCTAGAGGGGAGCACATTGCAGACCCTGAGATCCCTGTATGCCGATCCTCCTTAATCCGGGAGACAGAGCTGTGACACCAGGGACAGCGAGAGACAGAGGAGAAAAGGCAAATAATGGGGGCAGTAGAGACAGCAGCACCAAGAACATAAGACAACGCTGTGAGCTTCCTAGCTTCTGGAAGAAAGAAGGCAGGAGCCTTTGGGCAGGGGGCTGACTTGTAGAGTGGGGTGGCTCCGGGGGCTGAATTAGGGAAGCAATGTTTGTTGATGCGTAGAGCTAGAGTCAAATGGCTTTGTGTTGAGGCTTATGTGGAGTGATGTATCCTTTGGGCTTTTACTGCCACTACTAATATGTCTTCATAATACTTCTTAATACTTGCTTCAGTAGGGCAGAAGCCCAGAGGCCACATGGCTGAGTGGTGAAGGACCAGAGAGAGCCAAGCTTCAGGCATGGATAAGAGAGATGCTTCAGACCAGAAGAATTTGAGAATTTCTGATCTTGAATCCATTACCTTATGAATAAGTATTATCTCTGAGCTATGTGTGACCATTGCAATGAATTTTCTAATTCAGCAGAGATTATCTTGGGAGGGACCTAAGGTATCAGAATTGACCAATTGGTGTCAGAAGGATGAAGAATAGAGGCTTATCTGACTGCTTGGTCTGCTGAGTTAGACTATCCTTCCTCCTCCTGTTATCAGAGGAAGTCACGTACCATCCTCTACGCACTACATGCTTCTATTCTTCTTTTGTTTTCTTGCCATTGGAAGGAGTCAGAAAAGAGAGCTGTCAAGGAAACATTATTTTTCAAATTCTAAAAATTCACATATGAAATTGCAAAAAAAGAGAGAGCAAAACTAAAATACCAATGACAATATTTACCCCCCCAAAAACCCAACTGGTTAACAAAGTATTCCTATAAATACCAAAATATAAGCATGTGTTGATAAATCATAACCAGTCCCAAACCTGTGTCTGCATCCTTGTGGGAGAAAGAAAGAGTCACATAATAGCATCTGTTAAAGGAAGAAAAGGACATCTTCAAAATAGACAACAACTATTTAGTAGAAAATATACGTGGCCAATTTGAGGACAGAAGCTAAAACCAAGAGGGAAACAAGATACTTATTCTAAGAAAGAATCAACAATTCTGACCCCATGGATGTACACCTTTGGCCAACCAGAGTTCTCTTCTAAGATAGGTCTCTCAATAAGCACCGCCTGACCCAGACAAGGAGGAATCTGCTGAGAGCAGAATTGATATTGATCTTCATCAAGGCCACAGAAGCAAAGGAAAAGAGGGAGTGGTGGTGGCTGAAGCTAGGAAATCTCAAGTTGTTATATGTTGTGACCCCATAAAAATAGAAAAAAGAGTGAGTCCAGTTTTCAATAGCGTGATGTAGATAATATAAAACTCTATCACTTGACTGGGAAGACTACTCTGAAAGATGACCAGAGTTCTGCATTTAAAAAAAAAGAAAGCATGTCACACACACACACACACACACACACACACACCTTCTAAGGATGAGCATATTGGGCAGGGATATCTCTAGGAGCAAACTCAGTGAACAGGGTTCCTGGCTGGCATTTTCAGGTCCAGTAGGAGCCTGCGAGCACAGCCACGTAGAAAATGAAGGGCATCATATCGTATAGATCCTGGTAAGCCTTGGTAAAAACGTTGGATTATACTCTCAAAAGCCATAATCTGAGGTGGAAAATTTTTATTGTGATGTATTGCAGTTCCAGAGAAAATTTGCTTTCCATTCAATCATTCATATACATTTTCTTTCATGATCTCAATGACAAGCTCCATAATCTATCAGCACTCATCACATATTTCCTATTTCCATTTGTCCCTCTTTCCTATCCCTTTGTGCCTGCGGAACTTTGTACAAATGTTATCTTTTTAATGTCGTATGATTGATCTTTATAAGCCTGTCTATTGCTTGGATGAAACATGAGCTGGGGAGTGAGTCCAGGTCTGGACTTGAAGGGTGACTAAGGGCCATAAGCTTCAGGTTTCCACCACTCTCTAGTCTCTCAGATAAGGACCCCTCATCTGTGTGTGTGTGTGTGTGTGTGTGTGTGTGTGTGTGCGCGCGCGCGCGCGCGCTTCCGTTTTGGTCCACATTTTCTCTCACTCTTCTCAGGGTCTTCTATCATGAACCCCTTCAAGAAGTTGGTAATAATAATCAGGCACCATTTAGTTATTTGGATTTTATGGTGACTGGTGTTCATAAAGTCTATTAGTCCTTTGGACTAAGCGTTTCCATGCACACTTTGATTTTCTTTCCTATGGAGAGGGTGAGATCAAGAGTTGTACTTTATATGACCACTCACAAGCTTTTTAAGATCCCAGTTGCTCCTCGCCAATGCAGCATCTGAAGATTTGACTTTGTAGAACATGTTGTACTAGCTACCTGGATTCTCCATTCAATGTCTTGAGCTTCCAGCCCCAGATTCTCATTCCCTCCCAGTGTTTGGTTATGACTAAGAAGGTGTCATAACTGCTTCCCAGATGTGGTCTTATATTCATGGACATACTTTTGATACCTATAACTACACATACACAACTATCCTCTTGGTGGAGCAGTGATTATTCATTGGGCTGCTAACCACAAGGTCCACAGTTCAAAATGACCGGTGGCTCGAGGGATGAGAAAGACAGGGCTTTTTACTCCTGTGAAGAGTTACAGTCTTAGAAACCTAGAGGGGCAGTTCTCCCATGCCCTACATATGAGTCAGCATTGACTCAATGGCAGGCACTCTCCGTCAAACCTAGACGTACCTGTGGCTGTGGTTCTATGCACCTTTCCACACTTGCTCAGCTCGTATGTCAATGTGTACACTTACACATGATCGTTAGTACTGCTATTTAAGGATCGTGTATCTAACAGTGTTTGCTGGTTGCATTCCTCTGTGCTTCTTGTGCTCTTCATATTGCCTTCAACTTGATCAATCCGTACTGACCTCCCCTTGATTATACATTGTTCTTCTTTCACCAAGTTAACACATGTCTACCCTCTAGCTACTGACTTACTCTTCTATCTCTGGTAATTATCCACACTTTCACAAAGTATTTGTTCTTTTCATTTTTGAAATCATTTTATTGGGGGCTGGTACAACTCATCACAATCCATCCATCCATCCATTGTGTCAAACACATTTGTACATTTGTTGCCACCATCATTCTCAAAACATTTTCTTTTTACTTGAGCCCTTGGGATTAGCACCTCATTTTTGTCTTCCCTCTCCGCTGCTCCTCCCCAAGAACCCTTGATAATTTATAAATTATTATTATTTTGTCATGTCTTACACAGTCCGTCGTCTCCCTTCACACACTTTTCTGCTGTCAGTCTCCCAGGGAGGGGGTTATATGTAGATCCTTGTGATTGGTTTGCCCTTTCTACCTCACCTTCTCTTCACCCGTCCAGTATTGCCACTCTCACCACTGGTCCTGAAGGGATCATCTGTCCTTGATTCCCTGTATTTCCACTTCCTATCTGTACCAGTGTATTCTATCTGGTCTAGCCAGATTTGTAAGGTAGAATTGGGATCATGATAGTGGTGGTGGTGGCGAGGAAGCATTTAAGAGCTAGAGAAAAGTTGTATGTTTCATCGTTGCTACCCTGCACCTGACTGGCTCATCTTCTCCTCACGACCCTTCTGTAAAGGGATGTCCAGTTGTCTGCAGATGGCTTTTGGTCCCAACTCCGTACTCCCCCTCATTCACAATGATATGATATTTATTTGTTCTTTGATGCCTGTTACCTGATCCCATTAACACCTCATGATCACACAGGCTGATGTGGACTGCCATGTGATCACACTTCCATGTGGATTTTGTTGCTTCTCAGCTAGATGGCCACTTGTTTATCTTCAAGCCTATTTTATTGATTGCATTCACACAAAATTATGTACTTTGGGTGCATCTATGTTATAAGATGTTTTGAGAATTCATCATTATTTATTAATGTTGAATGGTGTTCCAATATGTCTATGTAATTTGTCTAACCATTTATCTGTTAATGGGCACTTATATTGTGGCCATCTTTTTGCTAAATAATAGATTAGCCTATTCAAAAAAAGCAAGAACACCTGTAAGGAAGGAACACATTAGAATAATCTGCTCTATAAGAGTAGATGGACAGCATTTGCACAAAAGCAAAGTGGAGAAGACTTATGTGGGCGGATAAATTGGAAGGATGGGAACAGGGGAGGAGGGATGAAAATGAGGAGAGTGCTGACACGTGTCAAGGATAGCAACAATGTCATGCAGTGATTGATGTGTGCATTGTTGACTGGGAGACTGAACTGCTGAGTAAAATTTCACCTATAACACAATAAAGTATTTAAAAAACTCAGTGAAAACTATTAAATTTGCTTAATTTTTTTAGTATAGAAAACTATATAGAACAGTTCTGTTATCTCTGTGAATTGGAATTGACTCAATGACTCATATTTAGTATTAAAGTAAACGATATTAAGGATATATCTGGATCTATAAAACAAACGTTAAGAAATAAACTATTAGTTTATATATATTTCAAAGTCATCAGTCCATATTGGAATACCAAGTGTTGGAGAATGGCCACTTAGCTATTTAGACACACCATATAAATGAAAATTTGATGGAAAGACTACTGGCACTGACCATTTACTGAACCCAAACCAAGCAGCTGCTATAAAGCTTATTTAAACTCATAGCAACTCAAAACTATGTAGTGTCTTAAGCTGTAAATCTTTTTGGTTGCATGAATGGCATTTTTCTCCTGTGAACCAGCTAGTGGGTTTGAACCATCAACCTTGAGGTTAGTAGTCTAATGTCTAACACACAGCACCACTAGGGCACCTTACATGAATATATAACAGTCAAGAAATGAGGATATTTCAGGAAGGAGATTGATATAGTTTATTATGCCAGCCTGGCTGATAAATACAAGTAGGATTAACTGAAGGGCGGAGAGATAATGGCTCAGTGAGCCTCATCTTTCTTGTCTCTTGCTCTTTGATCATCGGACCAGTGTGCGGCTACCTTGCTCGTTCTTTGCCTCAATTTATAGGCTACACACCTGTTGGACGCCTAGCCTGTGGACTGTGTCTCTGTAAGTTGAGGTCCCTTTAAGGCATCTCTGGAGCTGGGGACTGGCAATTGGGACTGGTGGTCAGTTGACAGTTGGTGATCTGCCTTGTGATTGGCTGCTGTGCTGAGATAGCCTCACTCTATAAATAGAGGGGTATCTGGCAGCAGAGAGAGGAGAAGAACTGCTAGTCTCTCACAACCCTGAGCCATTTGTAGTGCTTATAATTTAACTGTTCATTTGTTATATTTATCTGTATATAATTTAACAGTTCATTTCTTGTTATTTATCTAATTATCTTTATAAATAAATATATTTAATTATCAGGAATTTGGTTTTATCTCTCTAGAGAACCCTGTCTAACACAGAGACTGAGAAAGGAGAGTTTTTAATACCTCAGAATACTAAGAAGGTGTGTTCTCTCACAAGCCAAAATAGAAAATGCTTTAAGAAAGGACTGAACCACTCCTTCAAGTGCTCTTGAAACACCAGCAAGATCAGGAATGAGACTTAATCATTGCATTTTTCAGTAGAGTGATAGCAGCAAAAGTCTAACTGACTTTTAGCTTTGAAAAAGAATGGAGGAGGAATTTTTTTTTTTAACATTTTATTAGGGGCTCATACAACTGTTATCCCAATCCATACACACATCAATTGTGTAAAGCACATTTGTACATCGTTTCTCAAAACATTTTCTCTCCATTTAAACCCCCGATATTAGGTCCTCATTTTTCCCCTCCCTCCCCGCTCCCCCCTCCCGCATGAGCCCTTGATAGTTTATAAATGGGTATTTTGTCATATCTTGCCCTGTCCGACGTCTCCCTTCATCCACTTTTTGGTTGTCTGTACCCCAGGGAGGAGGTCACACACAGTTCCATGTAATCGGTTCGGAGGAGGAATTTATGGAGAAAGAATTTCTCTTTACTGCGGTAACTTAAGATGCATGTCATAGCAAAACACCTTTTCAAGAAGTTGTTATTATTGTCAAATGCTGCTTCATTAGTCCTTGACCAATGGCATGCCATGCACAATGTACCAAAATGATGTTCTACCCAGGGCCATCCCATGGATCATTGTGGGTCTGGATTGGGTTCTTATGATCTAGAGGGTTTACCTTGGTTGATTTCTGGAAGCCGATTACCAAGTTCTTCTTGTAGTTGGGAAGTGCCTCTGAAATTTTTTCATCATCATAGTAATACACAGCCGCCATTGGTAGATGACAGGTGACTGTGCTTCAAGTGCATTGGCCGGGGGTTGAACCCTGGGCCCGCATGTTGTTGTTAGGTGCCGTCATGTTGCTCCAAACTCAATGCAACCTTATACACAACAGAATGATGCAGGCCCTGGTCATGCATCCTCCCACAATGATAATCTTTGAGCGCACCCTGTCAATCCATCTCACGGAGGAGCTTCCCCCTTTCACTTACCCTCTACTTTGCCAAGCAGGATCTCCTTACCTAGGGACTATTCCCTCCTGATAACGTGTTCAAGTATCTGTCACTATCCTTGCTTCTAACCATATTCTTGAAAGACAAATATGGTTGTTCTACTGGCAGCCCACAGTATCTCAAATATCCTTCACAGACAGCATAATCAAAGGGTATCAATTCTTCTTAAGTTTAGGTCTCCCATGTGGAAGGTAAGAATTTAACACTGAATCATCACTGACAGTTTTAATGAAAGAAGAGCATACAGTTTGTGTTTGGTGATGTGAAAAATACCGTGTAAATAGGGAGACAGCAATTGCAAGCACACATTCTTTGATTAAGTGATAGTGGGTGTCTTGTTAGAGTTGCTTTATTATACCCATCTAAAAGACTGTTTATCTAACCAGGCAAAAAAAATACCCACAACACTCTTCTCATTTACCTTTATAGTATTTACATTTCTTTATTACTTCTTTCTCATTTCTCTAAATTCTAAACATTGGAGGCTGCTGAATTGAATCCCTTGTTGTTATGTGACATTAAATCTGTTCCAACCTATAGTTATACTTTGTACATCAGAAAGGAACACTGCCCATTTCTGCACCATCTTCAAACTTACTCACATGTGAGCCTATGGATGTAGCCAGTGCGTCAGTCCATTTCATCAAGGTCTTCTTTCTCACGGCTCCTCCACTTTGCCAAGCAGGACGCCCTTCTCCGGCACTTGTCTCTCCTGACAATATGTCCAAAGTATATAAGATGATGTCTTGCCATCCTTGCATCTTAGGGGCAATCTGGGCATACTCGAGTTCCTGGGAATCCCTAATTCACATCCTCAGTTAATTCATGCACTCACAGGACTATACATTTCTACCAGAAACGGAATTCTGGGCTAGAAATGACTATGTCACCTTTATATTTAGATAGAAAATATCAAAACTATCGAGTAGGCTCTGACTCATAGCAACGCTATAGAATGGAGTAGAACTGCCCCTTGAGGTTTCTGAGGTTGTAACTGTTTACAGCACTCTCTAGGAGCACCTGGTCGATTCAAAGTGCAGTCCTTGTGATTAGAAGCTCATCACATAGCTCACTATGCAACCACATCATTAACTAAAATGTCTCAATTCTAACTCATGATATTCCTATAAGTCTGCATCTCCCCCAGCTTTCTCTCCTGAGTATAAATCATGTCCTTATCATCAGTTTCATAAACTACAGAATTGAGCAATCTATTTTATTTTTAATTCTTCAACATGCTGTTGATACTATCACTTTCTAGTTTCCTATATGCTTTTCTCGTTTAGTTTTGTTTATTTGCTGTCTCACCATTAGAGCACAGACATTTGTTAATTTTGTCCACGACTAAATGTTGACCTTTGATCATAGGGCCTGGCACAGAACATTGCTGCTGCTGTCAAATTGATTTCCAACCCATGCGAATCCCATGTGTTGCAGAGTGAATGTCATGGGGTGATCTTGCTTGTGATATTTCTGGAAATAAATTACAAAGGTTTTTGTACACAGCACTGCGGAGTGAATTTAAGCCTTCAGTTTGTCAGCCAATTGCAAACCACTTACACAACCTAATTATTGGTTAATAATAAACTAAAAAAAACCCTGCTGACTCATTAACCCCTCCCCCCCTCCCCCAACCCACTATGGGTTTCTGAGACTGTAACTGCTTGTAGTTTTATGGGAATAGAAAACCCAGTCTTTCACCCCAGGTGTACTGGTGTTGGATCTGCCAACCATGCAGATCAGCCTCATGCATAATCACTATGCTACTAAGGGTTCTGGTACTTTAAATAATAGCACATTAAATATTTACTGAATAGAAATAATTAGAAAACATAGTTGTAGACAGACAGAGGAGTATAAGATGGAATTATGATATGCACATTTATTTAAATTAAGCTTTCTGTTTTTGAAGAAAGAATATATTCACGTGGTATAAAATGCAAAAGCACAAAATAAGTAAATCATGGAAAATAAACCTTGACATTAATAAAATGTGAAGTTTATCACATTCTACATTTTATCATAAATATTATGCTCAAAAGGCAGGTTATATTCCAAGAGAGAATCAAATCTCAAAAGGGAAAGATAAAATTTGGAATATAATTCTTGAGGGAAATGACCCCTATGGAAGAAAAGGGAAAATATCAGAGATTATAATAACTACAGATAAAGTTGAATTTCTGATTCTTTGCAGCTATGTGAATTGCATTTTAAATATAGACAAATTAAATTATTATGAGACTATAATTAGGTAAATTATATTTAAAGGGAAAATAACCAAAATAAAATAAATACACCTACTGAGTTGATTCTGAATCATGGAGACCCTACAGTGCAGGGTAGCATTGCCCCTGTGTGTTTCTGACACTGTAACTCTCAACAGGAAGAGAAACTTCACCCTTCCCCTTTGCAGTGACAAGTAATTTTGAATGAACAAGGTCAATACCTAAATTTGATCACTTAATAGTTATTTTATCACATTTTAATAAATCTAATACTTTGAGGTCATATTTATTATATGTGTCTGTTATGTGCTCCCTGAAAATAGTAAAATATCCTACTGTTTGTCCCTCATGCATTCCGCATTCAGTAACACCACATCAGTATCTTAAAATTGGTCATGAAACAACTATTAAAATTGCAGATACGGCTAACAGAACAAATCAGAATTGGATTTATTATTCTGTTGATTGTTTTTTCGAGATCTAAGAAAGTGATGAAAAAATATCTGCAATGTTAAGTTTAAAAGTATGTCATATCTATCTATATAGCCAATACACTATGAATTGCACAAAAGTATTCTCCCAGTATTGAAAGTTATTACACATTTCTGCCTAAATGTTACTCATGTCATTGAAAATAAGTGAACTTCTAACATAGGTGTTTGTTGTTTATGTTTTCCTTCTGTGGTAAATACCCAATTTCATGTCAACTTGATAAAAGAATGATGGTGTAGAGTTTAGCCTGTCAATCAAGTTGCAGCCTGAAGCTATCTCCTTATGAGCGTGCCCTAACTATGAGGATTCTGGGAACTTCCTCTTTTTCTCCTGGGAGGTAGACCACACTCTGTCTTTGTCTTCCTGTGGACCAGCCATGTGGAGCTACGCTGAGACCTGAGTGAGCCATAGGGTGGAGACCTGGGAGGCCCACACCAGCATTGAAATGTTTCCACCACCACTGGATCCACAAGTCTTTTCACCCAATGGCCTGTGATCTTCTTGCATTAGGCATCATTGCATGTGCTGTGTGAGTCTAAAGAGGAATTTATGGATGAGAATCGGACATATGGACGTTGAGTGGACTGGGCTGTGATATTTTCTTAATATATAATTGCTCTTTGATATAAAGCTTTCTCTTGCATACATATGAGTGTCTCTGGATTTGTTTTTCTAGTCAACTCAGACTAATACACTTTCTTATATTAACATAGATTAATGAATTGGCTAACATTTAGATCAGAACAATATTTAGATAATTA
>NW_022104341.1:14409949-14420966 GCF_000313985.2 Echinops telfairi | reverse complement strand
GTTGAAGAGATTCCCCCACCCCACCCCAATAGCTACAAGAAAGAGAATGTAAGTGAATGGTGACCTTCAGAAGCTTTTATTTCAGGGTTGT
The DNA here is from genome assembly GCF_000313985.2 of Echinops telfairi. Taxonomy (NCBI): domain Eukaryota; kingdom Metazoa; phylum Chordata; class Mammalia; order Afrosoricida; family Tenrecidae; genus Echinops; species Echinops telfairi. Next base: position 14,420,875 of record NW_022104341.1, on the reverse strand, counting down.
TGTTCATATACCTTATTGTGTTTTCTAACTTGGATCTTTTTTTTCATCAGGCTTTATTATTCCCTTTTCGGGGAAAAAATCAGTATAAAACACAATACAGACCATTAAAGCAAAAACTTCAATGCGTTAATCCAGTTACTGTCTCTTTGTTTTTCTCATTCACCTGTCTCACTTCAGGATTTACTACCAGGGGAAATGTGTGTGTGTATGTGTGTGTGTGTGTGTGTGTGTGTGTGTGTGTGTGTGTGTAGATGATAGATAGATAGATGAAAGATAGATAGATAGAGAGAGAGAGAGAGATAGATAGATAGATAGATAGATAGATAGAGAGATGTGTACAGGTTAATGTATTCATTAACCTCCCTTGTCTACTTTTCAGTCTGATTCTTTAAAGTGATGTTTTCAGATCTTTTGAAGCTTGCTTCTGATTCCTCAATTGGCTTAATCAAAGGTAACTCCTTTAGAATTACTGAGACTATTTTTACAGGGACTGCTTCTACTAGTGCTGAGTGTAACTAGATAGTCAAGGATTTGGGCAGGGATGTTGTTTATTTTTCTTTTGCCTCAGATTTTGCTATATTTGTTAGATATTGTTGTCTTATTGAATGCTAAATATTTGGGGTCAATTTTAATTTTTTTTGAAGGATAGATCAAAAAATATTTATCTTGCATTTTCATCTAGATAACCCTGATTTCAGTGTATCATGGAGAAGCACAAGTACTTTGGTTTGAATTACCAAACCAAAAGTTAACATTCAGTACAGATTCCAGCTATTACTATTGTGTTCACTTATGCTATTTAGCTGTGTTTATTCACTATATAAATCAATGCAAAATTTCTTCCAAAAGATACTAAAAATTTCACATGACAAATAGAATATGAACCATCATTTGCCTGCTTTAGTGCCTTTTCTCTCAGAGCTATTACTAAACAGAACATCATGAAATAGTGTTCTAAGTTATTAACTTAATTTCACAATTAGTAACAGTAGTCATCATGCATTTCAATATGGCTTTAAACTTCTCAAGTACCATACTGTGACAATTTTGGATGAAACTAATTCGGGGATACTGTTTGGCACATACTATTGTTCAAAAAGTGTTTTCCAATTCATTCGTATTATTTTGAAGGATAGTGTGAGGTGGTGTGGTAGTTAGTTATACATTGAGCTGCTCACTTCACAGTCTGCAGTTCGAATAAAGACAAGGCTATCTGTTCCTACAAAGACTTATAGGTTCTGGAACTCTTATTAGGCCATTAAGAGTTGGAATCAACTAGACGGCGGTGGTGTGGTTTTGGTAAAAGTAGATACTGTTTAACATTAATATGACATGGATTAATTTTATTGTGAATCGCGATGATAAAACTAAAGTGAAATATAAAGATGCACATGTGAGCTCACAAATAATGTGAGAATCACTTTGTGATTTTATTATACCTGGAAAACTTTTTTTTTCTATATGTAGAATGAAAATTCTAACACTAATTATTAGGTATATTCTTTATATGTATTTGATGCAAGCTCAAAGGTGATTCAACGTATATTTTGCTTTAAATTTCAATCAATGGGAAATTTGTGTCTTGTTATTACCAACCATTACCATGCATGTAAGTGTGAGATAATGTTCCTGGGTATCATATGCAAGAAATATGCAAATATACATAATTAATATTCTTAGAGCTTAAAATGTATTGCAATTATTTTTTATTAAAAAGGAAGCACATAGAGTTGAAGATGAAATAGATGACTGGAACCTCCTAAATATAAAACACGCATGCACATCAAAAGACTTTATCAAAAGAGTAAAACAAGAACCCACAGACTGGGAAAAATTCTCTAGCAATGATGCAATAAATAAGGAATGTATTAATAAAATCTCTAGAATTCTACAACAGAACAATAAGAAAGAACATATAATCCAATCAAAAAGTGGGCAAAAGACATGAATGGGCAGTAAAACGGCACTCAAATGGCTAGCAAACATATTTTTAAAAAGCATGATCACAGCCATCCCGGCGCTGCAGATCAAAACAACCACAAGATATCACCTAATGACACAAGCATAGCCCAATTCAAAGAAAAACAAAAGCAGAGAACAACAAATGATGGAGAAAGCGCAGAGAGATTTGGACAACTGTACCCTGATGATGGACTTGTGAACATGGGCAACTATTGTAGAAAGCGATGTGGCACAACCTAAAGCATCTGGAATTAGAAATACCATTGACCCAGGAAAGCCTCTGCTGGGAATATACATCAAAGAAGAGACAGAACATGCACAGATGTATGCTCTCCCATGTTAATTGCAGCACAGTTCACAATAGCAAGATGTTGGAAATAACTCAAATACCCATCAATTGAATGCTTATAGAATGATATCATTGATATTACACACAAGTGCAATTTTCCTGAAGGTCACCCAACAGCATTTGCAACAGTATATTAACAATGAGCTTCCAGAAGTTGAGGTCTGGATCAGAAGAACAAGAAGCATCATTGTTGAAGTCAGATGGATCTTGGCTCAGAGTAGAGAATAACAGAATGAGGTTTATTTGTATTTCATTGACTATAAAAAAAGCATTTGATTGTGTGGACCATAATAAATTGTGGATAAACTTGGGAAGACTGGAAGCTTTATTTCAGAACACTTGATTGTGCTCACAAGGTACATGAATCATGAGGCAGTTGTGTGAATAGAACAAGGGAATACTGCATGGCTGATATCAGGAAAATCAGGAGTGTGTCAGAGTTGTATCCTCTCACCATACTTGTTCAATCTGTATGCTGAGCAAATCACCAGAAACCTGGATTGTATGAAAAAGAATGTGACATCAGGACTGGAGGAAGGCTTATTAAAAACTTGTGATGTCCAGATGATACAACTTTGCTTGCTGAAAGTGTGGAAGACTTAAAGCACTTGCTGGTAAAGATCAAGAATTGTGGCCTTCAGTATAGATTAAAGCTCAAACTAAAGAAGACCATGATTTTCACAACCAGACCAATAGGTGACATCATGATAATGGAGAGAAATTTAAAATTGTCAAGGATTTTTTCTTGCCATGATCCACAATCAATACTCATGGAAGCAATATCAAGAGCTCAAAAGACATCTTCCACTAGGCCAATCTGCTGCATAATATCACTTTAGAGTATTGAAGAGCAAGGATGTTACTTTGAGGACTGAGTTGCATCTGATCAAGCCAAGTTTTTCAGCATTGCATCATAGGCATGTGGAAGTTTAACACTGTATAAAAAATACTGAAGAAGAATTGATGCCCTTGATTTCGGTGCAGGAGAAGAATATTGAAAGTACCATGGACTGCTGAAAGGATAAAGCAAACTTTTAATTGGAAGGAAGTAAGGCTAGATTTCTCCTTAGAGATATGTTTGGCCAGACTTTCACTTACATACATTTGACATGTTAGTAGAGACCAGTCCCTTGAGAAGAGCATCATATTTGGTAAAGTAGAAGGGCAGCAAAAATAGACAAAGGCCTCAGTGGGATGGATTTCTGGTGGCTGTATCAATGGGCTCAGGAATAGGAAGAATTGTGAAGACCTCACAGGACTGTGCAGTGACGATACCTAACAACCACAACAGAAGTATGGATAAAGAATTTCTGATACATTCATACAATCCAAGTCTATGCATCCCCCCCCAAAAATGGTGATTAAACTACTAAGTACTTCATGATCTGGATGGACCTGGAAACCATTATGCTGAGAGTAATTAATAAATCACAAAAGAACAAATACTTTATGAGTTCACTACTACAAGGTGAACGCCAAGACAAAGGCAAGCTTCGGTTCTCAAGTCATATAATCGCCTATTCTGGCTTCCTAATAAACAGGAGGTGAGCCTTCCTGGCATCCATGAACCCCTTATTTGTACATCTTAAAAACCACTTCAAGACAGGATACCTCACCTCATCTGGGATCAGTTTCCTAGGAGGGAGCAGTATGAGAAGAGAAGACCATAAAGCTTTATTTTATGATCACCCCAAATCAACAAACACTCCTACACTGTTGGTGGTAAACCAGATGGGGCAACCTGCCATTTGGAAAAAAAGTTAAACATCATTATATAGACCCCAAGGGGATAATATGCCCACTATGTCCCCAATTCTACACTTTTGGTCTAATTTCTATCCAGATCTTGGTGACTCAAACCACATGCTATAGACCATTGGGAATTTAGATTCTGCCCTTTCCAGTTGCACAACACCCTTCACTGGCCATACCAGAAGGAAATGAGCAGGAAATAACACAAAGAAAACTGGATTTTACCTTAAAGCCCCCTGCAGCAGAGTAAGGAACTGAAATAGTCCCTTGAACTTAAGGCTGAAGTGACTAGAGTGAGAACAAGCAGAGGGCCGTTATCGTAAGGTTATGGAATTGGTAGACTTTGGTTCAGAGTCTTCCTTTGAGTGTGGACTTCACTTTGGATCACTCTCTTGAAGATGCCCAATGTGCGGTGACCAGGGACCCCCCTGTAGTGACTATTTCATGTTCTCTTTGCTTTTGTTTGACATGTGCTATCTAGCAGGCATGTGTGAATGAATGTCATTGACAGCGTTGCCCTATTCCCAACAATCACTATTTGTTTAAATACTGTCCAGTCATACAGGCTTTCAATGTGTACAATCAATGATTCATAAATTTCAACCTATACGTGTATAATTTCCTTTTATCAACAGTATTTTAAATTCAATACAATTTAACAAATGAATAATACAATCAACAGAATTACCTTATGTCCCATGGGGATGATTTACACTGTTCTCTAATAAAATGATAATGATGTCCCTAAAATTAACCCAGGACATATATAAACCATAGATATATGAATGGACTTTGGGATCACACTTAAGTCTACTGTAAGAACAATTCATTCTAATGGCACCACCCTGCTTGATACTCACAACTTTGCAGACATTACTGAACATAAAGATGCTCTAGAAAAGTGTGGCGAAGAAATTAGATGGTACCTCGTTATCAGAAACAAAGCATCTGGGGTCTTAAAGGCTTGCCTTTAAATAGGCAGTCATATGTTAGGTGTCAACTAAGTACACATGATAGAAGCACAGAAGTCTATGGAATAAATGGATTATAAATAATTGCATCAAAATCCAGAGGAGGGAACAGTATCGGAGCTTATTTTAAGTATTTAGTTTGCAGAAGTCTATGTATGACAGTGGAAACAAAAATTCATTTCAGTTGCCCCCACAGAAGTTAAGTCTCTGTTAAATTAGCTCTGACTACCAACCAGGGTTGTAAATAGTCTTGCTATCAGACAGAGAGCATTGTAAAGTCAGCTATAGCAGACACAGTTAGAATAAGATGCAGCACCTTATCATTTCGTCTCCCCTTTGAGCTATTTTAATTTTACTTCAATTTTTCATATGTTCTTCTTTCATTTTGATTGAGATATTTCTATGTTTTATTGTTTTCTTGGTTTGTTTCTTGTTTTTGTTTTGTATGCTCTTCTGTATTTGAAATCCACAATAAGTAAATATATAGAGACAGCAATTAGATTAATAATTATCTCTCCAAATCATAGCAGAATATAGGGGGAATTAGAAAGGTAACAACTAAGATCAATAATTGCAAGAAAGAACTAAATATTCTGAAATTGATGATGGTGCTGATTTTACAACTCTTCTTAATATGATTGAACAATTGAATTGTAAAAAAAGAGAGACAAAAATTATTTTTGGTTATATGTGAATATATTAAATATAAAAATGTTAAAGTGGTATAAAAATATTGTTTTGCAAAATGCATTAGCTTGAAGAGAAAGCGTGCTTACTCACTACTTTTAGCTGTGTTCCCTAAGCAGCAGACTTCAACAAAGGTGATTAGCAAGTGCTCCATGAACACTCGAGACATGAAGGGAGAGACATTTATCCTACTAAACGAGAGAATAGGACAAAAACTCACTGCCATAGAGTTGATTCTGAATCATATTAACTGTATAGAGTGGATTCGAACTGCTTCATAGAGTTTTAAAGGTTAATCTTTATCAGTAAGCAGTCTCACTTTCTCCCTAAGAGGAGTTGCTGAGTGTAGATCACTGGCCTTTTGGTGAGCAGCCCAATGACATGACCCAGTGCTCCAGAGAGACTCCTGGACTAATAGGACAGAAGCAAAGGTCCGCTAGCACAGCTTCAGTGGAGGGCTCAGAGCCCCTGCGCTTGCAGCATGCGATAAAGTGACTTTACACCGTACAAGTTTGATCACTGTGGGTTCACTTATTAGCAGAATTTAAATTAATTCCACATGATGCTAATCATCTCCACATGAGCCATTTGTCACTATAGTAAATTGTGCATTGCAGTAAAAAGTGATCGTTCACAGTTCTCGTGTATTTTACATGATATTCTGTGCGACGTGAAAACTTCGAATAACATCGTGGGACATATGCAAAGTGCCACAAGTGATGCTGGTAGTGCTCCCAAGAAGCTGAAAAAGTTATGAAATTAAAATAAAAATGTGAAGTGTTTGCTATATACCATAGAGTAAAGATTCCAATAAAAGGGGAGGAGGGCATATCTGTGAAGCCGTTCTCAGGTCCACCAGTAGGCATGCACACATTGCAGGTTTTATAGAACCACTTTTTATTTTGTACTGAAGCATTTGTGGGGGTGCAGTTTATAGCACATAAAACATACAATTATGAGTTAATAAACTCTTTATGTTATTAGTAAGGCTTTCCATTAATAATAACCTATTAGTAGTTATATTTTTGTGGCATCAAAAGTCATATGCAGATTTTTGACTACTTAGGGATTTAGTGCCTCTAACATTTGTGTTGGTCAAAGGTCAACTATACCAATGTTAGGGATGCTCCCCCCACGGGGCCAGAGTGGAGGTGCCTCGTGGAGTTTTCTCTAGGGCCTAGAGCCCTTAATAGTTCTCCTTTGGAGCTTTTGGATCTGTTTAAGTTTCTAACCTTTAATCAAGAAGCAAGTGCCTTTTAATCATTGCAAGACATGGTGTGTAGGTATCATTTCACCTCTTTTTACTTCACAGTGTGAAAGCAAGGCCAAAGCCAATTCAAACGAGGGAGAGGTCAGACATGGTTCTCCAATCTGCCTTATTTTGAAAACTGTTTCTATAACAGCACTTTCCATTTCTTAGCGGAGTTTCAGAATTTATTGCAATGGCAACACAAAACTCACAGATAATACTCAACTCTGGGGTTTATTGAATGTGTTAGTTTGAGCTCCTGAGAGAGCACAATGAGGCATGTTTGCATGTGTTGTATATAGATAGAAATTTATATCAGGAAATTACACAGTTGTGGAAATTAAGTCCAGTCCAGTTCCAATCAGGCTTCCTCTGACTCTTGGAAGCTGATGACTAGGAGGTGGGAGGACAAATCAGAAACAGCAGGGCGCACAGGCTCTGAAGTCAGCAGACTGAAACCACGATCTATAGTCTGCTAATGGCTCCTGGGGTCAGCAGAGATGTAACAGGACATTGAGGACCTGACACAAGGTCCCTCTCCAGCAGATGAAGCAGTGCCAAGAGGAGTCAACTCTCCTTGGTCTCTTGCTCATAGCAAAGGCCTTATGACATCAAGGAAGTGTCATAAGGCTCCAATGCAATTGATAGGCGGGATTCACTCCTATCCTTAACCCAGCGTGTCAAATTCACATAATTAACAATTTACAATTCAGGACAAGACATGTTATTAGGAGGAGACTAAGATTTCAAACCTCTCCACTATTGGGTTCTAGCCTTACTAGCAAGAAAAATTTCAGGCAAGGGACACACTCATACCAGGAACAATGAAAAAAGGTTTAAGCAGAGTGAGTTTATTGAAGGGGATTCTTTGGTATAGAAATCCAAAGGGCCCTTAGCTAGCCCAAGGGCATGGAGGAATGCAGAGCTAGGTCTTTTATTCTAATAGTGAACCTTCCACCATTGGTTGACTTTCTGTAAGATCTTCTGCTATTGGCTCATTCTCTGTAGTGTGACTCCCCTTTCCAGGAACGTGCACTATAGCCCCGCAGATTTCATGCTGTGCTCTGGTCTCCAGACCTAGAGTCTATTTAGCTATTCTGGGTATAGTCCGTCTTTCCCCATCTACTTTTTTCACTATCCTTTGTTCTCTTCCATCGATACGGAAATGTATCTTATCCGCCCTTCACTTTCCTTTGTGCCGGACAGGTATGTGAGGAAACGTGTTTGATTACTAGGCTCACTGCAAAGATAAACTGAGGCCAGGCCAGACTGAAGTAGAAGAAGTTGATTCTGCGCACCTGGGCGAGAATCACAGGTCAGAGAGTAGGAGCAGGGAAATCCCGCCCAGGCTAAGAAGAGAGAAGCTTACATGCAAACTTAAGATTGGGGGTTTTCGGGCGGACTGAACTGGATAGACTTCCCCATTGCAGTGGGATTGGCAATTGCCAGATGCAGGTCCAGAGATAGTCACCCATGTCCGGGTTCTGTTCATTGTTGAGCCACAGATAGTTCCTGGTCTGTTTCGGTGAACTGCCTCTGGTAAGTTTCCATTTCCCGGCAGAGTGGGGTTGTTCATCCTCCGACTGTCCCTGACATGACTTGTGGCTGGCCTTACACCTATCTTTTTTATTAAGATACTTGCCATCTTCACCTCCTTTTCCTTTGCCCATTTCCATCTAGTTTACAGAGGTGGCCAAGACAGGTTTTCTATCAGGGCCACCTGTTCTCAGCCATGGTCACAGGCAGATCTGTGTACATATTTCAGCTTTCTTTCTCATCCTTGGCTTCTCCGCCACATGAACCATTGGCCTCTCTCATGTTTGAACAATATGGCAACATTCTTTTCATGCTCATGATAAATTCCCAAAGGCACACAACTCCACTATAAGCTTCAGTCTCAAGTGTTCATCAGGGCAGCAATCTAGCTTCCCAAATAAGTGCCTGGAGGCATGCCACTCCACAAGCAAGCCTCCTGCTCAAAGGCTCTATTCACTCCAAGGCGTAGGAAGTCTACTGCTCTGCCTTTCGCTCTGGCCCTTTGTTCTTATGCTTCTGCCACTCCTCTGCTGCTTCTCCTGGGTCACCACTCTCTATCCCTGGATCAAAGAGGTTCAATGGAAGCATTCCACACATACCACTTCTTTCTTGTTAGAAATAAGATCCCTCTTTTCCTGTTTCTGAAATGGCTCACTTTATACCCAGAAGTATGGCAACATTGACCAAATGCCACATTAGAGTTTCAAGATTTTATAATCACAATTAACCCTGTTAATAATCAGTCATAACCGAATCCTCTAAGGTCTCTCAGCATCTATCACCCCACAATCGCTTACCCAGGCCCATCAGGAATGTTCATTTAATGGAGGCTGTAAAGACTAGAGATGGAAGGGCCATCTGAAATAATTCACTTTAAGCGTGTTTTATTGTCTATTTTAAAATATAAATTATGCATATTGTATAATATTTCCATAGAAATGAGAACAAAGCAGCAAGAAATATGATGACGGATATGACTTGCAATTAGTGTTGTTGCTTTTGGTCATTTCCAACAAATTTGTTTTGAGAATGTTAGGTTTCTGGAGTGTTTTACCTCGGTTCTTGCTTTGCAATGCTGAGATATTTCATGCAGCAGAAGCACTTTTGTAAATCCAAGTAACTTTTATAAGGGCAAGGGAAGTTTCTGGTATTACAGTCTCGGAAAGTACACACTATCTCTGGAGAGCATTCACAGATGCATGGCAGGAGGACCATGAGAAAGTTCGCGACTGAAGATGGTCATTTCAGGGAAGTGTGGGAAAACAGGTGGAAGGAATTCCAGGATAGGAGAATGGAATCAAGAGCAGGAAATCCCAAAAAAGCTAGCGGGCCTCGTGAGGGCAAGCAGGCACCTGTGGAGGAGGAATCTCACCCTCTGCTTGCAGTTAGCACCTGAACAAGAGAAGAAAGGGTGGTGGATCGTGGCCTGCTTTTATCCCCTCCTATCCCCACTGGCTGGGGAGGTGTGATTGAGGTGTTGGCTGAGTTTAAGTTCACCTGTGTGAGGTCCTGTCACTGGGGCCTAGCATGGTGTTGGTCCAAGTTGGATTTCCCCGTGGGTGCCTGACTTCTCTGCAACCCCTGTATTGCGGACTTGCCAGCTGATTTCCGTTAGCACATGCATTCGGGAGACAACTCCCTTTTATCCCTAATCTAATGATCTGTCAAAAACAGAATCAGGGAGATTCTCTTAGTTCTTGACTGAAGCTGATTTACTTGGTGATATACTATGTTGTGTGCTTAATTGTACATCTAATAGTTTTAACATTTGAGCATGGGTGCATTTTACAAAGGGAAAGATATATTTATTTTGGACAACTGATTGAGTAAAAAGAAATCTCATTATTTCAACAAGAACTTGTACTTACAACGCATTTCAGTTAATTCATGTTGTAGATAACTTAGTCATTTTATTTCTCATTATATCCTATATTGTTGCGATTTTCATATTACATTGAGCTATATAACTTTTCTCAGGGGAAAGTGAAAAAGATAAAGTAAGTAAAATCCAGAACTTGTCAGATTTACAAAATAATATCGAACCAATCTATGTTCTATTCCAAAACACAAAATGATTTGGACTCTCATGGAGAGAGGGGGAAGAAAGAAAAAAATTATATCTCGATTTCTGCTAGTGTTCTATCTGTAAGGATAAAATCACTTGTAATGATTTCTATGCCATTTCAATTTTGAAAATCATTCCCACAGTTGCTGATTCCTGCTTTTAGAGACATTTAAACCAAACTATGTGCTCCTCATTTGCATGATCTGTCAACAAGCGGTGCTTGGGTGCTATCACTGCCAGAGCTTTGCCGTCAGTAAATGGAACTCTTCAAGAGGGTGTTTGCTTGTTTTTCAAGGCTATAACCCAAGAGCTCCACTAATTATACTATAATTTAAAATAAATCTTTAACACATGA
>NW_022104341.1:14397789-14408546 GCF_000313985.2 Echinops telfairi | reverse complement strand
TCCTCTCTCGTGAAAATTCATGTAAACTTCAACAGCAAACTAACAAGTGAAAATAACTCACATTAAACCAGTTGTCTTTGAGCCCATTTCAATTTATGATGAGCTTATAGGACAGTGTAGAATTGCCCTTGAAGGTTGCTCAGGCTGTTATTTTTTAGGAAAGTAGACTGCCACCTATTTCTAAATGATTAATTTGAACTGTTACCCTTTTAATTCACAGTTGAACTCCCTAACCACTCTGCCAACCGGGCAGGTCTTCTCAATTTTATGTTGTACATATTTGTGTCCACCTTATACCCTCCCTCCCAGAATGAATACATTCTCAGGGTACAACTGAACCTGTTGTTGTTTTTTTCTTGGGACTTCCTGCACAGCCCTGACTAGCATAAGCACCATTTTGATTGCCTATGGATAACTATTTAGAAAATGCATTTAAGTATTTTTTCCTAGAAGAACAAGGCTATCCAAAGTACATTTTCAAATAAAGTTGTACTATTTTTGTTATAACTTCCATGGAGACATACTTGGAAGTTACTCTTTGGAAATCATTGATTTCACTTGTCTCTTGGTTCAGTGAGGTCTAAGTCCAAAGGAAGAAGCTTCCGTCAGCAGCTCCTCACTGATTAGCATTCTTAACCCACAGTTTCCATCCACATTTGGTGTAAGAATCTCCTTTTCAGATACTCAGTTCAGTACAATCCTCAGGCAAGTTCATGTTCCAGTTTGTTTCTCTGGGCCAAGTGACCCTATCTGTATTTATTTTTGTACATAAAACTTATACCTGAGAAGAAGTAATCTAAAATTTTGAAATGCTGTCTTGTCTGTCAACACTAAGGGTATATATAAAAATGAAAAACCACAAATAATCACATACATCATAAAGGAATGAACGGAGCAACAGTTCTGTGAAAAATGGTATTTAAATAATTTCCAAATTAATATCTTGATGTCATATTATAGCAAGATCAGTATACATAGTTGAACTAGGCCAAGAAATAATAGTTTTGGAAAGTATTCATTTATTTATTAACACAATCATCATTATTTACTTAGTTTTGTCTTATGAATACTCTCATTCGCTGTGCTCAAGTTGAGTTCTAGTCACAGCAACTGTATACGACTGGGTAGAACTGCCCCTGTGGGCTCCAAAGACTATAGTCTTTTATCAGAGTAGAAAGTTATCTTTCTCCCATGGAGTACTACGGGCTTTGAATTGCTCATTTTGCAGTTAGCAGCTCAATGTGTAACCACTATGTCACAAGAGGAATGAATTCTCGTGTATGCAAACTTGAAAATAATACCGAGAAACATCATGATTCATTTAGTCATAGGTCATTTAAAATAATCTTAAATGGCTTTATAATATATTTTTTAATAGCTGGCATTTCATAACTAAAAGTTAAGAATCAGTTGAAAATAGAATACAGAGTTGAATGGGTGTTAGCATTTTTAAAGTTAAGATATTATAAGTGCTTTTTTGCACATCTCTTGATAACAACTGACTACAATTTAAGCTGGAGTTTTCTATATTTCAGTTCAATTTAAAGATGTTAAATAACAAGAACAAGACATGTTGGTAGAATTTTATAGGAAACAAACTTTCATAGTATCTCCAGGCAATTGTAGAGTCATACTAACTTCTCACACACCCATTTACAACCTAGTGTAATACCTGTTGGTGCTATGAATTATAACATGAGGTCCACTGAAACCCAGTCAATGAAAACAGTGTTCTCGAGGGTGCTCTATACACTAAGGGAGGATAGTTCAGTATCAAGGAGAAGGAAGACATTTCTGACCATAATTGGCTCAAAAACCTTTAGATGAATTCACTTAACAGAAACTTTCAAAATCTCCTGTCACAGTGGCTACTGCATCTCATTCTATTATGCATTAATTTATTAATTTACCTCTTGATGTGAGATACAAACAATTTTACTAAGGATATTTAATCTATACAGTTCAGGAAATATTTGCTGCATTTGGAAGTGACTGAATAAAAGACTAAAAAATACATATTTTAACTAAAAAAAATTAGCTTATTAGACTAGTTCTCACATGTAGTAATCATTTGTTATAGAAAAATTAATACCAGACAAGTCCCCAGGAGTTGTCGATTGATTAAAGATGTCACAAATGTCCTACATTGCCAAGATGTTATTCCACTTCATTTCCCCACCCAACCCGGACTCCTCCCTTGAGTATATGCCCCTGCAGCCTGTGTTTTGTGATTCAAGTGCAGTTTCACAGAAACTAACAAAACTTTAAGGAAATGCATTACATGAAGGTTGGTGTTGTTGCGATCCAAATCCAAAAGTTAGGCAGAGTCAAACCAAATGTAGGTCCCAAGCCAGAAGCCAAACATATCTGAAAGTCAAAGCAAGTCTTGCTTCTACAAAGTATGGACAGAAAACAGAGGTCATGTTTTGATGGAGATGTGTGTTTGATCTTACAGCCGACTATAAAAACAAAAACAAAACTTACTGCCATGAGGTTGATTCTGACTCATGGTGACCCTATATGATAGGCTAGAACTGTCGCTGTGAGTTTCCAAGACTGTGTTTATGGGAAGAGAAAGCCTCATTTTCCTCCCTGAGAGGGGCTGGAGATTTTGAACTATTGACGTGCAGTTAGCAGCCCAATGTATAACCACTACTCCACCAGGGCTCCTTCTACTGACCATGTCGCAATGGAAAACACAGGACGGTGACTGAAGTCATGCTCTCCAGTAAAGTAGATGAAATGCATCCCACTCTAACCCTGTGCCAAGACTTCCCTCCAAATGGTATCATAAGTGCAAACACCGAAGCTAGAATCTGTATTCTATCACCACATGGATTATGGCAAATAGGAATATGGCTAGAAAGGCCACCTTACGTGATTGACTACATCTAATCATCCTTTAAGGAAAGAAGTGTTATCCTATTTCTCTTACTAAACTTCAAGGAACATGAGTTGATCATTTTATTCCCATTTTTTATTGAACTTTTCTTGGAAAAATACTCTTACTACATGATATGGTGAACACAGAAAATGAACCATGGTGCTTTTTATAAACTAATTAAACTCTAAGCACTGTCATTCATATCATAAGTAAAATTTAATATGGGTTGATGATTTTTATTACCATAGTCATTTACAAATCACAATATGTTTATTTTTGCTAATATGATAAATCTAAAGTTTATCTTTATGCTTTGTCTTCAGATAATTAAAAATACATCAATTGAAATGAATTACTGAGAACAATAATAATACTGCCTTTATTAAATGCCTGCCTGTTGGCTTGTGCCTACATAAATGAAAATATAATGTATTTACTTATTAACTTTACTAAGTGTTACAGATTACATTGTGTTTCCCAAAAAGAGAAGTCGTGAAAGTTGTAAATATGAATTTATATGAAAATAGATTTTCATTTTTTTTTCCAAATGAAGCCTTGAAAGCCGGGTGGGTCCTAAAGCTAATCACTTTACAGTGCTCTCATCTTAGAAGATCTAAAGAGAAGCAGAGTCCCACCCGTAGGGGTAAGATGTCATACGAGGAAAGACATACTTGGCAGATACGTCTGCAAGTCCAAAAATACCAGGAAATTGGGACAATAACTAGAAACTAGAAAAGAGACATAGAGTCGGGATGAGTGTGGCTAAGTTCCTGATTCAGATCTCAAGCTTGAAAGATATGAAGGTTTCTGAAATCTGAGGGGAAAAATTCTGTTCTTTATAGCCACTTTAAAGTACAGATATACATATATACGTATTTAAATCTATATTATCATATATAGGGTCCCTGTGAGTCGGATCGACTAGATGGCAGTAAGTTTGGTTTGGGTTTATTTTTATAAATATTAGTCACCTGGGCAGCAATCTATCACATGTCTGTCAGTTGGTCTTACTGTGGTGGCTTGCGTGTCGCTGTGATGGTAGAAACTGTCACTGGCATTTCACATATCAGCAGGGCTGCCCAAAGTGACAAGATTCGTAAGAGATTCCAGATTGAGAACAGACAACAATGAAGACGAATCGGTTGCCCGTTGTGGAGGAAGTAGCCCTGAAGCCAACTGCCAACCATTGCCAGACACTGAAACACCGATTAATGAACGCCAAGCATTGTCAGAGAGGGTGGGAACATCGTACCCTCGGGTGGGAGAGCACTTGACAGGTGACTGAGGAGGAGCTGCATCGACCGCGGTGACAGGAGTGGAGCAAAACTTACGGGAGGAGAGCCTTCCTTATGGTCGCTTGCTTATGGTGCCGGATTCACGGTAAGAAGAAACACGCAAAGTCTGCTGACGATTGGAACTTGGAATATGCAAAGTATGAATCTAAGGAAAATGGAAGTAATAAAAAACAAAATTGAAAGCATAAACAGCATTATCTTAGGCATTAGTGAAAAAAAACGAAATTGTGTTGCCATTTTGAATCAGGAAATCATTTGATTTATTGTTCCTGGAATGACATAATAGAGAAGAAGGGCATTGCATTAACTGTCTGAAAAGGACATTTCAAAATCGATCTTAAAGTACAATGCTGGTAGGGTCATTTCTATCCACCATCAAAGAAATTCAGTCCATACAACAATTATTCAAATATATGTATCAATCATGAAACTACTGATTAAAAAATTGAAGAATTCTACAAACCTTTTCAGTTAGAAATTGATCAAATGTGCTGTGAAGGTACCTTGGTAATCATCTGCCACTGGAATGCAAAAATTGGAAACAAAGAGGAAGGAATAGTAGTTGGAAAATATGATCTTCATTAGAGAAATGAGGATGGAGATTGCATGATAGAATTTTACAAAACCAAAGACTGGTTCATAGCAAATACTTTTTTTTCAACCGCACAAAAGGAGACGGTGCTGGTGGATTTCTCCAGATGTGATGCCCAGGAGTCAGACCGACGCGCCTGCAGGAAGTCGACGTGAGTCACTAAGACCAGATCAGGGGCCGACGTGGAACAGACCATTTGGTGGTCATATGTAGTTTCACATGAAAGCTGAAGAAAACCAACACAAGTTCACAAGAGCCAAGACGACCTTGAATCTAACCCATCTGAATTTTGAGAAGAGCTCAGGAATGAACTTGACTCACTGAGCACTAATGGTAGAAGACCTTATGAACTGTGGGAAGACATCAAGAACATCATTCATGAAAAATGTTAAAACATCATTGAAAACGCAGAAAAGACAGGAAATATCAAAATGGATGTCAGAGAGACTCTGAGCTTGCTAATTGTAGAGTGGCTAAAGCAAATGAAAAAAAAAGATGAATTCAAAGATCTGAATAGAAAATTCCAAAGGGCAACGAGAATGAAATGTGCAATGACTAGTTAGAAAACCAAAAGGGATGAATACAGTAGCATATCTTAAACTAAAAGAACCCAAGAAAAAATGCAAGCCTCGAGTTGCAATATTAAAGAATTGATTGAAAAAATATTAAATGGTACAGGAAGCATTAAAAAAAGTGGACAGTATACAGAATCACTGTACCAAAAAGAACGAATAGATATTCCACCATTTCAGGAGGTGGAATATGAACAAGAACCAATGGTACTGAAGGAAGAAGTTCAAACTGCACTGAAATCATTAATCAAAAAAAAGGCTCCAGGAATTGATACAATACCAACTGAAATGTTTCAACAGCTGAGGAAGCCCTGGAAACATACTTTCTATGCCAGGAAGTTGTGAAGACAGCTAGGAGGCCAACTAACTGGAAAAGACCCAGTTTTACCTATTCCAAAGAAAGAAGATACAACAGAATACTCAAATTACGGAGCATTATCAGTGACATCACAGACCAGTAACATTTTTCGGAAGATCATCCAACAATGCTTGCAGCACTTCATCAACAGGGAGCTCCCAGAGGTTCCGGTCTCACTGAGAAGACAAGACGATGTGGAGGAAAGGATATTATTGCTGAGGTCAGATAGATCTTGGCTAAACCCAGAAAATAACAGAAGGACGCTCACTTGTGTTTTATCGACTATGTGATGGCATACCACTGCGTGGATCATAACAAACTATGAAAAATGTTAGAAAAATGGGAATTTCAGAACACTTCATTGTGCTCTGGCAGAACTTGTACATGGATTGAGAAGTAGCAGTGCTAACAGAACAAGGAATCCTGCATGGCTTAAATCACGAAAGGTGGGTGCCATGGCTGTCCTCCTCTGACCATACTTATTCAATCTGCATGCTAAGCATTGAATCCGAGAAGCTGAATTATATAAATCATACTGTAACTGCAGGATTGGAGAAACTTTTCTTACCCACCTGCAGTATGTCAATGATACAATCTTGCTGGCTGAAAGTGAGGAGGACTTGAAATTCTTGCTGATGAAACCCGAGGATTGCAGCCTTCTGTAAGGATTACAATTCAAGGTAAAAAAGACCCAAATCCTCACAACTGGGCCCATTGGTGACTTCATAATAAATGAAGAAAAGGTTGACGTTATCAAGGATTTGTCTTACTTGGATTCACAATCAATGTCCATGGAGCTGTACTCAAGACACCAAAAGACACATTGCATGGGTAATTTGCTACACAAGATCTCTTCAATGGTTCTCAACCTGTGGGTCACGGCCCCTTTGGAGGTTGAATGACCCTTTCACAGGGTAGCAAAATTACATTTATAAAGTATTGATGAAAATAATTTTATGTTTTTTTTGCGGGGGTCACCACAACATGAGGAACTATTTTAAAGGGTCACGGTATTAGGAAGGTTGAGAACCACTGCTTTATGGTTTTGAAGAACAAATATATTACTTTAAGCCCTAAGTTACACCTGACTGAAGCCATGGTGTTTGCAATTGCCTCACATGCAATTGAAAGTTAAATATTGAGCTGAAGACAAAATGGATGCCTAAGCAATTGTGGTGAAGAAAGCTGAGGGTGCCCGGCTATCAAAAGATATAGCATCTGGGATCTTAAATGCTTGAAGATAAACAAGCATGCATCTAGCTGATAAGCAGTAAAGTCCACATTAAAGAATCACACCAGCCTGGGGACCATGAGGTGTCAATGGGATCACATATCAGATATCAAAGACCCAGCACAAAAATCATATCAATGTGAATGAGGGGAGTTTGGAGTGGAGATCCAAAGCCCATCAGCAGACAATTGGATATCCCCTTACAAAAGGGAAGAGATGAGCCAGTCAGGGTGCAGTGTAGCACCATTGAAACATACAACTTTCCTCTAGTTCTTCAATGCTTCCTTCCCCCCATTATCATAACCCCAATTCTACCTTAAAAATCTGGCTAGACCAGAGCATGTACATGGGTACAGAAAGGAGCTGAAAACACAGGGAATCCAGGACATACAAACACCTCAGGACTGATAATGAGAATAGTGATACCAGAAGAGGAAGGGAAAGGGAGGAGGAGAGAGGGAGAACCGATCACAATAATCTACATATAACCCCCTCCCAGAGGGACAGACAACAGAAAAGTGGATGAAGGGAGACATCGGTCAGTGTAAGACATGAAAAAATCTTAATATACTCATAAATTATTATGGGTTCATGAGGGAGGGGGGGTGGGAGAGGGAGGTAAAAAATGAGGAGCCAATACCAAGGGCTCAAGTAGAAAGAAAATGTTTTTAAAATGATGGCAACAAATGTAAAAATGTGCTTGACACAATGGATGGATGTATGGATTGTGATAAGAGCTGTATGAGCCCCTAATAAAGATTGTTTATAAAAGAAAATTGAATATTAAATAAAGAAGTTATTTGATTCTATATTATATAAGTTAATTTGATTTGATTATATAATATATAAGTTAAACATTAAATGAAGAAGAATGGATGGATTTGAATTGTGGTGCTGGAGAAGAATATTGAAAGTCTCATGGACTGCTAAAAGAACCAACCAATCTGTCTTGGAAGAAGTGTGGCCAGAATGCTCCTTGGAGGCAAGGATGGCAAGACTTCATCTTGCATACTTGGACATGTTGTCAGTAGGGACAAGTCTTGAAGAAGGACATCGCGTTTGGTAAAGGAGAGGGACAGTGAAAACGAGGAAGGCCTTGGACGAGATGGATTGGCCTGGTGGCTGCAACAATGGGCTCAAGCGAAGGAACAGTTGTGAGGAGGGCACTGGACCAGGCAGTCTTCATTCTGTTGTGCGTAGAGTTGCCATGGGTTGGGACCCAATTGATGACACATAACAATGATAACCGTTCTTCTGTAATGAAACAAAATGAGGTGAGATATCTATAACTAAGATCATTAAAGTAACACACATTTGCTTTTTGGAAACTGCTGAGAGAGGAAAAAGGAATGCAGCTACAATTCCAGGGCCAGGGATGTTCACTGGCCAAAATAATGATTTTTATTTCACTCTATTTCCCATGTAAGATTTTTAAATATATTGTATAAAGTTAAATAATCATATGCTCCCTTATATTATAAATCAGATATGTTCTTATAATCATTTCTCATTTATTCACCAGAGATTTCTTGAGCACCAACGATGTGGCATTACATTTAATGACAAGAAGTCATAACATTCACTCAAACTGGGAAGAAGAGAAAATCTTGGGAGGAAAGAGCAGGACTTCACTTTGAATATTTTCAATACAAGTTTCATATCGGACATTCACATATGCATTAGAAGACAGTATATGTAGATAGGTACACAACTTGGAAAATGAGAAGGAATATCAATGTTGGAGATTTAAATACAAGAGTCTTCAACATAAAGCAGATGCTACTGGAAAATATGAATAAAAAATATTTGTTTGGATCTTTGCCTATTTATTTATCTTTATAATCTACTAGAAAGATCTAGTAAAGAAGGAAAATATGATACAGCAGAATAGATGATCGCTAAAGGGATGGACATTGAATGACAAGGAAACATTTTAATGCACAAGCAGAGAGTCTGGCCTTTTCATGAACACAAGGACAGTTCGCCTTGACAACAAGAACAAACCAAGTAGGATCCAAATACTGACACTTAGATGCATAGAATAAATGAACCTTCCATGAAGTTCCTTTTTTAGGATTGCTTCTATTTTTCCAGGTACATAAAAATTAACGTTATTCAGTCTAAAAACAAAGTAAAACAACAAAAAGTACATAGCAATAAGAAAAGTATTGTAAAAATATGTGAAATTAAGTGTTTCCTCCATAGTGGCTCAAATTGAAGGAAAAGCAAATGCAGGGACCTATGAACAAAAAAGAGTTCTGTAACATCATTGCTGGAATATAATGGTGTGATTAGCTCACCAACAGGTGAGAGGAAACAGTATAGAAAGTGATAACAAATACACTGCCATCAAGTTGATTCTATCACTTGTTTACGTATTGCTAAGTCCCATCGGGTTGTTAAGTACCAGCTTCACAGTTGTCTTAGCCCAGAGCCCTCCGATGCAGCCATGCTGCCAATTCGTTTTCGCTTAAGGCCTTCCTCTTTTCACTGCCCCTCTAGTTTACCAATCCTGGATTCTCCCAGGGACTCCTCTCCTGCAACATGTCCCAAGCAGGTGAAAAGAAGTCTCGCCATCCTTGCCTCTAAGGAGCATTCTGATTATACTTCTTCACAGACAGAATTGCTTGTTTGTTTGTTTTTCAGTCTATGAAATTTTCAATAATCTTCACCAGCCCCATAATTCAAATAAATGGATTCTTCTTTGGTCTTCCTTATTCTGTCACATCATCACCTCATATTGGGTTTCTAAGACTATAAATATTCACAGGAGCAAAAAACCTCATCTTTCTCCAGATGTGTGACTGGTGAGTTTGAATCATCAACCTTGTGCTTCGCAGACAGTGCTTACCCGACAGGACCATCAGAGCTTCTGAAAGACAATAAGAAGCGTAGGGAAATAGTTCAAATAATGAATGATGGTGTCACTAATAACTTCACCTCTCCTTGTACATCACACTCATCCACTACCTTCCAAGTTTACCCTATTCCTTTCATTTAAAACCTAAGTCCAAGTATTGCGCTACCACCTCAGAATGTACAATTTATTGATTCTCTCTCCACCTTTCACAGGTCCTCTGACCTCACCTGTGCTCACTCTCCGACGCAAACAAACAAAACAAAGCATACTACCACGGAGTCAATTCTCATAGCGATCCCTTAGTACAGGGTAGCACTTCCCTTGGGGTTTGTGAGACTGTGAGGCAGAAAGATTCCTCTTTCTTCTGTTGAGGAGCAGGTGGGTCCGAACTGCAGCCCAGTGCAGAAGCTCACTCTGTCACCAGAGCCCCTTATCCATTTCCTCATTTATGGTTCATCATTTATTGCGCTCACCACCTTGCAGGCAGTATCAAATCCCTTCCCTCTCCCTTGCTTTATGATCATCTTTTTCTCAAACAGCAGTTCGGATTCAAGTATCTCTCTCTGCTACCCGTCACCTTTGAATGAAGAAAAACATGCTGCCGCGCTGACTGGTCTCATTGTAAAAGCATGATAAAGGGGACCTTAAGGATTTCAAAAAGAACAGTAGTAATGAATAAAGAAAGGAAATAATCTGTTTCTAAACATTTACAATCCAGCCCACAGTGAAGAAGTATACCTGTTCCTTCACAGATTTGTCATAATTTACACTTACATTTTAAACTGTGGGCTAATGCAGTAAATGATAAATGCTATCAGTTTGCTCCTGCATCTAATTATTTTTAAATTTTTTGCTGCAATAATAACAACCACTCACACATTGAAAATATAGTTAGCTATCTGAACAACATGAAATAGTCTTCTACATGTAGAAATTTTTACACTTTTTATATGGATAAGTTATCT
>NW_022104341.1:14394721-14396441 GCF_000313985.2 Echinops telfairi | reverse complement strand
TTCCATGAACTTTGACTGTGGATCCAAGCAAAATACATTTTTTGACAACTTCAAAGTTTTCTCTTCTTAGCATGATGTTACCTATTGGTTTAGTGGTGAGGATTTGAGTATCTTAATATTTAGGTGTAAGCCATATTGATGGTTATCATCCATGATTTTCTTAATATTTAGGTGTAAGCCATATTGATGGCTATAATCCATGATTTTCATCAGCAAGTGTTTCAGTCAGTAAGATTGTGTCATCTGCATATCACAGGTTGTTAATAAACTTTCCACTAATCCTTCTTCTAACCCTGGTATCCTGGTCTTCTTCATGCCATCCAGCATCTAAACATGCACACATAAGTATGCCCTAGTTCTCTCTGTTGCTCCCCTTGTGAGTGCCCCTAGGCTTTCTGAATAAACCACAGCTTACCTCTTATGGAGCTTGATGTTCTACACAGATAGGCAGCAGGCTGGGGAGGTAAAACTTTATCTAGGACCCAGGGCCTATCAAGGGCCATGGATCCTTGGCTGGTTGAACTAGAGGGTCAGCAGCTTTACTTAAGCGAATCAAGTGATCAATACAAAGCCAAGCGATCATTCAATTTTAGAGGTCACTTCTTTTGGTGAAAAAGTAGCCACATATAGAAAAGTCTTCAAGTCCCCAGACGCTATAGGTCTCGATAGCCAGGCACCATCAGCCTTCTTGTGATGAATTGTATGAGCCCCAATAAATTGATAAAAAAATAAAATGAAATAAAACACAGGCAAATATTTATAATAATCTGCAAAAAAAGAAAAGTCTTTACTTTTCCTGAATAGTCTTCCAATCCAGGGAATTGGCTAATCATGGATTTGTTCCTGCTCTTTATGGTTTTTCAGTGAGTCACAAATGATATTAATTTCCCAACAATTTGCATCTTGTGTGTGTGACGCAATTGGATTGAGCAGATGCGGGCACTTTGATGGATAGATTGCTAATTATTAGGGCCCTCTTCCCAGCAGTCTGGAGAAAAACACTGAGGCATCCTTCGTGTGCAGTGCAGATTTCTTCTGGGAAATGGATAAAGAATAACTAAAAAACATTCCTACTTAAATGTCGTATTGGTAAAACTGGGTGGAAATCAATATAAAGTTTGGAAAATAAAATAAAAGTATTTACCCAGAAAGCTTAGCAAAAGAAAAACAAAACAAAAAATGAAAATGTAATATATAAAGGGCAGAGCATTAATCCCAGAAGCGAAATAACATTGCATAGAGTTTAGCAAGAAAGATGAGAGAATGCAAAAGAGAATTTAGGACAAATATATTACATGCATTTTGTCCAGAAATTGAAAGAAAGAACACCTAACAAGCAACACAAGATGCATTGTATAATATCCTGAAATTTTGCAGATGAAAGAGAAGCACATCAACAATAAAAGAATAAGAGTTCAATTGCAATCAAGTGTATTAATAGCATTAATCAATACCAGAAGACAATGCTAGGTGGGCCATGAGCGAGCATGGAGGATCTTGTTTTATTATTCAATTTCTAGTCAAATTGGAAAAGCAATTAAATCATATGGGCCTTCCGATCCACGAGCAGGGTATGTTCTTCCATTTCTGGAAGTCACTTTTGGTTTCCTGTAGTAGGGTCTTATAGTTTTCCTTGTATAGGTCTTTAGTCTTTTTTGTTAAATATATTCCTAGGTATTTCATTTTGTTCTTGGCTACTGTGAAGGGTACTTCCTTCTTA
>NW_022104341.1:14388340-14389774 GCF_000313985.2 Echinops telfairi | reverse complement strand
TTTCAATGAGATGTATTAAGACAGTGGCTGCAGCAATGGGCTCAAAGGGAGTCTGCCCACTGTTGTGAGACTAATACAGAACCAGGAATTTTAAAATTCTGTAATGCATCCTGTCACTATGAGCTGGAACCAAGGGACAGCACCTAACAAAGACAACCCAATAGTTAAATCATTTAATACAGGTTTGTCACCAGGGACAAGATACAAGCATAGATGTGAATTATCATTATTGAAAGAAATAAGGAATTAAGGAGAATGGAGTGTAAAGAAATATATTGTATGTGGAATAAGAATATTGTTGGGAGTTTGGGGGAAATTAGTAGTGTTATCAAGTGTACCAAGTTTTTATTTAGAAAAAATAGGTGCACAAAACAGAAGTCATTCAGTTAGCACTCTTTTAAACTCTCAAAAGGATACCAGCTTGGAAAATACATATGATGTTGCTTTAGTGATAAATAAACTACAAGGAATAGCAAATGTAAAGCTGGCTTTGTACAATCGCTTTTAGCAGATATTTGTGTGGTCGACCAAAGAACTGACACAGACATTATACATGGCAAACGTAAACAGCAGGCCTAATTCTTAGAAACAAACATTTAAAAACTATAACCTTCTTTGTGCTATTTCATATTCCTCTGTCCTATCTTTCTACTAATAAAATATTACAGTAATTAAAAGTTATAGTATAATAAAAAATTGTAGTAATTATAGGCATGATACAAGTAGAACCCTGAGGCGTAAGAAGTAGATACGTGACTGCGACAACTTTCAGAAACAATTGTTTAGTTTCTACAAAACCTCAATGTAAATATATCTTGTGACCCAGACATCCAATTGAGGATATAGAACATAACTGAAATAGAGCACGCAGACAAGGATTTTTAATAGTAAAAAAAAGCAGTAGTGAAAAAAAATTGGAACAACCCAAAGTGTACAGAAGTGATAGATATATGCCAATTTATGGAATATATTTATTTATTTAGACAAGACACAGCAGAAGAATGACCAAGCTCAAACTTGTGTGCCAGTATAGAATAATTACCAGAACACAAAAGAAAGAAGTCAGATACAAAAGAGTATGTACTTGTAATGTAATTTCATACTAAAATCTGTAGTGTTATTTAATAATGTATGGTCTTATTCAGAAAGACAGCCGTAATTACTGAAAGGGACACAAGGGATGTTTTTGTGGAGCTTGTAACATGTTCATTCTTTCTTTGACTAGGGATCGCATAGGTGTGTCCATGAGGTTGCAATCATACACTGATAACATTTCGGTGTCCAGTTGAAAGCCATTGTTATTGACGTCACAGTGTCTCTGTGTTTTCTAGGCTTTCTAAGACTGGATATCTTTATACGAGCAGTTGGTTTCCATTTTCTCCCTGAATGTGACAGATTGGTTTGAACTGCTGACCTTGCAGGTTAGCATTTCAA
>NW_022104341.1:14386768-14387677 GCF_000313985.2 Echinops telfairi | reverse complement strand
TCACAGTGTCTCTGTGTTTTCTAGGCTTTCTAAGACTGGATATCTTTATACGAGCAGTTGGTTTCCATTTTCTCCCTGAATGTGACAGATTGGTTTGAACTGCTGACCTTGCAGGTTAGCATTTCAATGCTGCCTTGACAATTCGATCAGAGTTCCTCCAAATCTGGGCTTCAAATAGTCCATGGAAAAATTACTTTATCTTTATTTTTAAATTTAAAAAAGTAACAGTTGTATAAACACAATTCACATATACAATTCAGTAGTATAAATATATTAAAGAGTTGTGTAGTCAGCATCATAATACATTTTGGAATATGTTTTCTTTCTTCTACCAATTATTTTTAGCTCCCCATCTCCCCCTAACTTCCCCTGCCCTATCCTAAGAATATATTAATCCAGTCTCTATGTATTTATCTAATCTCAAGTTCATATGAAGTAAAACATACACAAACCCAGCAACAATAACCAAATAAAAAACAGAGAAAACCTCAGTAAAGAAGAAAGCAGGAAAAAGAGAAAATGAGAGGAAACGTAGGAGCCCTGATGGCATAGGGGTTGGATGTTGGGCCTTCTTCTCCTGGAAAGAGGTACAGTCTGGAGATCCACAAAGGCTGTTCTACCTGTCTTCTAGTGTCACTGTGAGTCAGTATTGACTCAATGGGTGTCAGTTTTTGTCTTTTTAAAGCAAATTTAAAGTGAGTCAAAAGGGAGAACAAATGATAAGGCATCTGCATTAATTCACTTTCCAATCCACTCTGTCTGCCAGCAAGGCTATTCCCATCCCTGGTCAACGGACACACAGCATTCACTGGAGGCTTCATCCATGTGGAGACCCTGAAAGTGAACTGTGGGCTTCCACTGTCATCCATAGTGTTCTGGAAACCGAGTGGTCAGAATTTATACACCCCA
>NW_022104341.1:14385386-14386668 GCF_000313985.2 Echinops telfairi | reverse complement strand
TAGCCATTCAATAGGTCAGAAGTCTCTGGGGAATGAGGTTGAGAGAGCCTTCGCTCCATTTTTCAGTAGCCTAATGAGGTGAGTGATGGACTCCGAAGGAGACCAGTTGACTGATTTCTTGGCAAGCAGCCACCATGAACGCTCCTCATTAGAGCGTCTCACTCAATCTTCCTAAAGTGAAGTGACCTGAATTCTCAGACGGACCACTTACAAGCACTCTAGTCGTGACATGCTTACAATTCCTGTAGGTCTAGTTTCCTCTCCTGGGCTTATTAATATAATTATGAGGTGCATATGTTCTCAGTTCTTAGGAAGGATGATTTCTTTCTGTTAAGATTAATGTGTGATCTTTGTATTGGCACTATCACCTAGGAGCACTTCAGAGATTGTTTTTGATTTTTTGAACAGCAGAAGGAAATCATGATTAGCATGCAAATGAAGAAGTTGAGACAGTGTAATAATTCCTACATCCCTAAGTCAATGAGTAGTATTTGGCTCTTTATCCCTAAATGTTGTTGCAATTCTATACAGTGTGATGAGCAAAATCTAAAAAAAATAAATATCAGTGTCCATTTATTATAGGACTGATGTGCCGCCTGAAGAAATCATTCAAATTCATATGGCCAAGGGTACTTATTACCATAAAAACCTTCAAATCAATGTTCTAGCACAATAAAGTTGCTTTCATACAATTTCTTGTGTGGAAAAATAGAGTACTGGTATTTTCTAGTAATCATCAATACGCCTTCACAAATTACTAACACTGAGGTGGGTGGACATGTCGGAGAGGAGGGAGGTCCAGATGCATTTACAACATATGTGAGTATTTATATTTTACTGAACAGGCTTTATATGTACATTCTTATTTCCCTGTAACTGAGAGAATAAAATGAAAGATTTTGATACCATCTCCTCTGTTAAATGATACAGTTTCACTTGAGTTGTAACCAATACTTCCCCAAAATTCACTAACCCCGTGGTAACATCTCTGGGAAGTTCTGAGGAGGTTTGACCTTCTCTTTTATCTTCTGTACTAAACTATTTTGTAGTGCTGCCAGCGGGGGTTTAATAACAGGTGAGTTTCACCCCTGGCTGATTGTATTTCAGGAGAGGTTGAAGCGATCTCTGTATGTCAGGTTGTTAAATCTATAAAAAGCTATGTGATCTTTCAAAATGAAAGCCAGTACATCAAAGCAATATAATGTTCCTTTTTTCTTTTTATGGACCTCTGTACATCTTTGTTCTGGGCAGCTCAGAAATACCAAAATTGCCTGTTCTTTTT